>NC_092341.1:231125000-231465000 GCF_046630445.1 Rutidosis leptorrhynchoides | reverse complement strand
TTTCCGTCACCTTTTATTTTTTAAACCATTTTTTCTTTTTCGACCTTTTTCGACGAACTCTTTTTCTCTCTTATTTCTCGCTATTCTAGTTTTAGGACATAGATTTTTTTTCTACTTCTTATCTAAATTTCTTAAAATTACGAAAATTTATTTTAAGTGGTTAAATTGATAGACATCAAAATTTTCTGGTTCGTAGTAATAGTTGGATTTGTATGTGGACCGGGTTATTGGAGCCAAACAGTCCTCAATTATATTGAGACCAAACGAATCCTGCCCCTCTGCTGCATCTTTTGGCTATTCGAAACGTGGGCAAAATCAGAAAAGTCTATTGATTGGATAACTTATTATAATTTTTCTTTCCTTTTAAAAACTAATAGGATATTCAGTGAATGCACCGAGCAAGACGTTCATCACCTTTTGTACGTTCACCACCTGTAACTCGATCAAGACATCGTTTAACAAATATAACCGCCGTTGATTTTTCTTTAGAATCGTCATCCAGTCGACCAAGTACTTCAGTTCAAATTTCCGATAATCCATTTTTTGAACCCAACCTCACAATTGAGAATCCAGAGAATATTCAGGAACGGTTCATAGATCCTGAACCATTAAACTTTCCTCCGGAACCACCAATCATTCAAACAGAGATTGTTGAGGAACGAACCATTAAATCAGAATCATCTAGTGATACCGAGTCAACAAATTCAATTATGGAGAATCTGGAACCTTTAAGTATGGAAGACCGAATGAGAGCTAAACGCACTGGCCAAGGTCACGCAATTACTCATCCAGACATTAATGCGCCAGATTATGAAATCAAAGGACAAATTCTACACATGGTGACTAATCAATGCCAATTTAGTGGTGCGCCGAAGGAAGATCCAAATGAACATCTACGTACCTTTAATAGGATCTGCACACTATTTAAAATACGAGAAGTGGAGGATGAACAGATATATCTCATGTTATTTCCCTGGACTTTAAAGGGAGAAGCCAAAGATTGGTTGGAATCGTTACCTGAAGGGGCGATTGATACATGGGACGTTTTAATTGACAAATTTCTTAAACAATTCTTTCCTGCATCTAAAGCCGTAAGACTTCAAGCAGAAATTGTTACGTTCACACAGAAACCAAATGAAACTCTATATGAGGCGTGGACAAGATATGGAAAGTTATTAAGAGGATGTCCGCAACATGGTTTAGATACCTGTCAAATAGTACAAATATTCTACCGAGGATGCGACATCACTACAAGAAAAGACATAGATATAGCAGCTGGTGGTTCTATTATGAAGAAAACCGAAACTGATGCTTACAAAATTATTGATAACACTGCTTCCCACTCACATGAGTGGCACCAAGAAAAAGATATCATTAGATCATCTAAAGCAGCTAGAGCCGATTCTAGCCATGACTTAGATTCTATTTCCGCAAAGATAGATGCTTTCGAGAGACGAATGGAAAAGATGACTAAAGATATTCATGCTATACGAATTAGTTGTGAGCAGTGTGGAGGACCACATTTGACAAAAGATTGTCTCAGTATTGAATTAACAATGGAACAAAGAGAGAATATTTCATACATAAACCAAAGGCCTGGAAATAATTATCAGAATAATTATCAACCGCCAAGACCGATTTACAATCAAAACCAGAATTATAACCGAAATATTCCATACAACAACCAACAAGGTCCTAGCAATCAACAAGTATCCAATAATACTTATAATCAGCAAAGACCGAATTTTCAAAACAAACCATCACAACAAACCGATGATAAAAAGCCGAATTTAGAAGATATGATGACGAAGCTAGTTGAAACTCAAACACAGTTTTTCACATCTAAAAAACAAACTAATGAACAAAATGCTCAAGCATTTAGAAATCAACAAGCTTCTATTCAAAATCTGGAACAAGAAGTAAGTAACCTAGCAAGGTTAATAGGTGAAAGAAAACCGGGAAGTCTACCTAGTGATACAAATGCTAACCCCCGGAATGAAACAGCTAAAGCTATTACCACAAGAAGTGGTACAACACTTAAATCACCTGAAATACCTGTAACTTCTGATGAAACTATTCCTACTCCACAAGAACCACAACCTGATCAAGATAAGGAAAAAGAACCGGTAGTTGAAAAGGTTAATGAAAATAACACAGTTAAGGATAAACCTTATGTTAAACCATACCAACCACCACTTCCTTATCCGAGTAAAATGAAGAAAGAAAAACTTGAAGCCGAGCAATCCAAATTCTTGGATATGTTTAAACAGATAAATGTAAATCTTCCTTTCATTGATGTGATTTCAGGAATGCCTAGATATGCTAAATTCTTGAAAGATCTAATCTCAAATAAAAAGAAAATGGAAGAACTCTCGGCTGTTACTATGAATGCTAATTGTTCAGCAGTGCTGTTGAATAAGATACCAGAAAAACTATCTGATCCAGGAAGTTTCACAATTCCATGTTTTCTGGGTAGTCTTAGTTCAATAGAAGCATTGGCAGACTTAGGTGCTAGTATAAATCTAATGTCGTATTCACTATACGCTAAACTAGACCTTGGAGAATTGAAACCAACCAGAATAAGCATACAACTAGCCGATAGATCAATAAAATATCCTAGAGGGATAATGGAGAACATGCTAGTTAAAGTTGGTAATTTAGTATTTCCAGTAGATTTTGTTGTTTTGGACATGGAAGAAGATTCTCAAGTTCCTCTCATATTAGGAAGACCATTCTTAAACACGGCTAAAGCAATGATAGACGTGTTCGGTAAGAAACTGACCCTAAGTATAGAGGATGAGAGTGTTACCTTTTCAGTGGATAGAGCAATGCAACAACCACAATCTGCAGATGATACATGTTATTATATTCAAACTATAGATGCACATGCAGAATTATTAGAAGAATTTCCAGAATTACAAGGAACAGGAGAATGTTCTTTAGGAGAAGGTAATGAACCAATTGATGAAGCTGAAATGTTAGCTACACTTATAGCTAATGGATATGAACCAACAACAGAAGAAATTCAAATGCTAAAAGAAGAAGACAGATATCGATATAAATCATCGATAGAAGAACCTCCGAAATTAGAGTTAAAGCCACTTCCAAACCATTTGGAATATGGTTATTTACATGGTGAATCTGAATTACCTGTAATAATATCGTCTTCTCTTACTGAAAATGAAAAATCACAACTCATTTCTGTGTTGAAAGCTCATAAACCAGCCATTGCATGGAAGATTCATGATATTAAAGGAATAAGTCCTTCGTATTGCACACATAAAATCCTTATGGAAGAAGGTCATAAAACGTATGTGCAACGCCAATGAAGACTAAATCCTAATATGCAAGATGTAGTTAAGAAAGAGATTATTAAACTGCTAGATGCAGGTTTGATATATCCAATCTCTGATAGTCCATGGGTAAGCCCAGTTCAATGCGTACCTAAGAAGGGTGGCATGACTGTCATCACAAATGAGAAAAATGAGCTTATTCCTACTAGGACTGTAACAGGATGGCGTGTATGCATTGATTATAGAAAATTAAATGACGCCACCAGAAAAGATCACTTTCCCTTACCTTTCATAGATCAAATGTTGGAAAGATTAGCCGGAAATAGTTACTATTGTTTTCTAGATGGATTTTCCGGATATTTTCAAATTCCAATAGCACCCGAAGATCAAGAGAAAACCACATTCACGTGCCCTTATGGTACTTTTGCTTACAAAAGAATGCCATTTGGACTTTGTAACGCCCCTGCAACCTTTCAAAGGTGTATGATGGCGATTTTTCACGACATGATAGAAGAATGCATGGAAGTATTCATGGATGACTTTTCAGTCTTCGGTGATACATTTAAATCATGTCTAGTTAATCTGGAACGAATGCTAATTAGATGCGAAAAATCAAATCTAGTACTTAATTGGGAGAAATGCCATTTCATGGTTAAAGAAGGCATCGTTCTTGGACATAAAATTTCAAAAGAAGGAATTGAAGTGGATAGAGCTAAAGTAGATGTAATTGCTAAACTTCCACATCCCACCAATGTTAGAGGAGTTAGGAGTTTTCTAGGGCATGCCGGTTTTTACCGACGTTTTATAAAAGATTTTTCTAAAATTGCCACTCCTATGAATAAACTCCTAGAAAAGGATGCGCCATTCATCTTTTCAGATGAATGTATCAAATCTTTTAATATTCTTAAAGAAAAACTCACTAATGCGCCGATCATGATAACACCAAATTGGAATCTACCATTTGAACTAATGTGCGATGCAAGTGATTTTGCAATGGGAGCCGTTTTAGGACAAAGGATTGAAAAACGATTTCAACCTATATATTATGCTAGTAAGACATTACAAGGAGCACAAACGAACTATACAACTACTGAAAAAGAACTCCTTGCTATTGTCTTTGCTTTTGACAAATTTCGATCATATCTCGTTCTAGCAAAAACGGTGGTCTATACCGACCATTCTGCTCTTAGATACCTATTTTCAAAACAAGATGCTAAACCAAGATTAATCCGTTGGATCTTACTCTTACAAGAGTTTGATATTGAAATCCGAGATAAAAAAGGAGCAGAAAATCTCGCCGCTGATCATCTTTCTCGTCTTGAAAATCCCGAATTAGAAGTTCTAAATGAATCGGCCATAAAAGACAACTTTCCTGATGAATATCTATTGAAGATAGATTATAAATAAATCCCATGGTTTGCAGACTATGCAAACTACTTAGTTTGTGGATTCCTTGAAAAAGGATTATCGTACCAAAGACGAAAGAAATTCTTCAGTGATATAAAACACTATTTCTGGGAAGATCCACATCTGTTTAAAAGTTGTCCCGATGGAATAATACGCCGATGTGTATTTGGAGATGAAGCTAGTAAAATTTTAAACCATTGTCACACAGGACCAACAGGAGGGCATTATGGGCCTCAACTAACAGCAAGAAAAGTTTATGAAGCTGGATTCTATTGGCCTACAATTTACAAAGACGCACACCTTCTTTGCAAATCCTGTGATGCATGTCAAAGGGCCGGAAAAATAAGTCAACGTGATGAAATGCCACAAAATGTCATCCAAGTATGTGAAGTATTTGACATTTGGGGTATTGACTTTATGGGTCCATTTCCAAAATCTCATAATAATCTATATATACTCGTAGCCATTGATTATGTATCTAAATGGGCGGAAGCACAAGCTCTCCCAACTAACGATGCACGAGTTGTAGTCAACTTTTTAAAACGTCTTTTTGCAAGGTTTGGAACATCGAAAGCTTTAATAAGTGATCGGGGAACTCATTTTTGTAATAATCAACTTGAGAAAGTTCTTAAAAGATATGGAGTAACTCATAAAATCTCCACCGCATATCATCCACAAACAAGTGGACAAGTTGAAAATACCAACCGAGCTTTAAAACGTATTCTAGAGAAAACCATAGGATCAAATCCGAAGGAATGGTCCATTAAATTGGAGGATGCACTCTGGGCTTTTAGAACAGCCTACAAAACTCCAATTGGAACCACACCTTTTAGACTTGTTTATGGAAAAGCATGTCATCTTCCAGTAGAAATCGAACACAAAGCATTTTGGGCTTTGAAGACATGTAATCTTGATTTACATGAAGCCGGACGTCTACGATTAAGTCAACTAAACGAATTAGAAGAATTAAGACATGAAGCATACGAAAATTCGTTAATCTATAAAGAAAGAACGAAGAAATGGCATGATAAAAGAATCAGAAGTTCAAAAGAATTTAAAGAAGGAGACAGAGTTCTTCTTTTCAATTCACGATTCAAGCTATTTCCTGGAAAATTGAAATCAAGATGGTCTGGACCATTCATAGTCAAAAGAGTTTTCCCATACGGAACGATAGAATTAATAAATTCAAATGGGATTGAATTTAAAGTTAATGGTCACAGAGTTAAACATTACATACATGGTCCGATGGAAGTCGACAACGAAGTTAATCACAATTTCGACACCACAGCTAACTAAGTGTGGGGAGAATCAAGTCTTTATAGGATAATATATATTTCTGTTAGAGTTAGATTGTCTATTTTCGTGTAGTTCTCGAAAATGGAACACGTATGGTCTTTCCCTAGCAGACCCTAAAGAACTAGTCTTCTCCCCCCATTCTGAATTTTTATTTTTTTTAGGTTTTTACAAAATGAAGACTGCCTGTGAACTAAACCATGGTCTAATGCTACACGCTTTGATCACTAAACGTAATAATGACATACTACCGAGTGAAATAGTATCAGTAATCAGAGAAAGAATGGACGGAGTTAGAAAAGGATCCAGATGCGAAGATAATAAGTTACAATTTGGTAAAGGAAAATCAAAATCCGCAGCGAAAAGAAGAGCACGACACCTAGAACGATGTCACAAATGCGGAAAATGGTCACATGGAGGTAAATGTTCAAATAATCAAACCTATTCAAATACCGAATTTGTTACTTTATGCAGAGACGGACCGTTCATATGTTTAGAAGAAAAGACAATGAATGCTCGAGGTTACGCCTATGCAGCCATGGAAAACCAATTAAACCGACTATCTTATGAATATAATAGATCATATAACTAAGAAATCTATTTCACAGGTATGTCTTTACAGTTTTTAGTTTTTATTTTTATTTTTAACCTTTTGATAATAAACGCTAATTTGTTCGCTAAAAAGTATTAAATTGGTATTGAATAAAATTAGGTTTGGCGACCGAAATTATTGATATCATTCAAAAATTTATTACATCACTGCGAAATTTAACGTTTATTCTTAAGGTATAAATATCTTTAAACAATCAACCCAAAATATTTCAAAAATTCGTCATGAGTTAAATTAGGTCTTGGAACCGAAATTACTTTACCGAAAAGAGGGGCGCATATTTTTGATAATATTTGATTGATTAAAGTGGGATAAAAAGACAAAAAAAAAAAGATTTTTAATTTTATTTTTACCATGTTTTTAAAATTAATATTTAAATCTTAAATTAATATTGTAAACTTTGTAAAAACAATATATTTAAAATTGTAAATATTTGAAAAATTAATATAAGTTTGATATGAATTTATAAATTTTTAAATTAAGTTTGGTGTGAATTTTTAATTTTTAAAATATGAAATTTTAATTTTATGCATTTTAAATTTTGAGTTTGGTGTGAATTTTTAATTTTTTTTAATTTTGAATTTCATATTTAAGTTGTGTGAATTTAAAAACAAAAATTTACTTTATCTCATTAAGTTAAAAATATGATTTTTAAAATTCGTCGTAAGTTGAAGACTAGGTCTTTGAACCGAAATTGCTTTACCCGAGGGAGGGACGAGAACTTTTATTATCATTATTTTTAATCTTATTGATTTAAAGTATGCCAAAAAAATTTAAAAAACCCAAAAATCTTAGCTTTTAAAACAATCGCTACTAAAAGACAAATTTTAAAATTTTGTCGAGGGACGGACTAGGACATCGATCCGAAATGACCTCGTCCTAAATAACAAGGGAAACAAAATTTTAAAATTAATTACTTAATTGTTTTAATAAGTTAATGATTATAAAAAAAATAAAAAAAAAAAAAAGAGCAAACTCCGCGACTCGCGGAGTTTGAAGTACAAAACCTCCGCGAGTCGCGGAGGGACCAAAAATCAGAAAAAAAATAAAACGAGCAGCACGATCAGTTCACTTCTCCCACACACATAAACACCCAAATACTGCGAAAAAAGAACCCGAAAATACACCCAAAAACACCCCAAAAAAAATCTCAATTTTTAACCGTTAATCACCAAATTTTTTGCTAAAATCATGTTGAGAAGGATGCTATCTAAGAATTTCTCAAGAAAAACGGTAAATTTCTACACCTAAACACCATTTAATTCGAAATTTGGTGTTCTTGAGCTATTTTTTCCCCAATTTGATTTTGATGCTTTTTAGTGTAATTAGACTTAAATTGTTTATGTATTATGCTTGTATAACCTAGATTGATGCTGTTTAACATGATTAGAAGCCTTAAACTTCAAATTTTGAATAATCTAGGGTTTGTGTTCTTGAACAATTTGGGGCTTTTTGATATAAACAGGTTATGGCCGATTTTTGTCATGAATTGTTGCTAAATTGAGTAGTGTAACATGTCTAGGTAGTTAAATGATCCAAACTTTGAGCCTAAACATGATTTTGAGAATTAAAGTGGACTTTTTCAAGTCTAAAATTCATGAAGTTGATTTTTGAAAGATAATGCCATTTGAGACTTGTTTAATTGCTAGTAATGATTATTTTGACATGTTATTTGAGTTGAATGCTTATGAACTTGGCGAACATTTTCGTATATGCTTATTTTAAAAAGTGTAGATTTGATAAAAATGTGAAAATAAGCTTAAGTTTGATATAAATTGATAATGTCATTGTAATTATTTTGATTGATGATTTTGCTAACACTAATGCATATTTGGATGCACAAAATTTGTGTTTGATATGTTTTGCAGAATGAAAGGGGTGAATCTTCATCCCAAGCCCGCCATGCTCCTGCTGAGAATTTGGACCAACAGGAGATAGATAACTACTACAAGCAGGATGTACCTCATCCAGTCATGACCTTTTCAGATATGCATTTGGAAGAGTTGCACCCGAACCTGAGATTTGACAGACTTTGGATAGATTATCCAAAATATCAACGGGGTTTGCATACTCTTCATTCCAAGGTTGTTGAGGTACCGAGGGTCATAGAATGGGGACCCTTGGAAGCTGTAGAATTGGCCGGGCCAATTAGGGAATTACTTGTACAGAGGTATGGTAATTCTTCTTTTAATGACTGGATATGTTTATTCACCATACGCAGACCTGTATATAAAGTATGGTGTGAAGAGTTATTATGTAGTATAGAGTTGAATGATCGGGTAGCTAGTTTAACCGATCGTTCTTTTATTAGATTTTTGTTAGGCGGTTCGATGCGCCACATGTCTTTACTGGACATGGCTCAGGCTTTACGTATATATACGCCTGAGGAATTAGCGTCTGCCGATTGTAGAGGATTGATACTAAACGGTAGAAAGATAGATGAGAATTTTGATACACACGGTGTGTGGAGTCAAATGACAAGCCATCACCATTTCAAAGGGGGAAACTACTCTTATTTGGATATAGATAGAGCCGAATTAAGAGTAATACATAGGTTTTTAGCTAATTCGATTACACAGAGGGGTAAGAACAAAGAAAAAGTAAATGAACAAGATTTGTTTTACCATATGTGTATTCGAGACCCACAGAGCGCTGTAAGTATACCATATTGTGTGGGTTATTATTTATCAGCTATGGTTCGGGGGATGCGTCCACATAGCATAATAGGAGGTGGTATTTTTATTACTTTGATTGGTGAATATCTCGGTGTGGATATAAGTCGGGGGGGATTATTACTAGAAGAGCCGGAACCCCGCGACACTATAGGTTTAAATGTATACCATGGTGCGAAAGTTTTGAAGCGGCGAAATAACGCCGCAGTACGATACCATGGTAGACATCCACAGGTGGAGAGAAACCAGGAACAAGGTAATGTAGGAGGGGGGAATGAGATGCAAGAAATGCATAGGTTTATAGCTTCTCAGGAATACGAAAATGCTAGACAGAGAGCATTTGAAGATTGGCAAGTTCATCAGAACCAGATCATAGCGCATTGCCAACATATAGGTAGAAACTATATTCCTACACCGAAACCCGTCTTCCCTCCTTGGTCGATAGAGATGCAGCCACCATATCCTACGTATGACCCTGCCGAAGCATTCTATAGCACTTATGGTTATGCCTGGAACCCCTATTGGTACCAATATCATCCTTAGTATACTTATTTTTTATTATTTTGTAATTTGTAATTATTGATATGTTTAATATTTTTGTTAATATTGTAATCATTTTTATAATTATCTAACTTTTATTCTTAGATTTTAATAATTTTTGAATGTGGGGTAATAAACCAAACTTCAAAAATATGTATATATGTTTGCAGTTTATCTTATGTACACAACAGGGTAAAACAACGCATTTTCAAAGACTGGCATTAAGTTCAGCAAAAGCAACTAATTTTGACGACAAGATGCAAAATATATGTGAAATAACAACAAGACGGAATGAACAAATGATGTGCACCATTTATCATTCAGCAAACAAACGCCAATATATTTGGAAACTTTGCTAAAAATTTAATCATTTTCACACTAATCACCCTCAATAATTTAAATTGTTACTGATTTCTTGCAAATGAGGGCATTGCAAGATCTTAAGTGTGGGAAGGGGTTAAATTCTTTCGGATTTTAAAATTTTTATATTAAACAACTTGGTTACCATTAAAAATACTAGTAAAGCAGTAGTTGTATTAGAATCTAGTGCTCTCTGATAAAAAAGAACAGCCCTAGTCTTATATACTGACTACCCAATTCTAGTAAAATTTTTTCAAAATTTTCAATTAAATGAATTCAAAATCATGTTTATACATATTTATGAACGATAAAACTAGGTTTTAACACCGAAATTATTGTTACCTCGGAAAGGACATAAATTGAGAAACAAACTAAAATGTTAAAATTCATTTAAAATGGAATAGAGGACGATAAAAAGAAAAATAAAAAAGCCAAGTGTGGGAAAATTTACCAAGTTATTTTAAACATATGTCACATATATCTGTAACAAATAACTGAAAATACTTTTGCTTTGGACTAAACTAAACTGTTTTACCCGATGAAAGAAAAGAAGAGATGGATCTACACGATGAATCAATTCCATCATTAAAAGGAAGTAAAGTCTTCCGAAAAAGAAACGCGCTTCTTGATTTAGGTCATGAAGTTGTCGTCCAGACCAGCTGTAGGTTGACGAAAAATCTAGAAAAGTCATCACTAAAATCAGGAGGAAATCCACGGACCTCAGCATTAAACAGGGTCGCCAAGTGGTCAGATTTATCCTAACCATGAGAAGGATTTATCTCGTACAATGGGGGGGCACCATGCAAATTAGCTTGATAAGACTAATGAATCAGATCCCCAGAAAGGATAATCTCCTTAAAGATTAAAAATCAGCTTTTAAGACTGATATTACTCAATCCTAGAGATTGACCTTAAAGATTGAGAATTACAAACTCATGGAATTCGATGATATCTAAACTCGAGCTTGAACGAGAAAATATTTTGATCAAAATTACAAACCGATTTGTTTTCTGAAAACCCTATTTTCAATGCGTTCATTACCATTGAACGTAAAATCCTAGGAATTCACCTGGAATTCATTAGGTCACCTGAACTAAATCGGGTGTCAACCGTAAGAACGGTGGTTGCATAGCATGGTCAAAGACATGACCTTGTGCCAGACCGAAAAATTATAAGGGTGAGCTTTACTATTGCTCCTACCAAGGATAGTAATTGCGTCCGACACGTTATAGACCATAATCAAAAGCATGTCACGGGACATTGCCTTAACAGTTGCTTGTTCAACGCTTTCCTTTACAACCGGACGGTAGTTTGCCGAAAGGTAATATACGGGACAAGTAAACTGGACGTGTTGCTTTCCAAATACAAGGTTAGCAAGTGGGTGACACAAAACCGCAAGTTTTGAGCTAAAATTTTCAAATCTGAAACCCACCAAACCCACAAAAATATTTTGCAAACACCGGTAAAGGGTTATTCCGGAAAACTTATCTAGGGTAAAAACTAGATTTCAAAAGATCAAATGTTTTCATAAAGATCCAATTTCCTTAATGGATCTAAATTTTTATAGTCATGTGGGACTGTAAACCATATCGTTACTACCATTGTTTATACCGCCGTATAGAAATCACTGATGTACAAAGTGTGAAGAATAAAGAAGTGATTCTAGTATTTCAAGACGATATTGCTTGAGGACAAGCAACGCTCAAGTGTGGGAATATTTGATAATGCTAAAAACGAACATATATTTCATAGCATTATTCCTCAAGAAAGACAAGCTTTTAGTTGCAATTGTTCTATTTACAAGTGATATTCGTTTAAATAATAAAAGGTGAAGACAAAAGACAGATTCGACGAATTGAAGACGCAAACGACCAAAAAGCTCAAAAGTACAAAAGACAATCAAAAAGGTTCCAATTATTGATAAGAAACGTCTCGAAATTACAAGAGTACAAGATTCAAAACGCAAAGTACAAAATATAAAATTGTACGCAAGGACGTTCGAAAATACGGAACCGGGACCAGAGTCAACTCTTAACGCTCGACGCAACGGACTAAAAATTACAAGTTAACTATGTATATAAATATAATATAATATATAATTAATTATATTAATTATATATATATTATATTTATATATAAAAAAACCGTCGGCAGAGAAACTCCAAGGGTGTGAGCTGTAATTTCTACCTCCGCGACTCGCGGAGTTTGAAGGGGTTTTTGCCGCGAGTCGCGGAGCCCCAATTTTCAACTCTGGCTATAAAGCCAACCGAATTCTGATCAAATTTCATCATCTTTTTTCTTCCTCTTCATACGTAAAATTTATATTTATATTTATAATTTATATTTTAATTTTAATTATAATTCTAATAATAAGGGTATGTTAGCGAATGTTGTAAGGGTGTAAGTCGAAATTCTGTCCGTGTAACGCTACGCTATTTTTAATCATTGTAAGTTATGTTCAACCTTTTTATATTAATGTCTCGTAGCTAAGTTATTATTATGCTTATTTAAAACGAAGTAATCATGATGTTGGGCTAATTACTAAAATTGGGTAATTGGGCTTTGTACCATAATTGGGGTTTGGACAAAAGAACGACACTTGTGGAAATTAGACTATGGGCTATTAATGGGCTTTATATTTGTTTAACTAAATGAAAGTTTGTTAATGTTAATATAAAGATTTACAATTGGGCGTCCCTATAAATTACCATATACACTCGATCGGACACGATGGGCGGGGTATTTATATGTACGAATAATCGTTCATTTAACCGGACACGGGAATGGATTAATAGCCACTAGAATAATTAAAACAGGGGTGAAATTACATTCAAGGGTAATTGGTGTAATTGTTAACAAAGTAGTAAAACCTTGGTTTACACGCAGTCGATAACCTGGTGTATTCATTAAACAAAGTATTAAAACCTTGTTACAATTCGAATCCCCAATTAGTTGGAATATTTAACTTCGGGTATAAGAATAATTTGATGAGGACACTCGCACTTTATATTTATGACTGATGGACTGTTATGGACAAAAACCAGACGGACATATTAAATAATCCAGGACAAAGGACAATTAACCCATGGGCATAAAACTAAAATCAACACGTCAAACATCATGATTACGGAAGTTTAAATAAGCATAATTCTTTTATTTCATATTTAATTTCCTTTATTTTATATTTAATTGCACTTCTAATTATCGCACTTTTATTTATTGTTATTTAATCGCACTTTTAATTATCGTACTTTTTAATTATCGCAATTTTATTTTATCGCATTTTTATTATTCGCCATTTCATTATCGTTATTTACTTTAAGCTTTAATTTAAGTCTTGTATTTATTTTATATTTTACATTAGGTTTTAACTGCGACTAAAGTTTTAAAATCGACAAACCGGTCATTAAACGGTAAAAAACCCCCTTTATAATAATAATATTACTTATATATATATTTGTATTTTTATAAAAGTAAACTAATATAGCGTTGAGCTTTGTTTAAAGATTTCCCTGTGGAACGAACCGGACTTACTAAAAACTACACTACTGTACGATTAGGTACACTGCCTATAAGTGTTGTAGCAAGGTTTAAGTATATCCATTCTATAAATAAATAAATATCTTGTGTAAAATTGTATCGTATTTAATAGTATTTCCTGCTAAAATTTAATAGTATTTTATACCCCTTAGCTTTGACACCAAACACCTTCAACAGCTTAAAATTTCGGGACGAAATTTATTTAACGGGTAGGTACTGTAGTGACCCGAACTTTTCCATGTTTATATATATTAATTGAGATTGATATTTACATGATTAAATGTTTCCAACATGTTAAGCAATCAAACTTGTTAAGACTTGATTAATTGAAATATGTTTCATATAGACAATTGACCACCCAAGTTGACCGGTGATTCACGAACGTTAAAACTTGTAAAAACTATATGATGACATATATATGGATATATATATATAGTTAACATGATACTATGATAAGTAAACATATCATTAAGTATATTAACAATGAACTACATATGTAAAAACAAGACTACTAACTTAATGATTTTTAAACGAGACATATATGTAACGATTATCGTTGTAAAGACATTTAATGTATATATATATCATATTAAGAGATATTCATACATGATAATATCATGATAATATAATAATTTAAAATCTCATTTGATATTATAAACATTGGGTTAACAACATTTAACAAGATCGTTAACCTAAAGGTTTCAAAACAACACTTACATGTAACGACTAACGATGACTTAACGACTCAGTTAAAATGTATATACAAGTAGTGTTTTAATATGTATTTATACACTTTTTAAAGACTTCAATACACTTATCAAAATACTTCTACTTAACAAAAATTCTTACAATTACATCCTCGTTCAGTTTCATCAACAATTCTACTCGTATGCACCCGTATTCGTACTCATACAATACACAGCTTTTAGATGTATGTACTATTGGTATATACACTCCAATGATCAGCTCTTAGCAGCTCATGTGAGTCACCTAACACATGTGGGAACCATCATTTGGCAACTAGCATGAAATATCTCATAAAATTACAAAAATATGAGTAATAATTCATGACTTATTTACATGAAAACAAAATTACATATCCTTTATATCTAATCCATACACCAACGACCAAAAACACCTACAAACACTTTCATTCTTCAATTTTCTTCATCTAATTGATCTCTCTCAAGTTCTATCTTCAAGTTCTAAGTGTTCTTCATATATTCTACAAGTTCTAGTTACATAAAATCAAGAATACTTTCAAGTTTGCTAGCTCACTTCCAATCTTGTAAGGTGATCATCCAACCTCAATAAATCTTTGTTTCTTACAGTAGGTTATCATTATAATACAAGGTAATAATCATATTCAAACTTTGGTTCAATTTCTATAACTATAACAATCTTATTTCAAGTGATGATCTTACTTGAACTTGTTTTCGTGTCATGATTCTGCTTCAAGAACTTTGAGCCATCCAAGGATCCGTTGAAGCTAGATTCATTTTTCTCTTTTCCAGTAGGTTTATCCAAGGAACTTAAGGTAGTAATGATGTTCATAACATCATTCGATTCATACATACAAAGCTATCTTATTCGAAGGTTTAAACTTGTAATCACTAGAACATAGTTTAGTTAATTCTAAACTTGTTCGCAAACAAAAGTTAATCCTTCTAACTTGACTTTTAAAATCAACTAAACACATGTTCTATATCTATATGATATGCTAACTTAATGATTTAAAACCTGGAAACACGAAAAACACCGTAAAACCGGATTTATGCCGTCGTAGTAACACCGCGGGCTGTTTTGGGTTAGTTAATTAAAAACTATGATAAACTTTGATTTAAAAGTTGTTATTCTGAGAAAATGATTTTTATTATGAACATGAAACTATATCCAAAAATTATGGTTAAACTCAAAGTGGAAGTATGTTTTCTAAAATGGTCATCTAGACGTCGTTCTTTCGACTGAAATGACTACCTTTACAAAAATGACTTGTAACTTATTTTTCCGACTATAAACCTATACTTTTCTGTTTAGATTCATAAAATAGAGTTCAATATGAAACCATAGCAATTTGATTCACTCAAAACGGATTTAAAATGAAGAAGTTATGGGTAAAACAAGATTGGATAATTTTTCTCATTTTAGCTACGTGAAAATTGGTAACAAATCTATTCCAACCATAACTTAATCAACTTGTATTGTATATTATGTAATCTTGAGATACCATAGACACGTATACAATGTTTCGACCTATCATGTCGACACATCTATATATATTTCGGAACAACCATAGACACTCTATATGTGAATGTTGGAGTTAGCTATACAGGGTTGAGGTTGATTCCAAAATATATATAGTTTGAGTTGTGATCAATACTGAGATATGTATACATGGGTCGTGGATTGATTCAAGATAATATTTATCGATTTATTTCTGTACATCTAACTGTGGACAACTAGTTGTAGGTTACTAACGAGGACAGCTGACTTAATAAACTTAAAACATCAAAATATATTAAAAGTGTTGTAAATATATTTTAAACATACTTTGATATATATGTATATATTGTTATAGGTTCGTGAATCAATCAGTGGCCAAGTCTTACTTCCCGACGAAGTAAAAATCTGTGAAAGTGAGTTATAGTCCCACTTTTAAAATCTAATATTTTTGGGATGAGAATACATGCAAGTTTTATAAATGATTTACAAAATAGACACAAGTACGTGAAACTACATTCTATGGTTGAATTATCGAAATCGAATATGCCCCTTTTTATTAAGTCTGGTAATCTAAGAATTAGGGAACAGACACCCTAATTGACGCGAATCCTAAAGATAGATCTATTGGGCCTAACAAACCCCATCCAAAGTACCGGATGCTTTAGTACTTCGAAATTTATATCATATCCGAAGGGTGTCCCGGAATGATGGGGATATTCTTATATATGCATCTTGTTAATGTCGGTTACCAGGTGTTCACCATATGAATGATTTTTATCTCTATGTATGGGATGTGTATTGAAATATGAAATCTTGTGGTCTATTATTATGATTTGATATATATAGGTTAAACCTATAACTCACCAACATTTTTGTTGACGTTTTTAAGCATGTTTATTCTCAGGTGATTATTAAGAGCTTCCGCTGTCGCATACTTAAATAAGGACGAGATTTGTAGTCCATGCTTGTATGATATTGTGTAAAAACTGCATTCAAGAAACTTATTTTGTTGTAACATATTTGTATTGTAAACCATTATGTAATGGTCGTGTGTAAACAGGATATTTTAGATTATCATTATTTGATAATCTACGTAAAGCTTTTTACACCTTTATTGATGAAATAAAGGTTATGGTTTGTTTTAAAATGAATGCAGTCTTTGAAAAACGTCACATATAGAGGTCAAAACCTCGCAACGAAATCAATTAATATGGAACGTTTTTAATCAATAAGAACGGGACATTTCACGACACCTCGCCGGTGGTTCGGTTTTTCATGTTTTTTGTCCGAATAATCTTCAACCGCCGTTCTCCTTTTTTCGCTCTGACATCCACCGTCGTTGGTCTGGTTTTTGGGGTTGTAGGCGGCGAGTTTCCTTGTGAAAATCTACTTTCTCCTTGGTCTTCCGTCAGGTTTGGGTTAGGGTTATGATGGTTGATCGGTGGTTGTTGTGTCTTGTGTTGAAACCTATTGAACTTGGCGGTTTGACCTTCTCCGGCGGCCATTGGGTGGTTGGCGGTTGCTGGGTACCTTGATTGGTTGCTAGCAACTATAAGCTGCCTATGGCGGCTGATGGAGGTGGATATCGGTGGTTTGAGGCGACTAGCGCTATTGACGGTTGTCTGGTGGTCTACTACGGCTGCCGACGGCAGATGATGGTGCTGGTCGTATGCTGGTGGCTGTTGGTTTATGCCAGCGGCTACCGCGACTCCTCGCTCCTAATTCGTCGACTGCCGAGTTTTACGAGTTTGTAAATGTTCTCCGAAAATTTGGTGAAGATGGCCGGGTTTCTGTTTGGTTGGACTTTGCGTTGTGCGCTGATTGGTTGCTGCTTGACTGTTTTGTTTGTGACGACCCGAGAATTTCCGACCAAATTTAAACCTTAATCTTTATATGTTTCTTAAAACTTTTGAACTGTTTCATGTATTCATTTACCCTTTGACTATTCTCGACGACTCACGAACAATTGTTTGTATATATATATATATATATATATATATATATATATATATATATATAAGTATATAGATAATATTTTGATTTGATAAAGTATACCTTAATTGAAATTTAAAATGATACTTAGAATAATTAAGCTATTGTTAAAATAAGTATATATATATATATATATATATATATATATATATATATATATATATATATATATATAGTGGTAGGATCAAGAGGGAAGTAACCAATCGGGGGGAAACGGGGGGAAGCAAAAACTTTTTTTTTTCGTTTTTTGAAGAAACTTTGTTCACGAACATTATAGATGAGATGAAAATATGAACATTTAGTAGAGACACTTTGTGATAAATGTTTTTATTTTGGCGGGAAAATGCTCGAAGAAGTAATATATAACAATTATCGTGTTTTTCGAGCGTATTTTGAGGTTTTAGCTATTGGGGTTTAGATATTAGGGTTTAGATATTATGGTTTATAGGGTTTAGAAATTTAGGGTTTAGGGTTTAGATTTAGGGTTTAGATTTAGGATTTAGATTGAGTTTTTAACACGAACGGTTTAGAGTTTAGGGAAACCCTAAACCCTAAACCCTAAACCCTAAACTCTAAATCGGGCTAAATTTTACTTCACAAAACATGAAGAAAAAAAACGTTCATATTCTTCACGAACAATATTATCTTGAATGTTATTTTTGTCGATCGTTTTCCCGCTTAAATAATAACACTCATCACGAAGTGTCTCTTCTAAATGTTCATATTTTCGTGTGATCTTGATGCCGGGAAAAAAAAATTCAAAAAAAACGAAGAAAAAAAAAATTTGCTTCCTCCCGATTGGTTACTTCTCCATTGATCCTGTCCCTATAAATATATATTATTATGAATCTATATATGATTTCTATTGGATACATATATATAAAATATATAAATACTAACTATTAAATAAATGTCATCCTATAATATAATATCACCTAAGTAATAAATGGTATTATATTTAAGTGCAAGTTTGAAATATAATTGTTATATTAATATTATTATCATTAATTTTGTTATTGTAATATTGATAGTAATATTTGTATTATTAAAATCATTATTTATAACATAAAATGTATATACATAAAATTGGTTATGAAAAAGTTATTATATTGTTGTTAATATTATTATTATCATTGAAATCATCATTAATGATATTATTAATATCATTATATTGTTATTATATTTATTTTTATAAGTATTTCTATTATTATTATTATTATTATTATTATTATTATTATTATTATTATTATTATTATTATTATTATCTTTAGAATACTTATTATTATTAATACATGTACTATTATAAAAATCATTATTTATTATTATGATTATAATTACCATTAGGATTATTATTATTATCAGTATTATTACCTATATATTTATTATATATGGATTACATAATTTATAAACACAGATATACGTTATATAAATACAGTTAACTTCATAATCAGTTCATATCACTGTCATCTGAATTCTTTTTCCCTCTGCCTTCTGTATACTCGTGATTTTTTTTGTCGAGGAAATTTTGCTACAAAACAATCAGGTATTCAATCAACTCTGCAATTCTTCTAACACCTATCGATATTCAATTTATGAATCAAATTAAAAACAGAAACTATTATAGCTCGTACCTCTATTATTGCCAAAATTTTCAAAATCTTGAAATTTCATCAATTCTCAAAATCTGTAAGTGTAGTCATGTTAGGAATCCTTTACTTAATCTTTCTTCAAAATCTCAAGTTTCAATTCCTCAAAACGAGATTGAATTTCGAAGTCAAAGTTTTGGGTTTTAAAAAGTTAAACAAGTTTCTTTGAACGAATTGGTGTAATCCGTTACGAATTAGGTTCAATTGATGATCAAGATAGTTTTCAACAACGATTTAGAATTTATGTTATTTAGGAGCTTTTATCTAAAACTTACCCGTAATCAAAAATCAATTTTTTTTTATGTTTTCAACCGATGAACAGCTACAGCTGTTTTATTTATTATTATTTTTTTATCAACTTACTCACTTATAATTATTTTGGTACTGAATACTAAATCCTAAAATCAATCCATTTCAAAGCTTTGCATCGATTGTGTAATTTTGGTCGATCCAGTGTTAGTTTTGGAAGAAGGAAAAGACAAGAGAAACAGAAAGATGGTTTATAGCGGTTTGATTAGGGAATTAAAACAGAAAGGCAAATTAGCTCGAATGGTTAGGAGTGTTGTTAGATTACCAGGAGGTCGTGGGTTCAATTCTGGGTTGGAGCATATATTTTTTAAAGAGAAGAATAAAAGGGATAAGAACAGGAAAGGGTTATGTATATAACGAACCTGAAATTAAACAGATTAATTGTTACGGGGTAATGGTTGGGTATTGTTGTGGTAGAGCGGGAGGTTGCGGGTTCGAGCCCGGCTATGGGCATTTCTTTTTACAAAAAGCTTAGGAAGGGGTATACACTTTTATCTTATCCCTATAATTATTATTATGTTTATTAATATTATTATTGTTATTGTTATTGTTATTATTATTATTATTATTTCAAGTATTATGATTATCATTATTAGTAACGCTAAAAATAAGTGTTAGTTATTATTATTATGAATATAACTACAATTATAAATAAAATTAATATTATTATCATTTTGTTACCAAGTAACATCATTAAAAATTATTAGGGTTATTATTATTAGTAGTAGTAATATTGATATAAGTATTATTATGATTAGGATATTATTATTATTATCATTAAGTATAAAAACTATTATTATTAAGTATTACGAATATTAGTTATGTAGTGACCCGAACTTTTCCATGTTTATATATATTAAATGAAATTGATATTTATATGTTTAAGTGTTTCCAACATGTTAAGCAATCAAACTTGTTAAGACTTGATTAATTGAAATCGGTTTTATATAGACAATTGACCACCCAAGTTGACCGGTAATTCACGAATGTTAAAACTTGTAAAAACTATATGATGTCATATATATGGATATATATATATATAGTTAACATGGTATTATGATAAGTAAATATATCATTAAGTATATTAACAATGAACTACATATGTAAAAACAAGACTACTGATGTTTTAGCAGAGGGGTATAAAATACTATTAATTTTTAGCAGAAAATACTATTAAATACGATACAATTTTACACAAGATATTTATTTATTTAGAGAATGGATATACTTAAACCTTGCTACAACACTTATAGGCAGTATACCTAATCGTACAGTAGTGTAGTTTTTAGTAAGTCCGGTTCGTTCCACAGGGAAAATCTTTAAACAAAGCTTAACGCTATATTAGTTTATTTTTATAAAAATACAAATATATATATAAGTAATATTATTATTATAAAGGGGGGTTTTTACCTTTTAATGACCGGTTTGTCGATTTTAAAACTTTAGTCGCAGTTAAAACCAAATGTAAAATAATAAATAAATACAAGACTTAATTTAAAGCGTAAAGTAAATAACGATAATGAAATTACGAATAATAAAAGTGCGATATAATAAACTTGCGATAATTAAAAAGTACGATAATTAAAAATGCAATTAAATACAATAACAATAAATAAAAATGCGATAATTAGAAGTGCAATTAAATATAAAATAAAGGAAATTAAATATGAAATAAAAGAATTATGCTTATTTAAACTTCCGTAACCATGATGTTTGACGTGTTGATTTTAGTTTTATGCCCATGGGTTAATTGTCCTTTGTCCTGGATTATTTAATATGTCCGTCTGGTTTTTATCCATAACAGTCCATCAGTCATAAATATAAAGTGCGAGTGTCCTCGTCAAATTATCCTTATACCCGAAGTTAAATATTCCAACTAATTGGGGACTTAAACTGTAACAAGATTTTAATACTTTGTTTAATAATTACACCAGGATGTCGACTGAGTGTAACCCAAGGTTTTAATATTTTGTTATCAATTATACCAAGTGTCCTTGTACATAATTTCACCCCTGTTTTAATTATTCTAGTGGCTATTAATCCATTCCCGTGTCCGGTTAAATGAACGATTATTCGTACATATAAATACCCCGCCCATCGTGTCCGATCGAGTGTATATGGTAATTTATAGGGACGCCCAATTGTAAATCTTTATATTAACATTAACAAACTATCATTTAGTTAAACAAATATAAAGCCCATTAATAGCCCATAGTCTAATTTCCACAAGTGTCGTTCTTTTGTCCAAACCCCAATTATGGTACAAAGCCCAATTACCCAATTTTAGTAATTAGCCCAACATCATGATTACTTCGGATTAAATAAGCATAATAATAACTTAGCAACGAGACATTAAATTAAAAAGGTTGAACATAACTTACAATGATTAAAAATAGCGTAGCGTTACACGGACAGAATTTCGACTTACACCCTTACAACATTCGCTAACATACCCTTATTATTAGAATTATAATTAAAATTAAAATTAAAATATAAATTATAAATATATATATTACGTATATAGATAGAGAGATGGATGGATATATGATATTGAAAATGATCAGAATTCGGTTGGCTTTATAGGGAATTGAGTTCAGGGGTACTCCGCGACTCGCGGCAACTTTTGCCTTCAAACTCCGCGAGTCGCGGAGTTTGAAAATACAGCTCACCCTCCTTTGGCTTCTTTCTTACCGACGATTTATAAATATATTATAATATATATATTAATTTTAAGAATTAATTATATATTATATTATATTTATGTGCATAGTTGACTCGTAATTCTTAGTCCATTGCGTCGAGCGTTGAGAGTTGACTCATGTCCCGGTTCTGGATTTTCGAACGTCCTTGGGTACAATTTAATATCTTGTACTTTGCGTTTTGAATCTTGTACTCTTGTAATTTCGAGACGTTTCTTATCAATAATTGGAACCTCTTTGATTGTATTTTGTACTTTCGAGCTTTTTGGTCGTTTGCGTCTTCAATTCGTCGAATCTGTCTTTTGTCTTCACCTTTTATTATTTAAACGAATATCACTTTTAAATAGAACAATTGCAACTAAAAGCTTTTCTTTCTTGAGAAATAATGCTATGAAATATATGTTCGTTTTTAGCATTATCAAATATTCCCACACTTGAGCGTTGCTTGTCCTCAAGCAATATCGTCTTGAAATACTAGAATCACTTCTTTATTCTTCACACTTTGTACATCAGTGATTTCTATACGGCGGTATAAACAATGGTAGTAACGATATGGTTTACAGTCCCACATGACTATAAAAATTTAGATCCATTAAGGAAATTGGATCTTTATGAAAATATTTGATCTTTTGAAAATTAAATCTAACTTTTACCCTAGATAAGTTTTCCGGAATAACCCTTCACCGGTGTTTGCAAAATATTTTTGTGGGTTTGGTGGATTTCAGATTTGAAAATTTTAGCTCAAAACTTATGGTTTTGTGTCACCCACTTGCTAACCTTGTATTTGGAAAGCAACACGTCCAGTTTACTTGTCCCGTATATTACCTTTCGGTAAACTACCGTCCGGTTGTAAAGGAAAGCGTTGAACAAGCAACTGTTAAGGCAATGTCCCCTGACATGCTTTTAATTATGGTCTATAACGTGTCAGACGCAATTACTATCCTTGGTAGGAGCAATAGTAAAGCTCACCCTTATAATTTGTAGGTTTGGCACAAGGTCCTGTCTTTGACCACTATGCAACCACCGTTCTTACGGTTGACACCCGATTTGGTTCAGATGACCTAATGAATTCCAGGTGAATTCCTAGGATTTTACGTTCAATGGTAATGAACGCATTGAAAATGGGTTTTCAGAAAATAAATCGGTTTATAATTTGATCAAAATATTTTCTCGTTCAAGCTCGAGTTTAGATATCATTGAATTCCATGAGTTTGTAATTCTCAATCTTTAAAGTCAATCTCAAGGATTGAGTAATATCAGTCTTAAAAGCTGATTTTTAATCTTTAAAAGGAGATTATCCTTTCTGGGGGTTTGATTCATTAGTCTTATCAAGCTAATTTGCACGGTGCCCCCCATTTTACGAGATAAATCCTTCTCATGGTTATGATAAATCTGACCACTTGGCGACCCTGTTTAATGCTGAGGTCCGTGGATTTCCTGCTGATTTTAGTGATGACTTTTCTAGATTTTTCGTCAACCTACAGCTGGTCTGGACGACAACTTCATGACCTAAATCAAGAAGCGCGTTTCTTTTTCGGAAGACTTTACTTCCTTTTAATGATGGAATTGATTCATCGTGTAGATCCATCTTTCTTACAGTAAATCAGGTAAAATTTTTTAGTTTAGTCCAAAGCAAAAGTATTTTTAGTTATTTGTACAAAAATATGTGACATATGTTTTGAATAACTTGGAGAATTTTCCCACACTTGGCTTTTATTTTCCTTTTTATTGTCCTCTATTCCATTTTAAATGAATTTTAACATTTTGGTTTGTTTCTCAATTTATGTCCTTTCCGAGGTAACAATAATTTCGGTGTTAAAACCTAGTTTTATCGTTCATAAATATGTATAAACATGATTTTGAGTTCATTTAGTTGAAAATTTTGAAAAATTTTACTAGAATTGGGTAGTCAGTATATAAGACTATGGCTGTTCTTTATTATCAGAGAGCACTAGATTCTAATACAACTACTACGTTACTAGTATTTTTAATGGTAACCAAGTGTTTAAGATAAAAATTTTAAAATCCGAAAGAATTTAACCCCTTCCCACACTTAAGATCTTGCAATGCCCTCATTTGCAAGAAATCAGTAACAATTTAAATTATTGAGGGTGATTTGTGTGAAAATGATTAAATTTTACCAAAGTTTCTAAACATATTTGTGTTTGCTTGCTGAATGATAAATGGTGCATATCATTTGTTCATTCCGTCTTGTTGTTATTTCACATATATTTTGCATCTTGTCGTCAAAATTAGTTGCTTTTGCTGAACTTAATGCCAGTCTTTGAAAATGCGTTGTTTTACCCTGTTGTGTACATAAGATAAACTGCAAACATATATACATATTTTTGAAGTATGGTATATTACCCCACATTCAAAAATTATTAAAATCTAAGAATAAAAGTTAGAAAATTATAAAAACTATTACAATATTAAATAAGTATTAAACGTATCAACATTACAAATTACAAAATAAATAAAACTAAGTAGACTAGGGATGATACTGATACCAATAGGGGTTCCATGCATAACTATAGGTGCTATAAAATGCTTCGACTGGGTTATACGTAGGATACGGTGGTTGAATCTCTATAGACCAGGGAGGGAATATGGGTTTTGGAGTAGGAATATAGTTTCTACCTATATGTTGGCAATAAGCTATGATTTGGTTTTGATGAATTTGCCAATCTTCAAATGCTCTCTGTCTAGCATTTTCGTACTCCTGTGAAGCTATAAACCTTTGCATTTCTTGCATTTCATTTCCCCCTCCTACATTACCTTGCTGTTGGTTTCTCTCAACCTGTGGATGTCTACCATGGTATTGTACTGCGGCGTTATTTCGCCTCTTCAAAACTTTCGCACCATGGTATACATTTAAACCTATTGTATCACGGGGTTCTGGTTCTTCGACTAATAATCTCCCCCGACTTATATCCACACCGAGATATTCAGCAATCAAAGTAATAAATATACCACCTCCTATTATGCTATGCGGTCTCATCCCCCTAACCATAGCTGATAAATAATAACCCACACAATAAGGTATACTTACAGCGCTTTGTGGGTCTCGAATACACATATGGTAAAACAAATCCTGTTCATTTACCTTTTCCTTGTTCTTACCTCTTTGTGTAATCGAATTAGCTAAAAACCTATGAATTACTCTTAATTCAGCTCTATCTATATCCAAATAAGAGTAATTTCCCCCTTTGAATCGGTGATGGCTTGTCATTTGACTCCATACACCATGTGTATCAAAATTTTCATCTATCTTTCTACCATTTAGTATCAACCCTCTACAATCGGCAGATGCTAACTCCTCAGGCGTATATATACGTAAAGCCTGAGCCATGTCTAGTAAAGACATGTGGCGCATCGAACCTCCTAACAAAAATCTAATAAAAGATCGATCAGTTAAACTAGCTACCCGATCATTTAATTCTATACTACACAACAATTCTTCACACCATACTTTATATACAGGTCTACGCATGGTGAATAAACGTACCCAGTCGTTAAAAGTAGAATTACCATACCTCTGTGCAAGTAATTCCCTAATTGGCCCGGCCAATTCTACAGCTTCTAATGATCTTCATTCTATGACCCTAGGTACCTCAATAACTTTAGAATGAAGAGTATGCAAACCCCTTTGGTATTTTGGATAATCTATCCAAAGTCTGTCAAATCTCAGGTTCGGGTGCAAATCTTCCAAGTGCATATCAGAAAATGTCATGACTGGATGAGGTATATCTTGTTTGTAGTAGTTATCCACCTCCTGTTGTTCCGCATTCTCAGCAGGAGCATTGCGAGCTTGGGATGAAGATTCACCCCTTTCAGTCTGCAAAACACATCAAACACAATTTTTGTGCATCCAAATATGCATTAGTGTCAGCAAAATCATCAATCAAAATAATTACAATGACATGATCAATTTATATCAAACTTAAGCTCATTTTCACATTTTTATCAAATCTACACTTTTTCAAATAAGCATATACGAAAATGTTCACCAAGTTCATAAGCATTTAACTCAAATAACTTGTCAAAATAATCATTACTAGCAATTAAACAAGTTTCAAATGGCATTATCTTTCAAAAATCAAGTTCATGAATTTTAGACTTGAAAAAGTCCACTTTAATTCTCAAAATCATGTTTAGGCTCAAAGTTTGGATCATTTAACTACCTAAACATGTTACACTACTTAATTTAGCAACAATTCATGACAAAAATCGGCCATAACCTGTTTATATCAAAAAGCCCCAAATTGCTCAAGAACACAAACCCTAGATTACTCAAAATTTGAAGTTTAAGGCTTCTAATCATGTTAAATAGCATCAATCTAGGTTATACAAGCATAATACATAAACAATTTAAGCATAATTACACTAAAAAGCATCAAAATCAAATTGGGGAAAAAATTGCTCAAGAACACTAATTTTCGGATTAAATGGTGTTTAGGTGTAGAAATTTACCGTTTTTCTTGAGTAATTCCTTGATAGCATCCTTCTCAACATGATTTTAGTAAAAGATTTGATGATTAACGGTTAAAAATTGTGATTTTGGGGGTGTTTTTTCGGGTATTTTGCGGTTTGTTTTCGCAGTATTTTCTGTGTTGTGGGTTGGGGACTGATCAGTTCTGCGTTTTTATTTTTTTCTGATCTTTGGTCCCTCCGAGAGTCGCGGTGTTTGGACCTTCAAACTCCGCGAGTCGCGGAGTTTGTTATTTTTTTTTTTTTTATACAATCTTTAACTTATAAAACAATTAAGTAATTAATTTTTAAAATTTTGTTTCCCTTGTTATTTAGGACGAGGTCGTTTCGGATTGATGTTCTAGTCCGTCCTTCGACAAAATTTTAAAATTTGTCAAATCAAAGCGCGGTTTTTAAAAGTAAAGATTTTTGGGTTTTTTTAATGTTTTTGGCTTACTTTAATTCAATAAGATTAAAAATAATGATAATAAAATTTCCCGTCCCTCCCTCGGGTAAAGCAATTTCGGTTCAAAGACCTAGTCTTCAACTCACGACGAATTTTTAAAAATCATATTTTTAACTTAATGAGATAAAGTAAATTTTTGTTTTTAAATTCACACCAAACTTAAAATAAAAATACATAAAATTCAAAATTAATATTAAAAATTCACACCAAACTTAAAATTTGAAATGCATAAAATTAAAAATTCTTATTTTTAAAAAGTAAAAATTCACACCAAACTTAATTTAAAAATTCATATTATAAAATCACACCAAACTTATATTATATTTTTCAAATATTTACATTTTTAAATATATTGTTTTTACAAAGTTTACAATATTAATTTAAGATTTATATATTAATTTTAAAAACATGGTAAAAATAAAATTAAAAATCTTTTTGGCTTTTTATCCCACTTTAATCAATCAAATATTATCAAAAATATACGCCCCTCTTTTCGGTAAAGTAATTTCGGTTCCATGACCTAATTTAACTCATGACGAATTTTTGAAATATTTTGGGTTGATTGATTAAAGATATTTATACCTTAAGAATAAACGTTAAATTTCGCAGTGATGTAATAAATTTTTGTATGATATCAATAATTTCGGTCGCCAAACCTAATTTTATTTAATACCAATTTAATACTTTATAGCGAACAAATTAGCGTTTATTATCAAAAGGTTAAAAAAAAAAACTGTACAGACTTACCTGTGAGATAGTATTCTTAGTTATATGATCTATCCCATTCATAAGATAGTCGGTTTAATTGGTTTTCCATAGCTACATAGGCGTAACCTCGAGCATTCAGTGTCTTTTCTTCTAAACATATGAACGGTCTGTCTCTGCATAAAGTAACAAATTCGGTATTTGAATAGGTTTGATTATTTGAACATTTACCTCCATGTGACCATTTTCCGCATTTGTGACATCGTTCTAGGTGTCGTGCTCTTCTTTTCGCTGCGGATTTTGATTTTCCTTTACCAAATTATAACTTATTATCTTCGCATCTGGATTCTTTTCTAACTCCGTCCAATCTTTCTCTGATTACTGATACTATTTCACTCAGTAGTGTGTCATTATTACGTTTAGTGATCAAAGCGTGTAGCATTAGACCATGGTTTAGTTCACAGGCAGTCTACATTTCCTAAAAAAAATAAAAATTCAGAATGGGGGGAGAAGACTAGTTCTTTAGGGTCTGCTAGGGAAAGACCATTCGGGTTCCATTTTCGAGAACTACACGAAAACATACAATCTAACTCTAAGAGAAATACATATTATCCTTTAAAGACTTGATTCTCCCCACACTTAGTTAGCTGTGGTATCGAAATTGTGATTAACTTCGTTGTCAACTTCCATCGGACCATGTATGTAATGTTTAACTCTGTGACCATTAACTTTAAATTCAATCCCATTTGAATTTATTAATTCTATCGTTCCGTATGGGAAAATTCTTTTGACTATGAATGGTCCAGACCATCTTGATTTCAATTTTCCAGGAAATAGCTTGAATCGTGAATTGAAAAGAAGAACTCTGTCTCCTTCTTTAAATTCTTTTGAACTTCTGATTCTTTTATCATGCCATTTCTTCGTTCTTTCCTTATAGATTAACGAATTTTCGTATGCTTCATGTCTTAATTCTTCTAATTCGTTTAGTTGACTTAATCGTAGACGTCCGGCTTCATGTAAATCAAGATTACATGTCTTCAAAGCCCAAAATGCTTTATGTTCAATTTCTACTGGAAGATGACATACTTTTCCATAAACAAGTCTAAAAGGTGTGGTTCCAATTGGAGTTTTGTAGGCTGTTCTAAAAGCCCAGAGTGCATCCTCCAATTTAATGGACCATTCCTTCGGATTTGATCCTACGGTTTTCTCTAGAATACGTTTTAAAGCTCGGTTGGTATTTTCAACTTGTCCACTTGTTTGTGGATGATATGCGGTGGAGATTTTATGAGTTACTCCATATATTTTAAGAACTTTCTCAAGTTGATTATTACAGAAATGAGTACCCCGATCACTTATTAAAGCTTTCGGTGTTCCAAACCTTGCAAAAAGATGTTTTAAAAAGTTGACTACAGCTCGTGCATCGTTAGTTAGGAGAGCTTGTGCTTCCGCCCATTTAGATACATAATCAATGGCTACGAGTATATATAGATTATTATGAGATTTTGGAAATGGACCCATAAAGTCAATACCCCAAATGTCAAATACTTCACATACTTGGATGACATTTTGTGGCATTTCATCACGTTGACTTATTTTTCCGGCCCTTTGACAAGCATCACAGGATTTGTAAAGAAGGTGTGCGTCTTTGTAAATTGTAGGCCAATAGAATCCAGCATCATAAACTTTTCTTGCTGTTAGTTGAGGCCCATAATGCCCTCCTGTTGGTCCTGTGTGACAATGGTTTAAAATTTTACTAGCTTCATCTCCAAATACACATCGGCGTATTATTCCATCGGAACAACTTTTAAACAGATGTGGATCTTCCCAAAAATAGTGTTTTATAACACTGAAGAATTTCTTTCGTTTTTGGTACGATAATCCTTTTTCAAGGAATCCACAAACTAAGTAGTTTGCATAGTCTGCAAACCATGGAATTTCTTTATAATCTATCTTCAATAGATATTCATCAGGAAAGTTGTCTTGTATGGCCGATTCATTTAGAACTTCTAACTCAGGATTTTCAAGACGAGAAAGATGATCAGCGGCGAGATTTTCTGCTCCTCTTTTATCTCGGATTTCAATATCAAACTCTTATAAGAGTAAGATCCAATGGATTAATCTTGGTTTAGTATCTTGTTTTGAAAATAGGTATCTAAGAGCAGAATGGTCGGTATAGACCACCGTTTTTGCTAGAACGAGATATGATCGAAATTTGTCAAAAGCAAAGACAATAGCAAGGAGTTCTTTTTCAGTAGTTGTATAGTTCGTTTGTGCTCCTTGTAACGTCTTACTAGCATAATATATAGGTTGAAATCGTTTTTCAATCCTTTGTCCTAAAACGGCTCCCATTGCAAAATCACTTGCATCGCACATTAGTTCAAATGGTAGATTCCAATTTGGTGTTATCATGATCGGCGCATTAGTTAGTTTCTCTTTAAGAATATTAAAAGATTTGATACACTCATCTGAAAAGATGAATGGAGCATCCTTTTCTAGGAGTTTATTCATAGGAGTGGCAATTTTAGAAAAATCTTTTATGAAACGTCGGTAAAAACCGGCATGCCCTAGAAAACTCCTAACTCCTCTAACATTGGTGGGATGTGGAAGTTTAGCAATTACATCTACTTTAGCTCTATCCACTTCAATTCCTTCTTTTGAAATTTTATGACCAAGAACAATGCCTTCTTTAACCATGAAATGACATTTCTCCCAATTAAGTACTAGATTTGACTGTTCGCATCTAATGAGCATTCGTTCCAGATTAGCTAGACATGATTCAAATGTATCACCGAAGACTGAAAAGTCATCCATGAAAACTTCCATGCATTCTTCTATCATGTCGTGAAAATCGCCATCATACACCTTTGAAAGGTTGCAGGGGCGTTGCAAAGTCCAAATGGCATGCGTTTGTAAGCAAAAGTACCATAAGGGCACGTGAATGTGGTTTTCTCTTGGTCCTCGGGTGCTATTGGAATTTGAAAATATCCGGAAAATCCATCTAGAAAACAATAGTAACTATTTCCGGCTAATCTTTCCAACATTTGATCAATGAAAGGTAAGGGAAAGTGATCTTTTCTGGTGGCGTCATTTAATTTTCTATAATCAATACATACACGCCATCCTGTTACAGTCCTAGTATGAATAAGCTCATTTTTCTCATTTGTAATGACAGTCATGCCACCCTTCTTAGGCACGCATTGAACTGGGCTTACCCATGGACTATCAGAGATTGGATAAATTAGACCTGCATCTAGCAGTTTAATAATCTCTTTCTTAACTACATCTTGCATATTAGGATTTAGTCTTCGTTGGCGTTGCACATACGTTTTATGAACTTCTTCCATAAGGATTTTATGTGTGCAATACGAAGGACTTATTCCTTTAATATCATGAATCTTCCATGCAATGGCTGGTTTATGAGCTTTCAACACAGAAATGAGTTGTGATTTCTCATTTTCAGTAAGAGAAGACGATATTATTACAGGTAATTCAGATTCACCATGTAAATAAGCGTATTCCAAATGGTTTGGAAGTGGCTTTAACTATAATTTCGGTGGTTCTTCTATCGATGATTTGTATCGATATCTGTCTTCTTCTTTTAGCATTTGAATTTCTTCTGTTGCTAGTTCATATCCATTAGCTATAAGTGTAGCTAACATTTCAACTTCATCAATTGGTTCATTACCTTCTCCTAAAGAACATTCTCCTGTTCCTTGTAATTCTGGAAATTCTTCTAATAATTCTGCATGTGCATCTATAGTTTGAATATAATAACATGTATCATCTGCAGATTGTGGTTGTTGCATTGCTCTATCAACTGAAAAGGTAACACTCTCATCCTCTATACTTAGGGTCAATTTCTTACCGAACACGTCTATCATTGCTTTAGCCGTGTTTAAGAATGGTCATCCTAATATGAGAGGAACTTGAGAATCTTCTTCCATGTCCAGAACAACAAAATCTACTGGAAATACTAAAGTACCAACTTTAACTAGCATGTTCTCCATTATCCCTCTAGGATATTTTATTGATCTATCGGCTAGTTGTATGCTTATTCTGGTTGGTTTCAATTCTCCAAGGTCTAGTTTAGCGTATAGTGAATACGGCATTAAATTTATACTAGCACCTAAATCTGCTAATGCTTCTATTGAACTAAGACTACCCAGAAAACATGGAATTGTGAAACTTCCTGGATCAGATAGTTTTTCTGGTATCTTATTCAACAGCGCTGCTGAACAATTTGCATTCATGGTAACAGCCGAGAGTTCTTCCATTTTCTTTCTATTCGAGATTAGATCTTTCAAGAATTTAGCATATCTAGGCATTCCTGAAATCACATCAATGAAAGGAAGATTTACATTTATCTGTTTAAACATATCCAAGAATTTGGATTGCTCGGCTTCAAGTTTCTCTTTCTTCATTTTACTCGGGTAAGGAAGTGGTGGTTGGTATGGTTTAACATAAGGTTTAGCCTTAACTGTGTTATCTTCATTAACCTTCTCAACTACCGGTTCTTTTTCCTTATCTTGATCAGGTTGTGGTTCTTGTGGAGTAGGAATAGCTTCATCAGAAGTTACAGGTATTTTAGGTGGTTTAAGTGTTGTACCACTTCTTGTGGTAATAGCTTTAGCTGTTTCATTTCGGGGGTTAGCATTTGTATCACTAGGTAAACTTCCCGGTTTTCTTTCACCTATTAACCTTGCTAGGTTACTTACTTCTTGTTCCAAGTTTTGAATAGAAGCTTGTTGATTTCTAAATGCTTGAGCATTTTGTTCATTAGTTTGTTTCTGAGATGTGAAAAACTGCGTTTGAGTTTCAACTAGCTTCGTCATCATATCTTCTAAATTTGGCTTTTTATCATTGGTTTGTTGTGGTGGTTTGTTTTGAAAATTAGGTCTTTGCTGTTGTAAGTATTGTTGGATACTTGTTGATTGCTAGGACCTTGTTGGTTGTTGTATGGAATATTTCGGTTATAGTTCTGATTTTGATTGTAAATCGGTCTTGGCGGTTGATAATTATTCTGATAATTATTTCCAGGCCTTTGGTTTATGTATGAAATATTCTCTCTTTGTTCCATTGTTAATTCAATACTGAGACAATCTTTTGTCAAATGTGGTCCTCCACACTGCTCACAACTAATTCGTATTGAGTGAATATCTTTAGTCATCTTTTCCATTCGTCTCTCCACAGCATCTATCTTTGCGGAAATGGAATCTAAGTCATGGCTAGAATCGGCTCTAGCTGCTTTAGATGATCTAATGATATCTTTTTCTTGGTGCCACTCATGTGAGTGGGAAGCAGTGTTATCAATAATTTTGTAAGCATCAGTTTCGGTTTTCTTCATAATAGAACCACCAGCTGCTATATCTATGTCTTTCCTTGTAGTGATGTCGCATCCTTGGTAGAATATTTGTACTATTTGACAGGTGTGTAAACCATGTTGCGAACATCCTCTTAACAACTTTCCAAATCTAGTCCACGCCTCATATAGAGTTTCATTTGGCTTCTGTGTAAACGTAACAATTTCTGCTTGAAGTCTTACGGCTTTAGATGCAGGAAAGAATTGTTTAAGAAAATTTTCAACTAAAACGTCCCATGTATCAATCGCCCCTTCAGGTAACGATTCCAACCAATCTTTGGCTTCTCCCTTTAAAGTCCAGGGAAATAACATGAGATATATCTGTTCATCCTCTACTTCTCGAATTTTAAATAGTGTGCAGATCCTATTAAAGGTACGTAGATGTTCATTTGGATCTTCCTTCGGCGCACCACCAAATTGGCATTGATTAGTCACCATGTGTAGAATTTGTCCTTTAATTTCATAATCTGGCGCATTAATGTCTGGATGAGTAATTGCGTGACCTTGGCCAGTGCGTTTAGCTCTCATTCGGTCTTCCATACTTAAAGGTTCCAGATTCTCCATAATTGAATTTGTTGAATCCGAATCACTAGAGAATTCTGATTTAATGGTTCGTTCCTCAACAATCTCTGTTTGAATGATTGGTGGTTCCGGATGAAAATTTAGTGGTTCAGGATCTATGAATCGTTCCTGAATATTCTCCGGATTCTCAATTGTGAGGTCGGGTTCAAAAAATGGATTATCGGAAATTTGAACTGGAGTACTTGGTCGACTGGATGACGATTCTAAAGAAAAATCAACGGCAGTAATATTTGCTAAATGTCTTGATCTAGTTACAGGTGGTGAGCGTACAAAAGGTGGTGAACGTCTTGCTCGGTGCATTCACTGAATATCCTATTAGTTTTTAAGAGGAAAGAAAAATTATAATAAGTTATCCAATTAATAGACTTTTCTGATTTTGCCCATGTTTCGAATAGCCAAAAGATGCAGCAGAGGGGCAGGATTCGTTTGGTCTCAATATAATTGAGGACTGTTTGGCTCCAATAACCCGGTCCACATACAAATCCAACTATTACTACGAACCAGAAAATGTTGATGTCTATCAATTTAACCACTTAAAATAAATTTTCGTAATTTTAAGAAATTTAGATAAGAAGTAGAAAAAAAAATCTAAGTCCTAAAAACTAGAATGACGAGAAATAAGAAAGAAAAAGAGCGCGTCGGAAAAAGGTCGAAAAAGAAAAATGGTTGAAAAATAAAAGGTGACGGAAAAATAAAAGAAACTTATAATACTTAAAAACACTTGACTAACCTAACCTTATTACTACAACTAACTTAAAATTATAATCGCAAATTGAGATTACTAATTGGAATGATAATTGATACATAGGTAAAAGTCGTCTAAAAATATTAAAGCTTACAGGAAAAACTATATCCCAAATGGAAATAACTTAAAAAGAAACTAAAACTTAAAAAGGCGTCGCAAAATTCTAAAGTACTTAAATCTTAGTCTAAAGAAAAAGCACTTAAGGAATTCTCCGGCAAAGCCTAAAAATCTAGAAGTAAAAATAACTATGGCAAAAACTAAGTTTAAAACTAAATATGAGCTAAAAATACAAATATTACGCTAAAACGATTAAAAAGGGATAAAATATAAAAATAAACTAAAAGTTGTAAAAAGTACAATTTTTATAAAAATATTATTTTTATATTAATTATTTATTAAAACTATTAATTTTATATTTTATTTAAACTAATTTAACTAAATATATAAATTAAATAAAAAGAAACTTAAAATAAAACTAATTATAATAATAATAAGTAATTAGGGTTAATAATAATAATAATTAATAATTACTCCGTAATTAATGCTGATTAGGGTTCCTGTGTGGCGTGTCAGATTGTCTCCGCGAGTTGCGGTATTAGAAGCTGTAAACTCCGCGACTCGCGGGGTTCCAGAATTCAACTCAGGTACAGTTTTTAATTCGACGTTTTTTTTTTATATTTTCTGTTTATATCAAAATATTTATATAATAAAAACTTATATTTAAAAACTTAAATAAAAATAGAACTACTTTATAATTTTAAAAATATCTTAAAATAGATTTATATATATATTAAATTTTTCGGTTTTTTTTATGTTTTGAATAAAAATAAAATACTTAAATAAAACTTATATAAAGATAAAGAAACTTTATAAAACTTAAATATTTAACAAAATCTTAAAAATACTTATATTTTTATTTTTCTTTTTATATTTTCGAATATTTAAAACGAATTTTTATAAAAACGAATTTTAATAAAAGTAAACTAAAAATCTTTTTTATATATATTAGCGTTGCGCTTCCGGCTTTTAAGCGGTTCCCCGGCAGCGGCGCCAAAAATACTTGATGTTTTAGCAGAGGGGTATAAAATACTATTAATTTTTAGCAGAAAATACTATTAAATACGATACAATTTTACACAAGATATTTATTTATTTAGAGAATGGATATACTTAAACCTTGCTACAATACTTATAGGCAGTGTACCTAATCGTACAGTAGTGTAGTTTTTAGTAAGTCCGGTTCGTTCAACAGGGAAAATCTTTAAACAAAGCTTAACGCTATATTAGTTTATTTTTATAAAAATACAAATATATATATAAGTAATATTATTATTATAAAGGGGGGTTTTTACCGTTTAATGACCGGTTTGTCGATTTTAAAACTTTAGTGGCAGTTAAAACCAAATGTAAAATAATAAATAAATACAAGACTTAATTTAAAGCGTAAAGTAAATAACGATAATGAAATTATGAATAATAAAAGTGCGATAAAATAAACTTGCGATAATTAAAAAGTACGATAATTAAAAATGCAATTAAATACAATAACAATAAATAAAAATGCGATAATTAGAAGTGCAATTAAATTTAAAATAAAGGAAATTAAATATGAAATAAAAGAATTATGCTTATTTAAACTTCCGTAACCATGATGTTTGACGTGTTGATTTTAGTTTTATGCCCATGGGTTAATTGTCCTTTGTCCTGGATTATTTAATATGTCCGTCTGGTTTTTGTCCATAACAGTCCATCAGTCATAAATATAAAGTGCGAGTGTCCTCGTCAAATTATCCTTATACCCGAAGTTAAATATTCCAACTAATTGGGGACTTAAACTGTAACAAGATTTTAATACTTTGTTTAATAATTACACCAGGATGTCGACTGAGTGTAACCCAAGATTTTAATATTTTGTTATCAATTATACCAAGTGTCCTTGTACATAATTTCACCCCTGTTTTAATTATTCTAGTGGCTATTAATCCATTCCCGTGTCCGGTTAAATGAACGATTATTCGTACATATAAATACCCCGCCCATCGTGTCCGATCGAGTGTATATGGTAATTTATAGGGACGCCCAATTGTAAATCTTTATATTAACATTAACAAACTATCATTTAGTTAAACAAATATAAAGCCCATTAATAGCCCATAGTCTAATTTCCACAAGTGTCGTTCTTTTGTCCAAACCCCAATTATGGTACAAAGCCCAATTACCCAATTTTAGTAATTAGCCCAACATCATGATTACTTCGGATTAAATAAGCATAATAATAACTTAGCTACGAGACATTAAATTAAAAAGGTTGAACATAACTTACAATGATTAAAAATAGCGTAGCGTTACACGGACAGAATTTCAACTTACACCCTTACAACATTCGCTAACATACCCTTATTATTAGAATTATAATTAAAATTAAAATTAAAATATAAATTATAAATATATATATTACGTATATAGATAGAGAGATGGATGGATATATGATATTGAAAATGATCAGAATTCAGTTGGCTTTATAGGGAATTGTGTTCAGGGGTACTCTGCGACTCGCGGCAACTTTTGCCTTCAAACTCCGCGAGTCGCGGAGTTTGAAAATACAGCTCACCCTCCTTTGGCTTCTTTCTTACCGACGATTTATAAATATATTATAATATATATATTAATTTTAAGAATTAATTATATATTATATTATATTATATTTATGTGCAGAGTTAACTCGTAATTTTTAGTCCATTGCGTCGAGCGTTGAGAGTTGACTCATGTCCCGGTTCGGGATTTTCGAACGTCCTTGCGTACAATTTAATATCTTGTACTTTGCGTTTTGAATCTTGTACTCTTGTAATTTCGAGACGTTTCTTATCAATAATTGGAACCTCTTTGATTGTATTTTGTACTTTTGAGCTTTTTGGTCGTTTGCGTCTTCAATTCGTCGAATCTGTCTTTTGTCTTCACCTTTTATTATTTAAACGAATATCACTTTTAAATAGAACAATTGCAACTAAAAGCTTGTCTTTCTTGAGAAATAATGCTATGAAATATATGTTCGTTTTTAGCATTATCAACTACTAACTTAAGGATTTCGAAACGAGGCATATATGTAACGATTATCGTTGTAACGACATTTAATTGTATATATATATATATCATATTAAGATATATTAATACATCATAATATCATGATAGTGTAATAATTTAACATCTCATTTGATATAATAAACAATGGGTTAACAACACTTAACAGGATCGTTAACCTAAAGGCTTCAAAACAACATTTACATGTAACGACTAACGATGACTTAACGACTCAGTTAAAATGTATATACATGTAGTGTTTTAATATGTATTCATACACTTTTGAAAGACTTCAAGACACTTATCAAAATACTTCTACTTAACAAAAATGCTTACAATTACATCCTCGTTCAGTTTCATCAAAAATTCTACTCGTATGCACCCGTATTCGTACTCGTACAATACACAGCTTTTAGACGTATGTACTATTGGTATATACACTATAATTATCAGATCTTAGCAGCCCATGTGAGTCACCTAACACATGTAGGAACCATCATTTGGCAACTAGCATGAAATATCTCATAAAATTACAAAAATATTAGTAATCATTCATGACTTATTTACATGTAAACAAAATTACACATCCTTTATATCTAATCCATATATCAACGACCAAAAACACCTACAAACACTTTCATTCTTCAATTTTCTTCATCTAATTGATCTCTCTCAAGTTCTATCTTCAAGTTCTAAGTGTTCTTCATAAATTCTATAAGTTCTAGTTTCATAAAATCAAGAATACTTCCAAGTTTGCTAGCTTACTTCCAATCTTGTAAAGTGATCATCCAACCTCAAGAAATCTTTCTTATTTACAGTAAGATATCTTTCTAATACAAGGTAATACTCATATTCAAACTTTGGTTCAATTTCTATAACTATAACAATCTTATTTCCAGTGATGATCTTACTTGAACTTGTTTTCGTGTCATGATTCTGCTTCAAGAACTTTCAAGCTATCCAAGGATCCTTTGAAGCTAGATCCATTTGTCTCTTTTCAGTAGGTTTATCCACAAAACTTGAGGTAGTAATGATGTTCATAACATCATTCGATTTATACATATAAAGCTATCTTATTCGAAGGTTTAAACTTGAAATCACTAGAGCATAGTTTAGTTAATTCTAAACTTGTTCGCAAACAAAAGTTAATCCTTATAACTTGACTTTTAAAATCAACTAGACACATGTTCTATATCTATATGATATGCTAACTTAATGATTTAAAACCTGAAAACACGAAAAACACCGTAAAACTGGATATACGCCGTCGTAGTAACACCGCAGGCTGTTTTGGGTTAGTTAATTAAAAACTATGATAAACTTTGATTTAAAAGTTGTTCTTCTGGGAAAATGATTTTTCTTATGAACATGAAACTATATCCAAAAATCATGGTTAAACTCAAAGTGGAAGTATGTTTTCCAAAATGGTCATCTAGACGTCGTTCTTTCGACTAAATGACTACCTTTACAAAAATGACTTGTAACCTGTATTTTCGACTATAAACTTATACTTTTTCTGTATAGATTCATAAACTTAAGTTCAATATGAAACCATAGCAATTGGATTCACTCAAAACGGATTTAAAACAAAGAAGTTATGGGTAAAACAAGATTGGATATTTTTTTGCTTGTTGTAGCTACGTGAAAATTGGTAACAAATCTATATTAATCATATCCTAGCTAACTTTTATTGTATTATACATGTATTCTAATATATAATGTAATCTTGGGATACCATAGACACGTATGCAAATGTTTTGACATATCATATCGACCCATCTATATATATTATTTGGAACAACCATAGACACTCTATATGTAGTAATGTTAGAGTTAGCTATACAGGGTTGAGGTTGATTCCAAAAATATATATACTTTGAATTGTGATCTAGCATGAGACGTGTACACACTGGGTCGTGGATTGATTCAAGATAATATATATCGATTTATTTCTGTACATCTAATTGTGGACAACTAGTTGTAGGTTACTAACGAGGACAGCTGACTTAATAAACTTAAAACATTAAAACGTATTAAAAATGTTGTAAATATATTTTGAACATACTTTGATATATATGTACATATTTGTTATAGGTTCGTGAATCGACCAGTGGCCAAGTCTTACTTCCCGAAGAAGTAAAAATCTGTGAAAATGAGTTATAGTCCCACTTTTAAAATCTAATATTTTGGGATGAGAATACATGCAGTTTTATAAATGTTTTACAAAATAGACACAAGTAAATAAAACTACATTATATGGGTGAATGATCGAAGCCGAATATGCCCCTTTTGCTTGGTAACCTAAGAATTAGTAAACCGATCTACTAATTGACGCGAATCCTAAAGATAGATCTATTGGGCCTAACGAACCCCATCCAAAGTGCCGGATGCTTTAGTACTTCGAATTCATTTTTATCATGTCCGAAGGATTTCCCGGAATGATAGGGGATATTCTTATATACATCTTGTTAATGTCGGTTACCAGGTGTTCACCATATGAATGATTTTTATCTCTATGTATGGGATGTATATTGAAATATGAAATCTTGTGGTCTATTATTATGATTTGATAATTGATAAGGCTAAAAAGGAACATATATTTCATAGCAATATCCCTCCTAAATAATAGGTTTTCATATGTAATTGTATTATATTTTCATTGTAATTGTTTAAATAAATAAGTGCGAAGACAAAAGGCGAAAACGAAGATTTGAAGACACAAACGTCCAAAAAGCTCAAATGTTCAAGATACAATTCAAAAGGTTCAATTTATTGATAAAAAACGTCTAAAAATGATAAGAGTACAAGTTACAAAACGCAAAGTACAAGATATTAAATTGTACGCAAGGACGTTCGAAAATCTGGAACCGGGACATGAGTCAACTATCAACGCCCGACGCAATGGACCAAAAATTATGAGTCAACTATGCATAAGAATAAAATATAATATATAAATAATTATATAAATTATTTATATATTATAAATATATATATAATCATGTCGACAAGATATGAGACAAAGGATCCTGAGCTGGATTTTCAAACTCCACGACTCGCGGAGTTTGAAGGCCAAAAACTCCACGACTCGCGGAGCTGTCAGAAATCAAAACGCCTATAAAAGGCCATGCATTCTGCCGAGTTTATATATAATAAATAATAATAATAATACTCTGTAATAAATAAATATATATATATATATATATATATATATATATATAATATATATATAGTATAGGGTAGTTTTATATTAGATTAGTTCGGGTTATGTAAAAGTTATTTTTACGGGTTTTTGAAGTCAAAATTCTGTCCGTGTAACACTACGCGATAAATACTCAATGTAAGTTATGTTCTCCTTTTTAAATTAATGTATCGTACTTAAGTTATTATTATGCTTATTTGAGCCAAAGTAATCATGATGTTGGACTAAATATTAAAGACGGGGTAATTGGGCTTTGTACCATAATTGGGGTTTGGACAAAAGAACGACACTTGTGGAAATTAGACTATGGGCTATTAATGGGCTTTATATTTGTTTAACTAAATGATAGTTTGTTAATTTTAAATATAAAGATTTACAATTGGACGTCCCTATAAATAACCATATACACTCAATCGGACACGATGGGCGGGGTATTTATATGTACGAATAATCGTTCATTTAACCGGATACGGGAATGGATTAATAGTCTATGGAATTATTAAAACAGGGGTGAAATTATGTACAAGGACACTTGGCATAATTGATAACAAAGTATTAAAACCTTGGGTTACACGCAGTCGATAACCTGGTGTAATTATTAAACAAAGTATTAAAACCTTGTTACAGTTTAAGTCCCCAATTAGTTGGAATATTTGACTTCGGGTATAAGGATAATTTGACGAGGACACTCGCACTTTAAATTTATGACCGATGGACTGTTATGGACAAAAACCAGACGGACATATTAAATAATCCAGGACAAAGGACAATTAACCCATGGGCATAAAACTAAAATCAACACGTCAAACATCATGATTACGGAAATTTAAATAAGCATAATATATTTTATTTCATTTTTCCTCTTACTTTTATTTATTGTCATTTTAATTATTGTTATTTATTTTATATTGTTAGTTAAATGTCGTCATTTACTTTACGCTTCGCTTAAAATATAAAATCGACAAACCGGTCATTAAACGGTAAAACCCCCTTTTATATATTATTAATATAATATATTTTGTACGAATATAATTGTTTAAAATATAGTGTAAAATAAGCCAGCTCCCTGTGGAACGAACTGGACTTACTAAAAACTATACTACTCTACGATTAGGTACACTACCTATAGTGTTGTAGCAAGGTTTAGGTATATCCCATTTGTAAATAAATAATTAAAACTTGTGTAATTTGTAACTTATTTCGTAGTAAAATATAGTACTATCACGTACCCCCACGCTACCACATCAAGTTTTTGGTGCCGCTGCCGGGGAACTTGGCGAAAAGCTAGATTTTTAATTTATTTTTGTATAAATATATTTATATATCATTTTAGAAAAACAATATAAAATTAAAAAAAAAAAAAAAAAAAACCGAAAATGCAAACTCCACGACTCGCGGAGTTTGCAGGCTTAAAACTCCACGACTCGCGGAGCTACCCTGACAGACGCACCCAGAACCCTAATTTGGCATTTATTACGAGTATAATTTAATTATTATTATTAAAACTTAATTAGGTTTATATTTAATATTAATATTAATTTTAGTTTTTAAATTAATTTGTATTTTAAATATTAATTAGTATTATTAAATATATATATAAATTAATACTTTATAAAATAAATAATATAAAAATAATATTTTTATAAAAATAAATAATTTTTATAACTTTAAGTTTATTTTTATATTTTGTATCTTTTCATTTGTTTTAGCGTAATATTTGTATATTTTTCGTTCGTAGCTAGTTTTAAGACATAGTTTTTGCCGTAGCTTATTTTTATTTTCTAGATTTTTAGGCTTTGCCGTAAAATCCCTTAAGTACTTTTTCTTTAGACTAAGATTTAGGTGCTTTAGAATTTTACGACGCCGTTTTTCGCTTTAGTTTTAAATAGATTTTAGTGCCTTTAAGTAATTGCCGTTTTCTGAATAAAATTGCATTTACCTTTAGACCTTTAGGCGCAACTTTTTAGATATAATTTTTAGACTTTTAAGTTACGACGCGCTATTTTCTTATTTTTATTTTTTGACGTTTTTCGACGCGCATTCTTTTTCTTTCTTATTTTTCGACGCTTTAGTTTTTAGGACTTAGAAATTTTCTCTATTTCTTATCTAATATCTCAAACGGAAAGAAAAATTATTTAAGTGGTTAAATTAATGGACGTTGACAATTTTCTGCTTCGTAGTAATAGTTGGATTTGTTAGTGGCTGAGTTGTGAGCTTCCGATTTAAAGGGTTCTGGCTCCCTGCTGCATCTTTTGGCTATTCGAAACGTGGGCAAAAGCAGAAAAGTCTATTAATTGGACAACTTATATAAGTTTCTCTATTTTTATAACTAATAGGATAATTAGTAAATGCACCACATTGTAGCTAAAATTTGGCCATCGCAATAAAATGAAAAATTTTGAAAACAAGGCTATGGAAACCCTTTTTGATATCCAAAATCAATTAAATCAATACTCTCAAACGAGTGTTGATGATAATTCATTCGGTCAATCTTGGATCACCAATGACGAAACAATAACTGGTTGTGAAATCTGTGGAGATTATCACTCAACATGGGAATGTTATTATTACGTTCCTATGGAAAATTACGCACCCACGGAACCTGAATGGAATGATTATGAAGAATACAATTCAAATTGGGATTATTCCCAAGAATATATCCAAACTCAACAACCAGTAGACGAGGAAAATTACGTGTCTGAAAATTTATTAGACAATATGAAAATCAAACTCGAAGAACTCAATGCTCAAAATGAACAAATGAGAGAGTTTGTAAACCGGCAAGCTGAAACTCTATCAGATTACACACCTGTTGATCTGAGGAGTATTGTGCAAGAAAATCTCATATCATCGAATTTTGATGAATTCGAGAGCTCCGAAATTACCAACTATCCCGATGATACTTTTTATTCAGTCTTACCAATTTCACAACATATCGACACATTAGCCTCTACCGACGAAATCATCGATCCATCAATGGATAAAGAAGAAGTAAGGGTGACAAATTGGTACTCTTGGGAAAACGATAACGTTGAAAATTTTACCCCCGAGACCAAAATAGTGAGACCAATAAGTACCGTTAATGAAGAAGAATCTACTCCAATCCCGAAATTCACCATTCCACAACCTTCCAACCCAATATTCTCAATAGACGAGTCATCTACCGAAGATGAACTACGAGCTTTAATAGATAATGACACCTCGAATTTCACCCAATTGGGTAATAGAGGTGAAACCTTTGATCCCGAGAATGAACGGAAGGAAATGTTAGGAATTATTCACCCTATAGAAATATGTATGTCGATGTATATCGATCCATTTGACCAAGAACCAGAAAAGAGACATATCCATTTACTAAAAGCTACACTTAAAAAAGAATTAAGTAGTGACGATCGGGAGAGTCTAAACTTTAAACCCATTGATATGTTATACACCACCCGAGATGTAAATAACTGGCTCACTATTCTAATTCGTGGAACTTATTCTACCGACTTCACATGTCGTCAGCTAAGTGTGGGGAAGTCTAACCCCACTTAACGTTAAATTAGGGGTTCGGGTTAGTGCATAACTCGTTAATAAACATGCATAATAAGTTAGGGTAAAAGACGCATTTTCAAAGATTAGCAAACAGTCCAGAAAAGCAACCGTTTTTGAAGAAAAACATGTGTGATAAAACAATAAAAGGAATGAACGATGAGGCGCACCATCTATCATTCGACGAGCTTTGTAATTACAAACTGGGTATTTTTAATTACTTTTCTACACTAATCACCCTCATGAATTTATAATTATAGTCTGATTTCATGCAAATGAGGGCATTGCATGATCTCAAGTTTGGGGAAGGGTTATAAATTCTCTCGGGTTTACACTTGGTTTATTTGCCAAATTTTGTGAAAATTTGAAAAATTTTCAACTAAATGAAGTCAAAATCATGTATATACATATTTATGAATGATGAAAACTAGGTGTTAATACCGAAATTATTGTTACCTCGAAAAGGACATAAATTGAGAAACAACCAAAAACGCTTGAATTCATTTAAAATGGAATAAAGGAGAATAAAAAGGTAAAGAAAGAAACTAAGTGTGGGGAGAATGTACCAAGTTAATTAAAAACTATCTATCACATGTTTGTGCAAAGTTATTGCAGGTGTTTTTGTTTTGGACTAAATTAACTGTTTTACCCGATGAAAGAAAAGAAAAGATGGATCTACACGATGAATCAATTCCATCATTAAGAGGAAGTAAAGTCTTTCGAAAAAGACACGCGCTTCTTGGTTTAGGTCAAGAAGTTGTCGTCCAGACCAGCTGTAGGTTGACGAAAAATCTAGAAAAGTCATCTCTAAAATCAGCAGGAAATCCACGGACCTCAGCATCAAACAGGGTCGCTAAGTGGTCAGATTTATCCTAACCATGAGAAGGATTTATCTAGTACAATGGGGGGCACCGTGCAAATTAGCTTGATAAGACTAATGAATCAGATCCCCAAAAAGGATAATCTCCTTAAAAGATCAAAAATCAGCTTTTAAGACTGATATTACTCAATCCTTGAGATTGACCTTAAAGATTGAGAATTCAAACTCATGGAATTCAATGATATCTAAACTCGAGCTTGAACGAGAAAATATTTTGATCAAAAGTTACAAACCGATTTGTTTTCTGAAAACCTATTTTCAATGCGTTCATTACCATTGAACGTAAAATCCTAGGAATTCACCTGGAATTCATTAGGTCACCTGAACTAAATCGGGTGTCAACCGTAAGAACGGTGGTTGCATAGCATGGTCAAAGACAGGACCTTGTGCCAGACCGAAAAAATTATAGGATGATCTTTACTATTGCTCCTACAAAGGATAGTAATTGCGTCCAACAAGTTATAGACCATAATTAAATGCATGTCATTAGACATTGCCTTAACAGTTTCTTGTTCATCGCTTTCCTTTACAACCGGACGGTAGTTTGCCGAAAGGTAATATACGGGACAAGTGAACTGGATGTGTTGCTTTCCTAATACAAGGTTAGCAAGTGAGTAACACAAAACCACAAGTGTTGAGCTAAAATTTTCAAATCTGAAACCCACACAACCCATAAAAATATTTTGCAAACACCGGTGAAGGGTTATTTCGGAAAACTTGTCTAGGGTAAAAGCTAGATTGAATTTTCAAAAGATCAAATGTTTTCATAAAGATCCAATTTCCCAACGGATCTAAATTTTCATAGTCATGTGGGACTGTAAACCGCCTTTCAAATGTGCACTTTGCTTTGGAAACCGAAAATAAATCGGCTATTTGATTGCAAGTGTCGTTGACCTAAACCCGAGGCAACTGTGGATGACACACCCACCTTTAACCATGGTTCTATCGTTACTATCATTGTTTATACCACCATATCAAAATCACTGATGTACAAAGTGTGATGAATAAAAAAGTGATTCATGTATGTTTTTATTTCAAGTTCTGTATTGCTTGAGGACAAGCAACGCTCAAGTGTGGGGATGTTTGATAAGGCTAAAAAGGAACATATATTTCATAGCAATATCCCTCCTAAATAATAGGTTTTCATATGTAATTGTATTATATTTTCATTGTAATTGTTTAAATAAATAAGTGCGAAGACAAAAGGCGAAAACGAAGATTTGAAGACACAAACGTCCAAAAAGCTCAAATGTTCAAGATACAATTCAAAAGGTTCAATTTATTGATAAAAAACGTCTAAAAATGATAAGAGTACAAGTTACAAAACGCAAAGTACAAGATATTAAATTGTACGCAAGGACGTTCGAAAATCTGGAACCGGGACATGAGTCAACTATCAACGCCCGACGCAATGGACCAAAAATTATGAGTCAACTATGCATAAGAATAAAATATAATATATAAATAATTATATAAATTATTTATATATTATAAATATATATATAATCATGTCGACAAGATATGAGACAAAGGATCCTGAGCTGGATTTTCAAACTCCACGACTCGCGGAGTTTGAAGGCCAAAAACTCCACGACTCGCGGAGCTGTCAGAAATCAAAACGCCTATAAAAGGCCATGCATTCTGCCGAGTTTATATATAATAAATAATAATAATAATACTCTGTAATAAATAAATAAATAAATATATATATATATATATATATATATATATATATATATATATATATATATATATATATATATATATATATATATATAATATATATATATAGTATAGGGTAGTTTTATATTAGATTAGTTCGGGTTATGTAAAAGTTATTTTTACGGGTTTTTGAAGTCGAAATTCTGTCCGTGTAACACTACGCGATAAATACTCAATGTAAGTTATGTTCTCCTTTTTAAATTAATGTATCGTACTTAAGTTATTATTATGCTTATTTGAGCCAAAGTAATCATGATGTTGGACTAAATATTAAAGACGGGGTAATTGGGCTTTGTACCATAATTGGGGTTTGGACAAAAGAACGACACTTGTGGAAATTAGACTATGGGCTATTAATGGGCTTTATATTTGTTTAACTAAATGATAGTTTGTTAATTTTAAATATAAAGATTTACAATTGGACGTCCCTATAAATAACCATATACACTCAATCGGACACGATGGGCGGGGTATTTATATGTACGAATAATCGTTCATTTAACCGGATACGGGAATGGATTAATAGTCTATGGAATTATTAAAACAGGGGTGAAATTATGTACAAGGACACTTGGCATAATTGATAACAAAGTATTAAAACCTTGGGTTACACGCAGTCGATAACCTGGTGTAATTATTAAACAAAGTATTAAAACCTTGTTACAGTTTAAGTCTCCAATTAGTTGGAATATTTGACTTCGGGTATAAGGATAATTTGACGAGGACACTCGCACTTTAAATTTATGACCGATGGACTGTTATGGACAAAAACCAGACGGACATATTAAATAATCCAGGACAAAGGACAATTAACCCATGGGCATAAAACTAAAATCAACACGTCAAACATCATGATTACGGAAATTTAAATAAGCATAATATATTTTATTTCATTTTTCCTCTTACTTTTATTTATTATCATTTTAATTATTGTTATTTATTTTATATTGTTAGTTAAATGTCGTCATTTACTTTACGCTTCGCTTAAAATATAAAATCGACAAACCGGTCATTAAACGGTAAAACCCCCTTTTATATATTATTAATATAATATATTTTGTACGAATATAATTGTTTAAAATATAGTGTAAAATAAGCCAGCTCCCTGTGGAACGAACTGGACTTACTAAAAACTATACTACTCTACGATTAGGTACACTGCCTATAGTGTTGTAGCAAGGTTTAGGTATATCCCATTTGTAAATAAATAATTAAAGCTTGTGTAATTTGTAACTTATTTCGTAGTAAAATATAGTACTATCACGTACCCCCACGCTACCACATCAATAATATATAGGTTAAACCTATAACTCACCAACATTTTTGTTGACATTTTAAGCATGTTTATTCTCAGGTGATTATTAAGAGCTTCCGCTGTTGCATACTAAAATAAGGACAAGATTTGGAGTCCATGCTTGTATGATATTATGTAAAAACTGCATTCAAGAAACTTATTTTTGATGTAATATATTCTTATTGTAAACCATTATGTAATGGTCGTATGTAAACGGTATATTTTAGATTATAATTAGTTGATAATCTACGTAATGCTTTTTAAACCTTTATAGTTAAAATAAAGGTTATGGTTGTTTTAAAAATGAATGCAGTCTTTGAAAAACGTCTCATATAGAGGTCAAAACCTCGAGACGAAATCAATTAATATGGAAAGTTTATAATCAATATGAACGGGACATTTCAGTTGGTATCCAAGCGTTGGTCTTAGAGAACTAGAAATTTGCATTAGTGTGTCTTATCGAGTTTGTTAGGATACATTAGTGAGTTTGGACTTCGACCGTGTTTTCTTTAAAAACGATTGCTTAACACTTTTTTTGAAAACTATATATTATTAACATGTAAATATTATGTGATATATTAACCTCTTAATGTGTTTGATATTGTGTGATAGATGTCTACCACTAGTACAAATCCCATCGACTCACCTAATAATAATGAAGAGTCGAATATAATTTGGGAAGATTCACAAATTCCCGAAGAGGAACCGGAAGAAGAGGAACCGGAAGAAGAGGAATCAGAAGAGGAGGAACCGGAAGAAGAAGAGGTTCCGGAGGAAGAAATATTGATACCTATTGATACCAAAGTTAATAATGGTCAATGGTGTTTCAGTCAAGGAAGCAAAATATTGGGAAGATTATCAATTTTCCGATGAATCGGATCCCGATGAGGATTCCGATGATGTTATAGAAATTACCTCGACCCAATTTAATAAAGAGAAAGAAAATAATAAGGGAAAAGGTATAAAAATAGAGAAACCCGATTCCAACCCCGGTGAACTTTATACGTATCGGCAGCATCCGTATTTCCTAAAATGTAACAATGACCCGGGAACCTCTAAACCACCAGGTTTTTCTAAACCATTGTGGAAAATGACAGCTCGTATTAGAGGAACACCATATATTCCTAGAAAATTAGGAAAATGAACCAAGTCCGAAGAAGAAGAAACCAGTGATTCAGATTAGAGGGTTGTAATCATGTTGTGTATTATATGTAATGTAGTGTGCTTGTACTTTTATGTTCTATGTAAAAATTGCTTGTATTGTTTGTTAATTATCTTTTACGAATCTAATCCTTGTCTATTTTACAGTATAAAAACAAAATGGACGTTAAGAGTAGACAACCGAATATTTTAGAAGATCTACCAGAGGATATGATTGAGGAAATCTTGTCTAGAGTCGGTCAGAATTCATCAGCACAATTAATTATGGCAAAATTAACTTGTCAAACATTTGAATGACTTTCCAGAAATGCCTTAGTTTATAAAAGGCTTTCCTTTGATAGGTGGGGTATATCACATTGGGGAGACCGTAAGTTACGCCGTGTTTTCTTTAAAGCGTTAAATGCGGGGAACCCAAATGCAATTTTATGCTACGGGTTAAGAACCTATTTTGACTCAACATATCCCAACATAGGATTTCGTGAATTAGAAAGAGCTTCTAACATGCAACATAAAGAAGCATGTTATGCTTACGAGTTAGTGATGTTCGCTTCTTACCAAAGTGAGAAAAAGAACATCGGATTGCAGATTTTAAATAAGACCTTCCCACAAGTGACGGATTCAGTAGTTGGGGTGATAAACAAGGTTTTTAGATTGTTACGGGGCTTTTGGACATTACGAAACCCTCATCCTTTTGACGACATTACAACATGCTTCTAGCCAATGGTCATAACGGTTGATAATGCTAAAAACGAACATATATTTCATAGCATTATTCCTCAAGAAAGACAAGCTTTTAGTTGCAATTGTTCTATTTAAAAGTGATATTCGTTTAAATAATAAAAGGTGAAGACAAAAGACAGATTCAACGAATTGAAAACGCAAACGACCAAAAAGCTCAAAAGTACAAAATACAATCAAAGAGGTTCCAATTATTGATAAGAAACGTCTCGAAATTACAAGAGTACAAGATTCAAAACGCAAAGTACAAGATATTAAATTGTACGCAAGGACGTTTGAAAATCCGGAACCGGGACCAGAGTCAACTCTCAACGCTCGACGCAACGGACTAAAAATTACAAGTCAACTATGCACATAAATATAATATAATATTTAAATAATTCTTATAATTATTTATATATTATATAAATAATAAAAATCCGTCGGCAAGAAAGACTCCAAAGTTTGTGAGCTGGAATTTCAAACTCCGCGACTCGCGGAGTTTGAAGGCAAAAAATGCCGCGAGTCGCGGAGTACCCCTGAACTCAATTCCCTATAAAGCCAACCGAATTCTGATCATTTTTCAAAACATATATCCATCCATCTCTCTATCTATATCGTAATATTTATATTTATAATTTATATTTTAATTTTAATTTTAATTATAATTCTAATAATAAGGGTATGTTAGCGAATATTGTAAGGGTGTAAGTCGAAATTCTGTCCGTGTAACGCTACGCTATTTTTAATCATTGTAAGTTATGTTCAACCTTTTTAATTTAATGTCTCGTAGCTAAGTTATTATTATGCTTATTTAATCCGAAGTAATCATGATGTTGGGCTAATTACTAAAATTGGGTAATTGGGCTTTGTACCATAATTGGGGTTTGGACAAAAGAACGACACTTGTGGAAATTAGACTATGGGCTATTAATGGGCTTTATATTTGTTTAACTAAATGATAGTTTGTTAATGTTAATATAAAGATTTACAATTGGGCGTCCCTATAAATTACCATATACACTCAATCGGACACGATGGGCGGGGTATTTATATGTACGAATAATCGTTCATTTAACCGGACACGGGAATGGATTAATAGCCACTAGAATAATTAAAACAGGGGTGAAATTATGTACAAGGACACTTGGTATAATTGATAACAAAATATTAAAACCTTGGGTTACACTCAGTCGACATCCTGGTGTAATTATTAAACAAAGTATTAAAATCTTGTTACAGTTTAAGTCCCCAATTAGTTGGAATATTTAACTTCGGGTATAAGGATAATTTGACGAGGACACTCGCACTTTATATTTATGACTGATGGACTGTTATGGACAAAAACCAGACGGACATATTAAATAATCCAGGATAAAGGACAATTAACCCATGGGCATAAAACTAAAATCAACACGTCAACCATCATGATTACGAAAGTTTAAATAAGCATAATTCTTTTATTTCATATTTAATTTCCTTTATTTTATATTTAATTGCACTTCTAATTATCGCATTTTTATTGTTATTGTATTTAATTGCACTTTTAATTATCGTACTTTTTAATTATCGCAAGTTTATTTTATCGCACTTTTATTATTCGCAATTTCATTATCGTTATTTACTTTACGCTTTAATTTAAGTCTTGTATTTATTTTTAATATTTTACATTTGGTTTTAACTGCGACTAAAGTTTTAAAATCGACCAACCGGTCATTAAACGTTAAAAACCCCCCTTTATAATAATAATATTACTTATATATATATTTGTATTTTTATAAAAGTAAACTAATATAGCGTTAAGCTTTGTTTAAAGATTTTCCCTGTGGAACGAACCGGACTTACTAAAAACTACACTACTGTACGATTAGGTACACTGCCTATAAGTGTTGTAGCAAGGTTTAAGTATATCCATTCTATAAATAAATAAATATCTTGTGTAAAATTGTATCGTATTTAATAGTATTTTCTTGTAAAATTTAATAGTATTTCGTACACCCCGCTGCACACATCAAGTATTTTTGGCGCCGCTGCCGGGGAACAATCTAGCTTAAAAGCCGGAAGCGCAATGCTAATATAAAAAAAAAGATTTTTAGTTTACTTTTATTAAAATTCATTTTTATAAAAATACGTTTTAAATATTCGAAAATATAAAAAGAAAAACAAAAATATAAGTATTTTTAAGATTTTGTTAAATATTTAAGTTTTATAAAGTTTCTTTATTTTTATATAAGTTTTATTTAATTATTTTATTTTTATTTAAAATATAAAAAAACCGAAAAAAAAAACATATATATATAAAATTTTAAGATTTTTATAAAATTATAAAGTATTTCTATTTTTAATTTTTTTTTTTAAAAAGTTTTTATTTAATTTATATATTTTATTTAACTATTAAAACAGAAAATATAAAACAGAAAAATAAAAAAATATATATATAATAAAACTGACCTGTCGAAACTTGACCTGTTTTTGAACTAGAATTGAACCCTCCGCGACCCGCGGAGGTTTTGAACTGGGTCACCGCGACTCGCGGAGCCGCCACCGACAGAAACCCTAAACATCATTAATTACGGGGTATTTATTAATTATTATTATTATAAACCCTAATTACCTATTATTATTATTATAATTAGTTTTATTTTAAAGTTTCTTTTTATTTAATTTGTTTTATTTAGTTAAATTAGTTTAATTAAATTGTAAAATTAGTAGTTTTAATAAATAAATAATATAAAAATAATATTTTTGTAAAAATTGTACTTTTTACAACTTTTTGTATATTTTTATATTTTGTCCCTTTTTAATCGTTTTAGCGTAATATTTGTATTTTTAGCTCATATTTAGTTTTAAACTTAGTTTTTGCCATAGTTATTTTTACTTCTAGATTTTTAGGCTTTGCCGTAGAATTCCTTAAGTGATTTTTCTTTAGATTAAGATTTAGGTGCTTTAGAATTTTGCGACGCCTTTTTAAGTTTTAGTTTCTTTTTAAGTTATTTCCATTTGGGATTTAGTTTTTCTTGTAAGCTTTAATATTTTTAGACGACTTTTACCTATGTATCAATTATCATTCCAATTAGTAATTTCAATTTGCGATTATAATTTTAAGTTAGTTGTAGTAATAAGGTTAGGTTTGTCAAGTGTTTTTAAGTGTTATAAGTTTCTTTTATTTTTCCGTCACCTTTTATTTTTCTTTTTTATTTTTCTTTCTCGATCTTTTTCCGACGAGCTCTTTTTCTTTCTTATTTCTCGCTATTCTAGTTTTAGGACATAGATTTTTATTCTACTTCTTATCTAATTTTCTTAAAATTACGAAAATTTATTTTAAGTGGTTAAATTGATAGACATCAAAATTTTCTGGTTCGTAGTAATAGTTGGATTTGTACGTGGACCGGGTTATTGGAGCCAAACAGTCCTCAATTATATTGAGACCAAACGAATCCTGCCCCTCTGCTGCATCTTTTGGCTATTCGAAACGTGGGCAAAATCAGAAAAGTCTATTGATTGGATAACTTATTATAATTTTTCTTTCCTTTTAATAACTAATAGGATATTCAGTGAATGCACCGAGCAAGACGTTCACCACCTTTTGTACGTTCACCACCTGTAACTAGATCAAGACATTTAGCAAATATTATTGCCGTTGATTTTTCTTTAGAATCGTCATCCAGTCGACCAATTACTCCAGTTCAAATTTCCGATAATCCATTTTTTGAACCCGACCTCACAATTGAGAATCCGGAGAATATTCAGGAACGATTCGTAGATCCTGAACCACCAAATTTTCCTCCGGAACCACCAATCATTCAAACAGAGATTGTTGAGGAACGAACCATTAAATCAGAATCCTCTAGTGATTCCGATTCAACAAATTCAATTATGGAGAATCTGGAACCTTTAAGTATGGAAGATCGAATGAGAGCTAAACGCACTGGCCAAGGTCACGCAATTACTCATCCAGACATTAATGCGCCAGATTATGAAATCAAAGGACAAATTCTACACATGGTAACTAATCAATGCCAATTTAGTGGTGCGCCGAAGGAAGATCCAAATGAACATCTACGTACCTTTAATAGGATCTGCACACTATTTAAAATCCGAGAAGTGGAGGATGAACAGATATATCTCATGTTATTTCCCTGAACTTTAAAGGGAGAAGCCAAAGATTGGTTGGAATCGTTACCTGAAGGGGCGATTGATACATGGGATGTTTTAGTTGAAAATTTTCTTAAACAATTCTTTCCTGCATCTAAAGCCGTAAGACTTCAAGCAGAAATTGTTACGTTTACACAGAAACCAAATGAAACTCTATATGAGGCGTGGACAAGATTTGGAAAGTTGTTGAGAGGATGTCCGCAACATGGTTTAGACACCTGTCAAATAGTACAAATATTCTACCAAGGATGCGACATCACTACAAGGAAAGACATAGATATAGCAGCTGGTGGATCTATTATGAAGAAAACCGAAACTGATGCTTACAAAATTATTGATAACACTGCTTACCACTCACATGAGTGGCACCAAGAAAAAGATATCGTTAGATCATCTAAAGCAGCTAGAGCCGATTCTAGCCATGACTTAGATTCCATTTCCGCAAAGATAGATGCTGTCGAGAGACGAATGGAAAAGATGACTAAAGATATTCACTTAATACGAATTAGTTGTGAGCAGTGTGGAGGACCACATTTGACAAAAGATTGTCTCAGTATTGAATTAACAATGGAACAAAGAGAGAATATTTCATACATAAACCAAAGGCCTGGAAATAATTATCAGAATAATTATCAACCGCCAAGACCGATTTACAATCAAAACCAGAATTATAACCAAAATATTCCATACAACAACCAACAAGGTCCTAGCAATCAACAAGTATCCAATAATACTTACAATCAGCAAAGACCTAATTTTCAAAACAAACCACCACAACAAACCGATGATAAAAAGCCGAATTTAGAAGATATGATGACGAAACTAGTTGAAACTCAAATTCAGTTTTTCACATCTCAGAAACAAACTAATGAACAAAATGCTCAAGCATTTAGAAATCAACAAGCTTCTATTCAAAATATGGAACAAGAAGTAAGTAACCTAGCAAGGTTAATAGGTGAAAGAAAACCGGGAAGTCTACCTAGTGATACAAATGCTAACCCCCGGAATGAAACAGCTAAAGCCATTACCACAAGAAGTGGTACAACACTTAAACCACCTGAAATACCTGTAACTTCTGATGAAGCTATTCCTACTCCACAAGAACCACAACCTGATCAAGATAAGGAAAAAGAACCGGTAGTTGAGAAGGTTAATGAAGATAACAAAGTTAAGGATAAACCTTATGTTAAACCATACCAACCACCACTTCCTTACCCGAGTAAAATGAAGAAAGAGAAACTTGAAGCCGAGCAATCCAAATTCTTGGATATGTTTAAACAGATAAATGTAAATCTTCCTTTCATTGATGTGATTTCAGGAATGCCTAGATATGCTAAATTCTTGAAAGATCTAATCTCAAATAGAAAGAAAATGGAAGAACTCTCAGCTGTTACCATGAATGCTAATTGTTCAGCAGTGCTGTTGAATAAGATACCAGAAAAATTATCTGATCCAGGAAGTTTCACAATTCCATGTTTTCTGGGTAGTCTTAGTTCAATAGAAGCATTGGCAGATTTAGGTGCAAGTATAAATCTAATGCCGTATTCACTATACGCTAAACTAGACCTTGGAGAATTGAAACCAACCAGAATAAGCATACAACTAGCCGATAGATCAATAAAATATCCTAGAGGGATAATGGAGAACATGCTAGTTAAAGTTGGTACTTTAGTATTTCCAGTAGATTTTGTTGTTCTGGACATGGAAGAAGATTCTCAAGTTCCTCTCATATTAGGAAGACCATTCTTAAACACGGCTAAAGCAATGATAGACGTGTTCGGTAAGAAATTGACCCTAAGTATAGAGGATGGGAGTGTTACCTTTTCAGTTGATAGAGCAATGCAACAACCACAATCTGCAGATGATACATGTTATTATATTCAAACTATAGATGCACATGCAAAATTATTAGAAGAATTTCCAGAATTACAAGGAACAGGAGAATGTTCTTTAGGAGAAGGTAATGAACCAATTGATGAAGCTGAAATGTTAGCTACACTTATAGCTAATGGATATGAACCAACAACAGAAGAAATTCAAATGCTAAAAGAAGAAGACAGATATCGATACAAATCATCGATAGAAGAACCTCCGAAATTAGAGTTAAAGCCACTTCCAAACCATTTGGAATACGCTTATTTACATGGTGAATCTGAATTACCTGTAATAATATCGTCTTCTCTTACTGAAAATGAGAAATCACAACTCATTTCTGTGTTGAAAACTCATAAACCAGCCATTGCATGGAAGATTCATGATATTAAAGGAATACGTACTTCGTATTGCACACATAAAATCCTTATGGAAGAAGGTCATAAAACGTATGTGCAACGCCAATGAAGACTAAATCCTAATATGCAAGATGTAGTTAAGAAAGAGATTATTAAACTACTAGATGCAGGTTTGATATATCCAATCTCTGATAGTCCATGGGTAAGCCCAGTTCAATGCGTGCCTAAGAAGGGTGGCATGACTGTCATTACAAATGAGAAAAATGAGCTTATTCCTACTAGGACTGTAACAGGATGGCGTGTGTGTATTGATTATAGAAAATTAAATGACGCCACCAGAAAAGATCACTTTCCCTTACCTTTCATTGATCAAATGTTGGAAAGATTAGCCGGAAATAGTTACTATTGTTTTCTAGATGGATTTTCCGGATATTTTCAAATTCCAATAGCACCCGAAGATCAAGAGAAAACCACATTCACGTGCCCTTATGGTACTTTTGCTTACAAACGCATGCCATTTGGACTTTGCAACGCCCCTGCAACCTTTCAAAGGTGTATGATGGCGATTTTTCATGACATGATAGAAGAATGCATGGAAGTTTTCATGGATGACTTTTCAGTCTTCGGTGATACATTTGAATCATGTCTAGTTAATCTTGAACGAATGCTTATTAGATGCGAACAATCAAATCTAGTACTTAATTGGGAGAAATGCCATTTCATGGTTAAAGAAGGCATCGTTCTTGGTCATAAAATTTCAAAAGAAGGAATTGAAGTGGATAGAGCTAAAGTAGATGTAATTGCTAAACTTCCACATCCCACCAATGTTAGAGGAGTTAGGAGTTTTCTAGGGCATGCCGGTTTTTACCGACGTTTCATAAAAGATTTTTCTAAAATTGCCACTCCTATGAATAAACTCCTAGAAAAGGATGCTCCATTCATCTTTTCAGATGAGTGTATCAAATCTTTTAATATTCTTAAAGAGAAACTCACTAATGCGCCGATCATGATAACACCAAATTGGAATCTACCATTTGAACTAATGTGCGATGCAAGTGATTTTGCAATGGGAGCCGTTTTAGGACAAAGGATTGAAAAACGATTTCAACCTATATATTATGCTAGTAAGACGTTACAAGGAGCACAAACGAACTATACAACTACTGAAAAAGAACTCCTTGCTATTGTCTTTGCTTTTGACAAATTTCGATCATATCTCGTTCTAGCAAAAACGGTGGTCTATACCGACCATTCTGCTCTTAGATACCTATTTTCAAAACAAGATGCTAAACCAAGATTAATCCGTTGGATCTTACTCTTACAAGAGTTTGATATTGAAATCCGAGATAAAAGAGGAGCAGAAAATCTCGTCGCTGATCATCTTTCTCGTCTTGAAAATCCCGAATTAGAAGTTCTAAATGAATCGGCCATACAAGACAACTTTCCTGATGAATATCTATTGAAGATAGATTATAAAGAAATTCCATGGTTTGCAGATTATGCAAACTACTTAGTTTGTGGATTCCTTGAAAAAGGATTATCGTACCAAAGACGAAAGAAATTCTTCAGTGATATAAAACACTATTTTTGGGAAGATCCACATCTGTTTAAAAGATGTCCCGATGGAATAATACGCCGATGTGTATTTGGAAATGAAGCTAGTAAAATATTAAACTATTGTCACACAATACCAACAGGAGGGCATTATGGGCCTCAACTAACAGCAAGAAAAGTTTATGATGCTGGATTCTATTGGCCTACAATTTACAAAGACGCACACCTTCTTTGCAAATCCTGTGATGCTTGTCAAAGGGCTGGAAAAATAAGTCAACGTGATGAAATGCCACAAAATGTCATTCAAGTATGTGAAGTATTTGACATTTGGGGTATTGACTTTATGGGTCCATTTCCAAAATCTCATAATAATCTATATATACTCGTAGCCATTAATTATGTATCTAAATGGGCGGAAGCACAAGCTCTCCCAACTAACGATGCACGAGTTGTAGTCAACTTTTTAAAACGTCTTTTTGCAAGGTTTGGAACACCGAAAGCTTTAATAAGTGATCGGGGTACTCATTTCTGTAATAATCAACTTGATAAAGTTCTTAAAAGATATGGAGTAACTCATAAAATCTCCACCGCATATCATCCACAAACAAGTGGACAAGTTGAAAATACCAACCGAGCTTTAAAACGTATTCTAGAGAAAACCGCAGGATCAAATCCGAAGGAATGGTCCATTAAATTGGAGGATGCACTCTGGGCTTTTAGAACAGCCTACAAAACTCCAATTGGAACCACACCTTTTAGACTTGTTTATGGAAAAGCATGTCATCTTCTAGTAGAAATTGAACACAAAGCATTTTGGGCTTTGAAGACATGTAATCTTGATTTACATGAAGCCGAACGTCTACAATTAAGTCAACTAAACGAATTAGAAGAATTAAGACATGAAGCATACGAAAATTCGTTAATCTATAAAGAAAGAACGAAGAAATGGCATGATAAAAGAATAAGAAGTTCAAAAGAATTTAAAGAAGGAGACAGAGTTCTTCTTTTCAATTCACGATTCAAGCTATTTCCTGGAAAATTGAAATCAAGATGGTCTGGACCATTCATAGTCAAAAGAGTTTTCCCATACGGAACGATAGAATTAATAAATTCAAATGGGATTGAATTTAAAGTTAATGGTCACAGAGTTAAACACTACATAGATAGTCCGATGGAAGTCGACAACGAAGTTAATTACGATTTCGACACCACAGCTAACTAAGTGTGGGGAGAATCAAGTCTTTAAAGGATAATATGTATTTCTGTTAGAGTTAGATTGTCTGTTTTCGTGTAGTTCTCGAAAATGGAACCCGAATGGTCTTTCCCTAGCAGACCCTAAAGAACTAGTCTTCTCCCCCCATTCTGAATTTTTATTTTTTTAGGTTTTTACAAAATGAAGACTGCCTGTGAACTAAACCATGGTCTAATGCTACACGCTTTGATCACTAAACGTAATAATGACACACTTCCGAGTGAAATAGTATCAGTAATCAGAGAAAGATTGGACGGAGTTAGAAAAGAATCCAGATGCGAAGATAATAAGTTACAATTTGGTAAAGGAAAATCAAAATCCGCAGCGAAAAGAAGAGCACGACACCTAGAAAGATGTCACAAATGCGGAAAATGGTCACATGGAGGTAAATGTTCAAATAATCAAACCTATTCAAATACCGAATTTGTTACTTTATGCAGAGACGAACCGTTCATATGTTTAGAAGAAAAGACACTGAATGCTCGAGGTTACGCCTATGTAGCTATGGAAAACCAATTAAACCGACTATCTTATGAATGTGATAGATCATATAACTAAGAAATCTATTTCACAGGTATGTCTGTACAGTCTTTATTTTTATTTTTATTTTTAACCTTTTGATAATAAACGCTAATTTGTTCGCTATAAAGTATTAAATTGGTATTGAATAAAATTAGGTTTGGCGACCGAAATTATTGATATCATTCAAAAATTTATTACATCACTGCGAAATTTAACGTTTATTCTTAAGGTATAAATATCTTTAATCAATCAACCCAAAATATTTCAAAAATTCATCATGAGTTAAATTAGGTCTTGGGACCGAAATTACTTTACCGAAAAGAGGGGCGCATATTTTGATAATATTTGATTGATTAAAGTGGGATAAAAAGCCAAAAAGATTTTTAATTTTATTTTTACCATGTTTTTAAAATTAATATATAAATCTTAAATTAATATTGTAAACTTTGTAAAAACAATATATTTAAAATTGTAAATATTTGAAAATTTTATATAAGTTTGGTGCACTGTTGCAAAACACCCCGTCTCGAGCCGTCTCGACGCCCGTCTCGACGGTTTGGTGACTAGTCCGTCCCGTCTCGTAGAAAACCGTCTAATATGACAGTCAACGATCAAAATTCGGGTTAAAGTTGAAAAAAATCGAGTCAAAGTCGGTCAACATTCAGAAAAGGGAGAAAATCGATAAAAATCGGTAAAATATATCGTATTTTAGTTTGAATTTTTTGTATTAAATTAACGATGATAGCAATTATCGGTATAAATTAATTAATTAAAGTTTTTAGCTTTAAAATATGTATACATATAAGCATTTTTATACTTATATATTTAAAAGTCAACTTTGGTCAACGTCCGTCTCGACCCCCGTCTCGAACGTCTCGACCTTTTTAGGACCCGACCGTCTCGACCCCGTCTCACGTATTTTGCAACCTTGGTTTGGTGTGAATTTATAATATGAATTTTTAAATTAAGTTTTGTGTGAATTTTTAATTTTTAAAATATGAATTTTTTATTTTATGCATTTCAAATTTTAAGTTTGGTGTGAATTTTTAATATTAATTTTGAATTTTATATTTAAGTTGTGTGAATTTAAAAACAAAAATTTACTTTATCTCATTAAGTTAAAAATATGATTTTTAAAATTCGTCGTGAGTTGAAGACTAGGTCTTTGAACCGAAATTGCTTTACCCAAGGGAGGGACGAGAACTTTTATTATCATTATTTTTAATCTTATTGAATTAAAGTATGCCAAAAACATTAAAAACCCCAAAAATCTTAGCTTTTAAAACAATCGCTACAAAAAGACAAATTTTAAAATTTTGTCGAAGGACGGACTAGGACATCGATCCGAAACGACCTCGTCCTAAATAACAAGGGAAACAAAATTTTAAAATTAATTACTTAATTGTTTTAATTAGTATAAGATGTTAAAAAAAATAAAAAATAACAAACTCCGCGACTCGCGGAGTTTGGAGGTTTAAACCCCGCGAGTCGCGGAGGGACCGAGTTACAGAAAAAAAATAAAAGGAGCTGGAACAGCTCAGTTGCAACCCACAAACAAGAAAAATACTGCTAAAATACTGCGCGAAAAAACCCGAAAAACACCCCCAAAATCACAATTTTTAACCGTTAATCATCAAATCTTTTACTAAAATCATGTTGAGAAGGATGCTATCAAGGAATTACTCAAGAAAAACGGTAAATTTCTACACCTAAACACCATTTAATCCGAAAATTAGTGTTCTTGAGCAATTTTTTTTCCCCAATTTGATTTTGATGCTTTTTAGTGTAATTATGCTTAAATTGTTTATGTATTATGCTTGTATAACCTAGATTGATGCTATTTAACATGATTAGAAGCCTTAAACTTCAAATTTTGAGTAATCTAGGGTTTGTGTTCTTGAGCAAATTTGGGGCTTTTTGATATAAACAGGTTATGGCCGATTTTTGTCATGAATTGTTGCTAAATTAAGTAGTGTAACATGTTTAGGTAGTTAAATGATCCAAACTTTGAGCCTAAACATGATTTTGAGAATTAAAGTGGACTTTTTCAAGTCTAAAATTCATGAACTTGATTTTTGAGAGATAATGCCATTTGAAACTTGTTTAATTGCTAGTAATGATTATTTTGACATGTTATTTGAGTTGAATGCTTATGAACTTGGCGAACATTTTCGTATATGCTTATTTGAAAAAGTGTAGATTTGATAAAAATATGAAAATGAGCTTAAGTTTGATATAAATTGATCATGTCATTGTAATTATTTTGATTGATGATTTTGCTGACACTAATGCATATTTGGATGCACAAAAATTGTGTTTGATGTGTTTTGCAGACTGAAAGGGGTGAATCTTCATCCCAAGCTCGCAATGCTCCTGCTGAGAATGCGGAACAACAGGAGGTGGATAACTACTACAAGCAAGATATACCTCATCCAGTCATGACATTTTCTGATATGCACTTGGAAGATTTGCACCCGAACCTGAGATTTGACAGACTTTGGATAGATTATCCAAAATACCAAAGGGGTTTGCATACTCTTCATTCTAAAGTTGTTGAGGTACCTAGGGTCATAGAATGGGGACCATTAGAAGCTGTAGAATTGGCCGGGCCAATTAGGGAATTACTTGCACAGAGGTATGGTAATTCTACTTTTAATGACTGGGTACGTTTATTCACCATGCGTAGACCTGTATATAAAGTATGGTGTGAAGAATTGTTGTGTAGTATAGAATTAAATGATCGGGTAGCTAGTTTAACCGATCGATCTTTTATTAGATTTTTGTTAGGAGGTTCGATGCGCCACATGTCTTTACTAGAAATGGCTCAGGCTTTACGTATATATACGCCTGAGGAGTTAGCATCTGCCGATTGTAGAGGGTTGATACTAAATGGTAGAAAGATAGATGAAAATTTTGATACACATGGTGTATGGAGTCAAATGACAAGCCATCACCGATTCAAAGGGGGAAATTACTCTTATTTGGATATAGATAAAGCTGAATTAAGAGTGATTCATAGGTTTTTAGCTAATTCGATTACACAAAGAGGTAAGAACAAGGAAAAGGTAAATGAACAGGATTTGTTTTACCATATATGTATTCGAGACCCACAAAGCGCTGTAAGTATACCTTATTGTGTGAGTTATTATTTATCAGCTATGGTTAGGGGGATGAGACCGCATAGCATAATAGGAGATGGTATTTTTATTACTTTGATTGCTGAATATCTCGGTGTGGATATAAGTCGGGGGGATTATTAGTAGAAGAACCAGAACCCCACGATACAATAGGTTTAAATGTATACCATGGTGCGAAAGTTTTGAAGAGGCGAAATAACGCCGCAGTACAATACCATGGTAGACATCCATAGGTTGAGAGAAACCAACAGCAAGGTAATGTAGGAGGGGGAAATGAAATGCAAGAAATGCAAAGGTTTATAGCTTCACAGGAGTACGAAAATGCTAGACAGAGAGCATTTGAAGATTGGCAAGTTCATCAAAACCAAATCATAGCTCATTGCCAACATATAGGTAGAAATTATATTCCTACTCCAAAACCCATATTCCCTCCCTGGTCTATAGAGATGCAACCACCGTATCCTACGTATAACCCAGCCGAAGCATTCTATAGCACCTATGGTTATGCATGGAACCCCTATTGGTATCAGTATCATTCCTAGTCTACTTAGTTTTATTTATTTTGTAATTTGTAATGTTGATACGTTTAATACTTATGTTAATATTGTAATAGTTTTTATAATTTTCTAACTTTTATTCTTAGATTTTAATAATTTTTGAATGTGGGGTAATATACCAAACTTCAAAAATATATATATATGTTTGCAGTTTATCTTATGTACACAACAGGGTAAAACAACGCATTTTCAAAGACTGGCATTAAGTTCAGCAAAAGCAACTAATTTTGACGACAAGATGCAAAATATATGTGAAATGACAACAAGACGGAATGAACAAATGATGTACACCATTTATCATTCAGCAAACAAACGCCAATATATTTGGAAACTTTGGTAAAAATTTAATCATTTTCACACAAATCACCCTCAATAATTTAAATTGTTAATGATTTCTTGCAAATGAGGGCATTGCAAGATCTTAAGTGTGGGAAGGGGTTAAATTCTTTCGGATTTTAAAATTTTTATCTTAAACACTGGGTTACCATTAAAAATACTAGTAAAGCAGTAGTTGTATTAGAATCTAGTGCTCTCTGATAATAAAGAACAGCCCTAGTCTTATATATTGACTACCCAATTCTAGTAAAATTTTTCAAAATTTTCAATTAAATGAACTCAAAATCATGTTTATACATATTTATGAACGATAAAACTAGGTTTTAACACCGAAATTATTATAACCTCGGAAAGGACATAAATTGAGAAACAAATCAAAATGTTAAAATTCATTTAAAATGGAATAGAGGACAATAAAAAGGAAAATAAAAGCCAAGTGTGGGAAAATTCTCCAAGTTATTCAAAACATATATCACATATTTTTGTACAAATAACTGAAAATACTTTTGCTTTGGACTAAACTAAAAAGTTTTACCTGATTTACTGTAAGAAAGATGGATCTACACGATGAATCAATTCCATCATTAAAAGGAAGTAAAGTCTTCTGAAAAAGAAACGCGCTTCTTGATTTAGGTCAAGAAGTTGTCGTCCAGACCAGCTGTAGGTTGACGAAAAATCTAGAAAAGTCATCACTAAAATCAGCAGGAAATCCACGGACCTCAGCATTAAACAGGGTCGCCAAGTGGTCAGATTTATCCTAACCATGAGAAGAATTTATCTCGTAAAATGGGGGGCACCATGCAAATTAGCTGGATAAGACTAATGAATCAGATCCCCAGAAAGGATAATCTCCTTAAAGATCAAAAATCAGCTTTTAAGACTGATATTACTCAATCCTTGAGATTGACCTTAAAGATTGAGAATGACAAACTCATTGAATTCAATGATATCTAAACTCGAGCTTGAACGAGAAAATATTTTGATCAAAATTACAAACCGATTTGTTTTCTAAAAACTCATTTTCAATGCGTTCATTACCATTGAACGTAAAATCCTAGGAATTCACCTGGAATTCATTAGGTCACCTGAACCAAATCGGGTGTCAACCGTAAGAATGGTGGTTGCATAGCATGGTCAAGGACAGGACCTTATGCCAGACCGAAAAATCATAAGGGTGAGCTTACCAAGGATAGTAATTGCGTCCGACACGTTATAGACCATAATTAAAAGCATGTCAGGGGACATTGCCTTAACAGTTGCTTGTTCAACGCTTTCCTTTACAACCGGACGGTAGTTTACCGAAAGGTAATATACGGGACAAGTAAACTGGACGTGTTGCTTTCCAAATACAAGGTTAGCAAATGGGTGACACAAAACCATAAGTTTTGAGCTAAAATTTTCAAATCTGAAATCCACCAAACCAACAAAAATATTTTGCAAACACCGGTAAAGGGTTATTCCGGAAAACTTATCTAGGGTAAAAACTAGATTTAATTTTCAAAAGATCAAATGTTTTCATAAAGATCCAATTTCCTTAATGGATCTAAATTTTTATAGTCATGTGGGACTGTAAACCATATCGTTACTACCATTGTTTATACCGCCATATAGAAATCACTGATGTACAAAGTGTGAAGAATAAAGAAGTGATTCTAGTATTTCAAGACGATATTGCTTGAGGACAAGCAACGCTCAAGTGTGGGAATATTTGATAATGCTAAAAAACGAACATATATTTCATAGCATTATTCCTCAAGAAAGACAAGCTTTTAGTTGCAATTGTTCTATTTAAAAGTGATATTCGTTTAAATAATAAAAGGTGAAGACAAAAGACAGATTCGATGAATTGAAGACGCAAACGACCAAAAAGCTCAAAAGTACAAAATACAATCAAAGAGGTTCCAATTATTGATAAGAAACGTCTCGAAATTACAAGAGTACAAGATTCAAAACGCAAAGTACAAGATATTAAATTGTACGCAAGGACGTTCGAAAATCCGGAACCGGGACCAGAGTCAACTCTCAACGCTCGACGCAACGGACTAAAAATTACAAGTCAACTATGCACATAAATATAATATAATATTTAAATAATTCTTATAATTATTTATATATTATATAAATAATAAAAATCCGTCGGCAAGAAAGACTCCAAAGTTTGTGAGCTGGAATTTCAAACTCCGCGACTCGCGGAGTTTGAAGGCAAAAAATGCCGCGAGTCGCGGAGTACCCCTGAACTCAATTCCCTATAAAGCCAACCGAATTCTGATCATTTTTCAAAACATATATCCATCCATCTCTCTATCTATATCGTAATATTTATATTTATAATTTATATTTTAATTTTAAATTTAATTATAATTCTAATAATAAGGGTATGTTAGCGAATATTGTAAGGGTGTAAGTCGAAATTCTGTCCGTGTAACGCTAAGCTATTTTTAATCATTGTAAGTTATGTTCAACCTTTTTAATTTAATGTCTCGTAGCTAATTTTTTATTATGCTTATTTAATCCGAAGTAATCATGATGTTGGGCTAATTACTAAAATTGGGTAATTGGGCTTTTTACCATAATTGGGGTTTGGACAAAAGAACGACACTTGTGGAAATTAGACTATGGGCTATTAATGAGCTTTATATTTGTTTAACTAAATGATAGTTTGTTAATATTAATATAAAGATTTACAATTGGGCGTCCCTATAAATTACCATATACACTCAATCGAACACGATGGGCGGGGTATTTATATGTACGAATAATCGTTCATTTAACCGGACACGGGAATGGATTAATAGCCACTAGAATAATTAAAACATGGGTGAAATTATGTACAAGGACACTTGGTATAATTGATAACAAAATATTAAAACCTTGGGTTACACTCAGTCGACATCCTGGTGTAATTATTAAACAAAGTATTAAAATCTTGTTACAGTTTAACTCCCCAATTAGTTGGAATATTTAACTTCGGGTATAAGGATAATTTGACGAGGACACTCGCACTTTATATTTATGACTGATGGACTGTTATGGACAAAAACCAGACGGACATATTAAATAATCCAGGACAAAGGACAATTAACCCATGGGCATAAAACTAAAATCAACACGTCAACCATCATGATTACGGAAGTTTAAATAAGCATAATTCTTTTATTTCATATTTAATTTCCTTTATTTTATATTTAATTGCACTTCTAATTATCGCATTTTTATTGTTATTGTATTTAATTGCACTTTTAATTATCGTACTTTTTAATTATCGCAAGTTTATTTTATCGCACTTTTATTATTCGCAATTTCATTATCGTTATTTACTTTACGCTTTAATTTAAGTCTTGTATTTATTTTTAATATTTTATATTTGGTTTTAACTGCGACTAAAGTTTTAAAATCGACAAACCGGTCATTAAACGGTAAAAACCCCCTTTATAATAATAATATTACTTATATATATATTTGTATTTTTATAAAAGTAAACTAATATAGTGTTAAGCTTTGTTTAAAGATTTTCCCTGTGGAACGAACCGGACTTACTAAAAACTACACTACTGTACGATTAGGTACACTGCCTATAAGTGTTGTAGCAAGGTTTAAGTATATCCATTCTATAAATAAATAAATATCTTGTGTAGAATTGTATCGTATTTAATAGTATTTTCTTGTAAAATTTAATAGTATTTCGTACACCCCGCTGCACACATCAACGGTTATTTTCCACAAGACCAAGGATGGGAAGTCGTCTTAGTAAAACCAGAATGCATGACTTGTTTCTGGACTTATGAATTACGTGTCTTTATTTCCTTTGCTGAACAACTTGCGTATTAACTAGGTTTATCTTCAAAACTGTCATGTATCATTGTGTACTATATTTCATGTTATATGTATTATAGCAAAGTTGTAAGTTTGAAGAATATTTGTATGTGATATATTATTATAATCAGTTTTTCATATGGAATTTTGGTAGTTGAATTGTATATTAGCTACTAAGTATGAACTTAACGGGTAGGTAGTACCTGAATTTAAACTTATAAAACGCTAATATGAAGAAAAGGCTTTTATAAATGATGAACGAGCAGTACCGTCCTAGAAACGAAGTCAATAAACTCAAGGCAGAACTTAGAGAGTTACGAACACAAGGGTTCGACGTTACCACATATGAACGACGATTCACAGACTTGTGCCTATTGTGTCCGGGAGCATTCGAAGATGAAGAAGAGAAGATCAACGCGTTTGTAAAAGGGTTACCAGTAAGGATTCAAGAAGATGTGAGTTCACACGAGCCCGCTTCTATACAGAAGGCAAGTCGAATGGCTCATAAACTCATAAATCAGATTGAGGGAAGAATTAAAGAGCATGCAGCCGAAGAATCCAACACGAAACAACTTAAGAGGAAGTGGGAGGAAAACGGTGACAAGAGTCACTAGTACAACAACAATAACAATTACAACCACAATCGTAACAACTATCCCAACAACCGCAACAATAATCGCAACAATAACTGCAATCCTAACAATAACTACAACAAACATCCCAACAACAACAACAACTACAACAACCATTTCAACAACAATAACAATCCCAACAACAACCTCAATAACAACAACGTCAACAAAAACCAAAAACAGCCATGTCATAGGTGTGAAGAAAATCATCAGGGGTTTTGCACAACATTTTGCAACAGGTGTAAAAGAAATGGTCATAGCGCGACAAAGTGTGAGGTCTACGGACCAAAGTTTAACAGAAATAAAGGAACAAATAATGTCGGAACAAGTAATGCCGAAACGAATAGTGTCGGAGCAAGTAATACCAACGCTGTTTGTTATAAATGTGGAAAACCGGGCCACATTATTAGAAATTGCCCGAATCAGGGGAATACTAATGGTCAGGGCCGTGGAAGAGTTTTCAATATTAATGCGGCAGAAGCACAGGAAGACCCGGAGCTTGTTACGGGTACGTTTCTTATTGACGATAAATCTGCTTATGTTTTATTTGATTCAGGTACGGATAGAAGCTATATGAGTAGAGAATTTTGTGCTAAATTAAGTTGCCCATTGCCGCCTTTGGATAGTAAATTTTTACTCGAATTAGCAAACGGTAAATTAATTTCAGCAGATAATATATGTCGGGAGAGAGAAATTAAACTGGGTGATGAAACGTTTAAAATTGATTTAATACCAGTCGAGTTAGGGAGTTTTGATGTAATAATTGGCATGGACTGGTTGAAAAATGTGAGAGCAGAGGTCGTTTGTTACAAAAATGCGATTCGCATTATGCGTGAAAAAGTAAAACCTTTAATGGTGTACGGAGAAAAGAACAACACGAAATTAAATCTTATTAGTAGTTTGAAGGCGCAAAAACTAATAAGAAAAGGTTGTTACGTCATTCTAGCACACATCGAGGAAGTTAAACCTGAAGAAAAGAACATCAGTGATGTTCCCTTCGCAAAAGAATTTCCCGATGTATTTTCGAAAGAATTACCGGGATTACCCCCACATCGATCTGTTGATTTTCAAATAGACCTTGTACCAGGAGCTGCACTAATAACTCGTGCTCCATACAGACTCGCACCCAGTGAAATGAAAGAATTACAAAGTCAGTTACAGGAAATTTTAGAGCGTGGTTTCATTCGACCAAGCACATCACCATGAGGAGCTCCTGTTTTGTTTGTCAAGAAGAAAGATGGTACATTCAGGTTGTGTATCGACTACCGAGAGTTGAACAAACTTACCATCAAGAACCGCTACCTACTACCGAGATTCGACGACTTATTTGATCAACTACAAGGCTCGTCTATTTATTCGAAGATCGATTTACGTTCTGGATATCATCAAATACGGGTGAAGGAGGATGATATTCCAAAGACTGCTTTTAGGACGCGTTACAGTCATTACGAGTTTATGGTTATGCCGTTTGGATTGACTAACGCACCAGCTGTGTTCATGGACCTCATGAACCGAGTGTGTGGGCCATATCTTGAAAAGTTTGTCATTGTTTTCATCGATGACATACTTATTTACTCGAAGAATGATCAAGAGCACGAAGAACATTTGAGAAAAGTGCTAGAGTTGCTGAGAAAAGAAAAACCGTACTCTAAGTTTTCAAAGTATGCATTTTGGTTGGAAGAAGTTCAATTCCTCGGTCACATAGTGAACAAAGAAGGTATTCAGGTGGATCCAGCAAAGATTGAAACCGTTGAAAAGTGGGAAACCCCGAAAACTCCAAAACACATACGCCAGTTTTTAGGACTAGCTGGTTACTACAGAAGGTTCATCCAAGACTTTTCCAGAATAGCAAAACCCTTGACTGCATTAACGCATAAAGGGAAGAAATTTGAATGGAAGAATGAACAAGAGAAAGCGTTTCAGTTATTGAAGAAAAAGTTAACTACAGCACCTATATTGTCATTACCTAAAGGGAATGATGATTTTGTGATATATTGTGACGCCTCAAAGCAAGGTCTCGGTTGTGTATTAATGCAACGAACGAAAGTAATTGCTTATGCGTCTAGACAATTGAAGATTCACGAACAGAATTATACGACGCATGATTTGGAATTAGGCGCGGTTGTTTTTGCATTAAAGACTTAGAGGCACTACTTATATGGGGTCAAAAGTATTATATATACCGACCACAAAAGTCTTCAACACATATTTAATCAGAAACAACTGAATATGAGGCAGCGTAGGTGGATTGAATTGTTGAATGATTACGACTTTGAGATTCGTTACCACCCGGGGAAGGCAAATGTGGTAGCCGACGCCTTGAGCAGAAAGGACAGAGAACCCATTTGAGTAAAAGCTATGAATACAATGATTCACGCTAACCTTACTACTCAAATAAAGGAGGCGCAACAAGGAGTTTTAAAAGAGGGAAATTTAAAGAATGAAATACCCAAAGGATAGGAGAAGCATCTTAATATTCGGGAATACGGAACCCTGTATAGGGCTGAAAGAATTTGGGTACCAAAATTTGGAGATATGAGAGAAATGGTACTTAGAGAAGCTCATAAAACCAGATACTCAATAAATCCTGGAACGGGGAAGATGTACAAGGATCTCCAGAAACATTTTTGGTGGCCAGGTATGAAAGCCGATGTTGCTAAATACGTAGGGGAATGTTTGACGTATTCTAAGGTCAAAGCTGAGCATCAGAAACCATCAGGTCTACTTCAACAACCCGAAATCCCGAAATGGAAATGGGAAAACATTACCATGGATTTCATCACTAAATTGCCAAGGACTGCAAGTGGTTTTGATACTATTTGGGTAATGGTTGATCGTCTCACCAAATCAGCACACTTCCTACCAATAAGAGAAGATGACAAGATGGAGAAGTTAGCACGACTATATTTGAAGGAAGTTGTCTCCATACATAGAATACCAATCTCTATTATCTCTGATAGGGATGGCAGAATTATTTCAAGATTCTGGCAGACATTACAGCAAGCATTAGGAACTCGTCTAGACATGAGTACTGCCTATCATCCACAAACTGATGGGCAGAGCGAAAGGATGATATAAATGCTTGAAGACATGCTACGAGCATGTGTTATTGATTTCGGAAACAGTTGGGATCGACATCTACCGTTAGCAGAATTTTCTTACAACAACAGCTACCATTCAAGCATTGAGATGGCTCCGTTTGAAGCATTTTTTGGTAGAAAGTGCAGGTCTCTGATTTGTTGGAGTGAAGTGTGGGATAGACAGATTACGGGTCCGGAGATAATACAAGAAACTACCGAGAAGATCATCCAAATTCAACAACGGTTGAAAACCGCCCGATTTGTTGTAACGACATTTAATTGTATATATATCATATTAAGATATATTAATACATCATAATATCATGATAGTGTAATAATTTAACATCTCATTTGATATAATAAACAATGGGTTAACAACACTTAACATGATCGTTAACCTAAAGGCTTCAAAACAACATTTACATGTAACGACTAACGATGACTTAACGACTCAGTTAAAATGTATATACATGTAGTGTTTTAATATGTATTCATACACTTTTGAAAGACTTCAAGAAACTTATCAAAATACTTCTACTTAACAAAAATGCTTACAATTACATCCTCGTTCAGTTTCATCAAAAATTCTACTCGTATGCACCCGTATTCGTACTCGTACAATACACAGCTTTTAGACGTATGTACTATTGGTATATACACTCCAATTATCAGATCTTAGCAGCCCATGTGAGTCACCTAACACATGTAGGAACCATCATTTGGCAACTAGCATGAAATATCTCATAAAATTACAAAAATATTAGTAATCATTCATGACTTATTTACATGTAAACAAAATTACACATCCTTTATATCTAATCCATATACCAACGACCAAAAACACCTACAAACACTTTCATTCTTCAATTTTCTTCATCTAATTGAACTCTCTCAAGTTCTATCTTCAAGTTCTAAGTGTTCTTCATAAATTCTATAAGTTCTAGTTTCATAAAATCAAGAATACTTCCAAGTTTGCTAGCTTACTTTCAATCTTGTAAAGTGATCATCCAATCTCAAGAAATCTTTCTTATTTACAGTAATATATCTTTATAATACAAGGTAATACTCATATTCAAACTTTGGTTCAATTTCTATAACTATAACAATCTTATTTCGAGTGATGATCTTACTTGAACTTGTTTTCGTGTCATGATTCTGCTTCAAGAACTTTCAAGCCATCCAAGGATCCTTTGAAGCTAGATCCATTTGTCTCTTTTACAGTAGGTTTATCCACAAAACTTGAGGTAGTAATGATGTTCATAACATCATTCGATTTATACATATAAAGCTATCTTATTCGAAGGTTTAAACTTGAAATCACTAGAGCATAGTTTAGTTAATTCTAAACTTGTTCGCAAACAAAAGTTAATCCTTCTAACTTGACTTTTAAAATCAACTAGACACATGTTCTATATCTATATGATATGCTAACTTAATGATTTAAAACTTGAAAACACGAAAAACACCGTAAAACTGGATATACGCCGTCGTAGTAACACCGCAGGCTGTTTTGGGTTAGTTAATTAAAAACTATGATAAACATTGATTTAAAAGTTGTTCTTCTGGGAAAATGATTTTTCTTATGAACATGAAACTATATCCAAAAATCATGGTTAAACTCAAAGTGGAAGTATGTTTTCCAAAATGGTCATCTAGACGTCGTTCTTTCGACTGAAATGACTACCTTTACAAAAATGACTTGTAACCTATATTTCCGACTATAAACTTATACTTTTTCTGTATAGATTCATAAACTTAAGTTCAATATGAAACCATAGCAATTGGATTCACTCAAAATGGATTTAAAACAAAGAAGTTATGGGTAAAACAAGATTGGATATTTTTTGCTTGTTGTAGCTACGTGAAAATTGGTAACAAATCTATATTAATCATATCCTAGCTAACTTGTATTGTATTATACATGTATTCTAATATATTTTGTAATCTTGGAATACCATAGACACGTATGCAAATGTTTTGACATATCATATCGACCCATCTATATATATTATTTGGAACAACCATAGACACTCTATATGCAGTAATGTTGGAGTTATCTATACAGGGTTGAGGTTGATTCCAAAAATATATATACTTTAAGTTGTGATCTAGCATGAGACGTGTACACACTGGGTCGTGGATTGATTCAAGATAATATATATCGATTTATTTCTGTACATCTAATTGTGGACAACTAGTTGTAGGTTACTAACGAGGACAGCTGACTTAATAAACTTAAAACATTAAAACGTATTAAAAATGTTGTAAATATATTTTGAACATACTTTGATATATATGTACATATTTGTTATAGGTTCGTGAATCGACCAGTGGCCAAGTCTTACTTCTCGACGAAGTAAAAATATGTGAATGTGAGTTATAGTCCCACTTTTAAAATCTAATATTTTGGGATGAGAATACATGCAGTTTTATAAATGTTTTACGAAATAAACACAAGTAAATGAAACTACATTATATGGGTGAATGATTGAAGCCGAATATGCCCCTTTTGCTTGGTAACCTAAGAATTAGTAAACCGATCTACTAATTGACGCAAATCCTAAAGATAGATCTATTGGGCCTAACGAACCCCATCCAAAGTACCGGATGCTTTAATACTTCGAATTCGTTTTTATCATGTCCGAAGAATTTCCCGAAATGATAGGGGATATTCTTATATGCATCTTGTTAATGTCGGTTACCAGGTATTCACCATATGAATGATTTTTATCTCTATGTATGGGATGTATATTGAAATATGAAATCTTGTGGTCTATTATTATGATTTGATAATATATAGGTTAAACCTATAACTCACCAACATTTTTGTTGACGTTTTAAGCATGTTTATTCTCAGGTGATTATTAAGAGCTTCCGCTGTTGCATACTAAAATAAGGACAAGATTTGGAGTCCATGCTTGTATGATATTATGTAAAAACTGCATTCAAGAAACTTATTTTTGATGTAATATATTCTTATTGTAAACCATTATGTAATGGTCGTGTGTAAACGGTATATTTTAGATTATCATTAGTTGATAATATACGTAATGCTTTTTAAACCTTTATAGATAAAATAAAGGTTATGATTGTTTTAAAAATGAATGCAGTCTTTGAAAAACGTCTCATATAGAGGTCAAAACCTCGCGACGAAATCAATTAATATGGAACGTTTATAATCAATATGAACGGGACATTTCAAGTTATTGCTGTTATTATTACTAATGTAAGATAACAACCATTTATTATTATTACCATAACCCTAGTTACAATTATGATTATTATTATTATTATCATTGTTATTACTAATATTATTATCAAAATAGATATTATTATAAAGTAATATGATTATCATTATTAATGAGATTTTTATTACTATTATTATAAGTATTAGTATTAGCAAATCATTATTAGTATTATTATTAATAAAGTTATTATTATTATTAGTAAATCATTATTATTAACAAAATTATCTTTTTAAAAACAATTGAATATTCTGTGCATAAAATATACTTATTACATATATATTATAATTATATTAATATTTTACATAACTATATATATATCAAACCTATTAATACTATTTATATAAATATTTGCATATAACAAACTATTGATTTTTAAATAAAACACTAAACAATTATATATATAAATATGGATATATTAATATAACTATATAAATATTAATCATTTTGAATATATACACAAATTAAATATATATAACATATAAATTAAGATATAATATAAGTATATGTTTTAAATGGAATTCTATAAAACTACAAATATATATAAACCATATGTGTTACTAAACGAAATTAGGAGATTTCTATTATATAGGTTCGTGAATCCGAGGCCAACCCTGTATTGTTCAATTTAGTCATATGTATTTTTACTACAAAATATAGTATGGTGAGGTCATTTGATTCCCTTTTACTCTTTACATTTTTGGGACTGAGAATACATGCGCTGTTTTATAACTGTTTTGTTAAATGCTTTTGAAATATATTTTGAACTGCGAATACATGAAATACTTTTATAACTGTTTTACGAAATAGACACAAGTAATCGAAACTACATTCTATGGTTGAATTATCGAAATCGAATGTGCCCTTTGTATCATGTCCGAAGTTTTCTCGGAATGATGGCGAATTTATCATGTCCAATGTTTTCCCGAAATGATGACGAATTTATCATGACGAATTTATCATGTCCGATGTTTTCCCGGAATGATGGCGAATTTATCATGTCCGATGTTTTCCCGGAATGATTGCGAATTTATCATGTTCGATGTTTTCCCGGAATGATGGCGAATTTATCATGTCCGATGTTTTCCCGGAATGATGGCGAATTTATCATGTCCGAAGTTTTCCCGGAATGATGGCGAATTTATCATGTCCGAAGTTGTCCCGGAATGATGAGGATATTCTATATGAAATTTGTTAAGGTCGATTACCAAGTGTTCAATCCATATGAATGAATTTTATGCATAATGGTTATGGGAAATGGGACTATTAAATCTGGTGGTCTATTAAAATGATGAATTTTATTGTTTACGATAAACCTATGAACTCACCAACCTTTTGGTTGACACTTTAAAGCATGTTTATTCTCAGGTATAAAAGAAATCTTCCGCTGTGCATTTGCTCATTTTAGAGATATTACTTGGAGTCATTCATGACATATTTCAAAAGACGTTGCATTCGAGTCGTTGAGTTCATCAAGATTATTACTAAGTCAATTATAGTTGGATATATTATGAAATGGTATGCATGCCGTCAACTTTCGATGAAATGAACGTTTTTCTTTTAAAAACGAATGCAATGTTTGTAAAAAGTATCATATAGAGGTCAAGTACCTCGCGATGTAACCAAATGTAATGTATTCGTCCAGATAGATTAGGACGGGTCGTTATATTGTTCATACTTATCCCGTAGTCGAGTCTATTCGGGTGGGCTCGATGTCATTGCCGACGTGTGTTGACTTTGTTGACCTCGGAAAATTGATGTTTACTGGAGTGTTTCTCTCGGGGTCCTTTTTCCGCTCGAACGGAGATTTGATCTTATTCGACGGGCTTGTATTTCTCTGGTTCTGGAGTTTATACGGGGTTTTTCGGGTACGAGTGGTTACTTTGGTTTGCAGGCCTTGGGTTAGGTGCTGCTGGAGTGCCCGGCGTTCATTTTAGTTGTGCAGCTTCTGAGTAGTGGCGATTGTGGGGTTAGATACGAGATCGGTTTATGTATGTTTCAGATTTAGATTAGGTGGTTTGTACGAATGTATTGTCTTTTACAATTTCAATGTGTTCGCTCTCTTCTAATGATATCGTTCAATGTTTGTAAAACGGTCAGAGCGAGACCTTTCAATTATTGTCGTTCGTGTGTACCACCAGATCTTTATGATCTTTTATATATATATTTATATTTTTGCCGGAAAAAAAAAACTAAAAAATGGTTGGTATTACCATTTCCTAGAGTAGTAGTAGTAATAATTTCAATAGTTTTTTCTTTTGATAAATTTAATATTTAGAGTTGTAATCTCTTGAATTCAATAATTTGCTTGAAATTCAACGGATCATTCAAAGCGCGACATGTGGCGCAACAATCACATGTGATTGAAAAAAAAACAAATTTAAATAAATTTTTTTTGAAATTTTTTTTTTGAATTTTTTTTTTTGAAAAAATAAAATTTTTAAATTTTTTTTTTTTAATTTAGCAATTCAAATTGAATCACATGTGATTGTAAAGCTCAATCACATGTGATTGTAAAACACAATCACATGTGATTCCGCATGTCAAATCCAATCAAATGTGATTGTAAAAAAAATTCAAATTTTTTTTCAAAAAATTTTTTTTGACCGGAAAGCGACTTTAATTCAGTGATTTGATCAAGTTTGTTAGCGTTTCGTGATCATATCTTCAAAATTTCAGACTTTAATTCGGTGATTTGATCAAGTTTTGATAATAATAAAAAAAACTAGGTTTTTAAAGGTTTTAGCACAAATTAAGTGAAATTCGTCATTTTACTAAAAAAAAAAAATTCAATCACATATGATTGGATTTGATATGCATAATCACACGTGATTGGGTTTTACAATCACATGTGATTGACATGCAGAATCACATGTGATTTACTGCATGTCAAATCCAATCACATGTGATTGAAAAAAAAATTCAAAAAAAAAATTCGGGAAAAAAAATTTTGAAAAAAAAAATTTTGAAAAAAAAATTAAATTTTTTTTTAATTTTTTTTTTTCCAATCACATGTGATTATCGCGCCACATGTCGCATTCTGATTAGTCCCTTGAATCTCAACTTAAAAGTTAGTTTCATTTGAATATTTCTCTTAATATTTAATAAATAAATATATACGATGCTGACCTCATCAATATAATACTATTTCGAAGACACGTATAAAAAAGGGTGATGATTCTCACACACACTTTTTTAATCCTCACACACCTATTTTAACTTTTTACTCTTCTAATAATACTCAATTCTTCTAATAATACTCAATTGGTGTGTGAGGATCAAAAAAGTGTGTGTGAGAATCATCCCCCTATAAAAAAACTCTTCTTTAGAAATTGATAAAGCAACCTAGTGATGTCAGCATCATCCACAAATTATATAAAAATAAGATATAAATTTCAAAATTTAAGCGTGACTAGCTGACTAATTTCAGTAATAACGGATAGTCATAAATGATCACCTATCACCGGTAAAGTACTTTGAGATCAACTTACACGTTCAGGGTCTTTCAAGCTGCCACCACATGCTTCTCTTAACTTGTTTCACCCTGCCACCTCATGTTTCTCTCCTACACTGCCACAAGCTACTTGTGTCCCTTCTCTCAATTCAACATGAACTGCCACCAGCTCAGCTGCTTGCTGCCCTCGATTATTGAACGCACTTTTTCTTTATTATTGACACCAACTGTTCCAAATTCAACCTCGCTTCTCCTTCACCATCTTTCGTGCAGCTTTTCTTCCCCAACATCAGAAATTGAATTGGGTATTCTTTTCCCCCTTGTTTATTTATTAATTTGGTTTGTTATGAAATTACGTTTTCTTTAATTTGATTGTGGATCCTAAGTTGTTGTTGTACTCTGATTCAGATGTCTATATCTAGCGTTTCAGCTCATTGATTCATAGGATTGTTTGTAGTTATTGTTGTCGTTCTCTGAATCGTGTCTCTTCGTAGAATTTTATGATGATTCAGTGCTGGGGTTAGTGATTGTTGCTGCTATAACATCTGTTTTATATGTTGTTTTATATGTTGGTGATTTTAGTGTCATCCAACTATCATTTTATTTTAGCTGATTGTGATTTACTAGAAAGCAGGAGTTGACTAGTGATACTTAACATGGGTTCGGTGAGTGCAGAGTGCACGCCCATAAGAGTGAACTAGACGTAATGGCGGGGTCAAGGGGGCTGCGCCCCCTTGCGGGGTCCAAAGGGCAGCGCCCCTGGCGGGGTCCAAGGGGCAGAGCCCCTGGCTGGGGCCCGCTTCCAGGTGAGCGGGCGGGGGTCGAGGGGGCAGCGCCCCGAAACAAAAACGTTTTGAGTGATACGTTTTAATGAAACGTTTAAATAAAACGTTTTTTCCCGCTCCTTTTTCAACCGTCATAACCATTCATTTGGTAACCGCCAAAACTGTTTTATATAATCAGTTTTGGGAAATTGCTTTCAGATTCTTATTCAATTTTCACACCGAACGAACACACAAATCTATACACATAAATCGCGTTCTTCTTGTCTGGAAACGATTTGCATTTCTAGTCTTATCCCAATTGAAATTTCGTGTAACCCGAGACAAGGAGGGTCGAAATATTCAATTAGGAAAGTGTTTCACGATTCTAGAAATATCCGGATTATCTGTTTACATACCCTGTTTCTTGTTAGATTATGGAGACATTTATACAAAACGAGAAAAAAAAAAAAAAAAAAAACTGTTCCACACCGATATATAGTTGTCATTGTGTTCTTGTTTTCTCCTATATATAGAACTCATTGTATGCAATTGTAACATACCAAATACAGATTCTCAGTAATAAACACTCTCTAGTTGGTCCGTGGACTAAAGCAATCACACCGATTGCATATAACCACGTTATATCTTGTGTCGTTCTTACATTTACGCATTTATTATCTTTCGTTCATTAAGTGGGTTTGAGTGATCTTGATAGAATCACTACTCGGCTAGTAGTCTTGTAGAATTACTAGCGTTGTTTGGGTCCTAATATCCTAACATTTCTAACATTATATGTGTACTTAATTGTGCTTTTTGAGTTGCCTTTGTGCTGCTGGTGAAAGGAGATTTAGGTGATTGATTTGTAGTTACCTGTTTTAACACCTTCTATTAACCTCGCTTAGAATGTGCTATTTCAGTTGACTTTGTAGTGGTGAAAGGAGATTTAGGTGATCCATTTGTAGTTGGCTTATTTTACACCTTCTTTTAAGTACGTAGTATATATCTTTGGTGTCTCGTTAATCGTTATTGTTTTAATGTAAGAGATCATCAAACTTTTATTATTTGTTTTTGTTTATTAGATGGAAGCGAAGTTAACTGGAGGTCATTTTCGTCTGACTAATTAGAAACTTTTTACGTGTTCGTAGATCTAGAAATTGCTCCATTTTTTAAAAATGGAATTAACTCCACCTTAATGATATAAATTTCTACTGATTTTGTCGTATATTCAGTAAGAACTTGTTTCTAATCACAGGAGAACCATATATGTATGCTTACTAAATGTTAATTGTTGATTAGCTTTTAATTATATGTTTTCGCTATCAAGGTATAAAGTGATTGGTATTTGCATAACATGTTAATAACAACCGGCGTCAACCACGACCAATTGGACCCAACAGAGGAACTAAGGTGTATAAACAATTGCTTCACGAATAACTTACATACGCCATTAAGAAACGACACCGAAATCATAAGCAAAAGAGCTTACAGAAGAGAATCAATTATCAGATGGAAAAATAAAAGGCGTAGACTGAGCTCAACCATTGCTTACGAACAACCACAAACACACGCTGAAACAAATAACAATTCCGACTTACCCGAGTCTTCAAATCGGCCAACGTTCACCCCTGGTTCGTGAACCACATACTTAACATATAATATAGGTTATACAATACGTACAACAATGCTAAATACTATCAGTTTGATAATTTTATATAACAGCAGGTTGCAACAACTACTCTGGTTTAAGTCGTCCAAAAAGGAATGCGCAACATCATAGACAAGGTCTGTTTTACTTTTCAATTCGCCCCAACTTATACTTATGGTGCACAATTATCATTATCGTCTTACATACAACTTCTGTCAGGCCAGAGTTCTAAAACGGGAAGAGGTCTATTAGACTTAGTCCCCTTCGTTGCAGCTGCATCCCCACGTGCAAAAAACTGTTCTTATTGTGGTGCAGTCAGATTCTACTCTGAAACTAACAATTTCTGTTGTTCGTCTGGTCGCGTTGTCCTAACAAGTAACGATCTCCCAGATGAATTAAAACACCTTCTGACCTCCACATCAGAAGAAGCAAAAGTGTTCAGAACATATATTAGGACCTACAACAACCTTTTTGCTTTTACCACATTAGGAGTGAAATCAGATACCAACTTCAACAAGAGGAACAAGGGAATATATACATTCAGAGTGCAAGGACAGGTCTATCATTTTATAAATGATTTGCTTTCTGAGAAAACTAGTGCAAAAAATCTCCAGTTGTATTTCCATGACACTGAGCATGAGCTACAAAACCGAGTAGGTTGTTGTGAAAGGTTAACTGAGCAAACCCTACAAACCTGTATAAACGCACTTCGCCAAAATCCTTACGCGTGTTTCTTTCGTGGCCTGAAAGACATTCCTCAACTAGAGAACTATAAGATCATCCTTAAAACACTTCCTTCTCAAGATCAAAGAGTGTACAACAAGCCCAATGTTTCACAAATTGCAGCACTTTGGGTAGATGGAGATCAAAACATTGAAAATACTCATAGAGATATCGAGGTTAATACACACAGTAACTGATCCAAAAAAATTGGTTATTATTACGGTTGTTATGATCCCTTACAATATCCATTGATGTTTCCATTTGGAGAGCTCGGTTGGCATCAAGGAATTCTCAAACGATGTGAGAAACAAAAGAAAGGAAGAGGAGGCAGACCAAAGAAAAGTGCTGCAATGCTTATTTCTTCTCATAATGCTCTTAATGCTGAAAACTTGCTGTACACGGAGCAAGATGGTAATTAAATACGCACCCACAAATATCTTCCTGCTAACAAATGCATACAACTATATATATATATATATATATATATATATATATATATATATATATATACAACTTTTATTAGTTACCTTCGTACTACGAAATCCCTTATATACATATGATAATTACTCTTTTGCAGTTTTAGCTCAAAAGGAAGATAAATCATATTTCGTTTCAGTCAGAGAGTATTATGCATACAAACTCCAAATAAGGAACACAGACAAGTCGTTTCTATTACATTTTGGTCGCCTGTTGCAACAGTACATAGTAGATAATTATGTTAAGCTCGAAACACAAAGGCTAGACTATTACAGATTACAACAAGCAGATATAAGAAAAGAATTCCTTCAAGGCGTTGTCGTCGCTGTTGCATCTGGTGAGACTCACGGTTCTGCTATTGGTCAGGGGATTGTGCTTCCTTCAAGCTTTATTGGAGGCCCAAGAAACATGATGAAAAAATATATGGATGTCATGACGTTGGTGCAAAAATTTGGAAAGCCAGACATCTTTTTGAGTCACATGTTGTAGACGCTGTAATGAGGATCTTAGAATCAACCTAACACGATCTAGAGGCGGAATAACACTAGAACGAGCTTAAACGAATATCTATGGGTTTTTGGGTTCGTACAAGTCAAACCAAGATTAGATCTTGATAAACACGAAGCCTAGACTGACATTCTGTGGTATTTGGACATGAAGGTTGAGAGAGACTCGACCTGGAACTGTTTGTATGTGTGAAAAAATGCAGAGAGTGATTAACCAAGATAATGAAGATTAACTTGGCTTAAATACCTCAGTTCCTATGTCGGTCGACTGTGGATGACAGTCGGTCGACTGACTATGTCAGTCGGCCGACTGTCGAGTAATATTACGAATTATATTTAAACGTTTACAAATATAAAATAACACATCGACAATCAACGTTTAACAATATTACAGGTTACAACATGATCGAATAAAACGTTAAAGTTCATGGAACTAGGGATTACAAAATATGCACAAACAAACTCCCCCTAAGACCTAGTTCCTCATAAGTCTTCGATCTGCTTCAATATCTGTACGGATCTGTAACCATATTGTTCAAATAGCAAACCTTTGCAACACGAATGTACTGTTGTGCTTGAACTCTATTTTCTGGCCTGTACAGCATCCGATTGTAGTACAATGTGAAGATGTCAGCTTCACAGCAATTTCTCAACCAAACGGGATCTAAAACCCGTATCGAGTCGGTCTCATCTTCCTTCAATTTGTCCAAAACGATGACTGCCTCCTCTGAGCGTTCATCGTAGTACCACCAGCGAAAACGTGGGCTAAAGTTCTGCGGCATTTTCATCACAGGAACCTTTCTCATATAATTTACTGGCTTGTATTTGACAATCTTTCTTCGTTCGCCCGTTTTCTTGTTTGTTCGATAAGTGATCGTGGGAAATTGAGGGCTGAATCCCTCAAAGTTCTTTGACAAGTACGAGTGTCTTATCTTCTTGCAGACAATATTAGGAATTCCGTCATAATCCCTATATAACATTTTGAGCCTAGCCACCTGCATAAATTCAAAGTACGGTAGAGACGTGAACTCGTATCCATGTTTGATGTAATCCACTCCGTACTCCTTCTTTATTGCGTATATATTCAACTCTTTAATGTAGGCCCATGCAATGATTTTTCCTTTAGCCAAAAGATTCGCCGGTCTATTAATGTAATTCATCCATTCAGGTTCTGGCGCTGGCTTCTCACAATATTTTCTGATCCTAATAGGATCTTCCACTCAGCTTCTAGAACTTCTATCTTTTCTTTATTTATTTTGACCGGTAAAAACCATGGAGGCAAATCTTCGGTCTTTTCTTTTTCTTCGCATTTACGGTTTAGAAGCTCTTCATTCATTTTGAAGTAGTCTTGAAATGTAGGTAGATCTTTATCGTTATTACATTCGTACTCCAGAAAATCACCTATTAGTTCATCTTCAATAATTACTTCATCAAAATCGTTGTCATTTTCATTACTTACGACAATTTCCTCAAAATCATCACTAGAATCGTAACGATTCTCAAAAGATGAGCTAGCAGTTGCGTCAGCTGAAGTACTTGCTTGTTGCTCTTGACGCACTAGCTCGGCCTACTCCTCAGCACTTAGATCCGGCGGGATCTCCCCTTCTTCTAAATCATCAAATACAACTGAGTGATTCAGACGATCCTGCTTTGCCAAAAAATCACGTAAAGAATAATCAATATTTAGAGGAATTACTGACAGTGGGTTCTCGCTTGTGCCTTTAGCAATATCCAAACCTAGCTCATCCTCGCCTTGATCGTTAAAATTACCAAAGTCTATATCCTCCTCGAGATCAACAGCCTCAATATCGAAATTATTTTCCCACTCAAGCACCTTCGACAGTGCCTTGTTCGCTGTAGTCTCAGCCTTTACAATCAGCAAATTCTGAGCATCAAACTTAGTTTGTAACTTCTTCAATTCAACCTGTTGATCTTCAACCTGCTTGGTCAGTTTGGCAATCTCAGCATCCTTTCTTCTCTCTCGTTCATCAGCTTTTTCTTTAAACTTTTCAAATTCAGAAGCCATATTGACAACCTTCTCACTTAATATAGAAACCGCAGCATCTTGTATAATAACAGTCGTGGATGCAGCAGCATGAACTCCTGTATCAGTTTCAGCACGTGTTTCTTGAGTAGCAGCAGCTGAAGGTTGTCGTTGTGGTTGTGATTGCTGTGATTGTCGTTGTTCAGTAGCTGAAGACGACTCAGTCCTTTTTGCCTTCTTAATGAATCTTATGCGCCTCTGCTTCGGCTTTGTCGTAACCGAAGGACCCTCAGATTGTTTTCGCTTTCTCAGCTCGAATTGATCAGGGTCAAAGTCATCTCCTTCATCGTCTTCATCAACCAGTATCTGTTCAGTTGTAACAACTGGCGGTGGCTGATTAATCTCTTGATCGTCTTCACCAACTGCGACGATATCATCTTCATTACCAGACGTACTGTTCTCATGACGACAGGCAGCACCTGGTGGACATACACAGTTTTCATTTGCGAGGTGGCCAACCAATCTCTTGAATGGTTCATCCGGACCTCTCTTTTGCTTGACTCGATTGAAAGTCAAATCGTTCAGATGATTCAGCTTAATCTCATCCTCCCAAACCTTATTCAATCCTTGCACTTGTTTTTCAATCATCACCTGCAAGAACCTAGGAAACATTAAGTGGCTCTTCTTTTTCACGTTCACCAACATGCTTCTGAAAATTACTTCGGAGAAATTGAAGTCCGCATGAAGAACTAGTGCTGCAAACATCGAGCTATAAGTCTCATTCAGCTCATCAAAACCGCCTACCATTGGACTCATGCATCTCAACAACACCAAAGTTAGGTATTTGTATTGATGACAGAATCGAGTTCTCTTAACAGCACCTTTCATTGGATCACCAGAGTATCCACATCTTACTAGACACCTTCAGACCTTAGTTCTATTCAGAGTGACTGGCATAGAATCATTATCTGGAAAACCTAAGTCTTCACGAACTGTCTGTGCCGAGATCTTTACAATTGTACCACCAACGCTGCTTCGTATCACCTTTCTTCCTTGTTTAGTGACAATAGAAGCATTGTTCCAGAATTCTCGTTGGTGTGAGTAGTATGCCTTGCATTCTAGAGTTATTGCAGTATGAATCCTGGACCTTTTCAAGAATTTGATAATATCAACGAAGCCTTCCTTTGCTTCAGGTCCTTCCTCGTTTAGACATGCCTCTAGATTGGCATTTTCGCTTGCCGTCAGGCCTGGAAGATTCTTTGACAGAATCACCTCTTCCTCATGTACGTCTTCGTTCACTGGACTACCTAGTTGAGCCATTTATTCTGCTATACAAACATATATACAATAATCGAAAAGCGTTAAATCGAAAAACATAAAAAGAATACAGGAAACAACAGTCGGTCGACATACTATGTAAGTCGGTCGATTTTCAAGGACAGTCGACCGACATTTATACAAATTGATCGACTTATAAAGTCGCCCGACATAGGGTAAATCGGTCGACTTAGGAAGTCAATCGGTCGATTTATCTAACGAAGCAAAAATGCATATCCAAACTCAAATCCATCGATTTTATGGTGTTTTGTTTCAATCAAAGACTAATAAAGATCCAGAGAAAGCCGATATACATGATCTAGTCTTCAACTAACTCTAACAGATCCTAATTCGCACCAATTTAATCGAAAATGAAAAATAAACAAGAAAACTTCAATAACTTTCGATTGAAAAAGAATTACCTTGATTGGTTAACGGCACTGGAATCACAATTCAAAGATGTATACGAAAAACAAGATCAAAAGCTCTTCCTTGCAAAGTTCGAATTTTTTGGTAAATCAACACAATTGCACAAAATAAAGAAAAACGGCCGTCTGAGGCCTTTTTATACCCAGCTCGATAATCGGTCGACTTTGGTGTTATGTCGGCCGACATATGTGACAATCGGTCGACATACTTGATAAACGGTCGACATTATAACAAATATAACAAACGAGTAAGTCGGTCAACTTTGTTCAACATCGACCGACTTATGTTATAAATCGGTCGACTGTCTCCTCCCTTTATAAAATAGTTTTTCGTTTTAGAAACCCCAATAATTCCTTCTATTCACTTCCACTGGCTGATTTTACACGCAAAATATTTTCATTTTGAAGACTTTAACAGGTTTATGATTTGAGATGTGTAGTTCGTTTCTTTTTGACGTCGAGACACAATTTGTAACTTCAAGGAAATATACACATATTCACATAAGCAAACAAATAAAATGTTTTTGTATTTTTCAAAATAAATATCAACACACTGAAAAATCTTTTTGTAGTTTTTAGGATTTTAAAACTTATCACAATAAAAATGCAAATGAAGTACAATTCATGTCAGAAAGTCAATGATCAAGGTTAAGAAAGATCCAAGATTGTATGGTATAAAACATGTTATTTACAGGAATCAGTTTCTGTAAGTCATACACCTAAGGAAGCTAAATTAACAAAATGTTTACATGTTCAATCAACATTCAGACAACAATATGTACACAAAATTTCACAAGTAAAAGCAAACAATAACAGAGAAATGATTTTAACATGGTTTCTATTTTCATCAACCTTTTACAGACTTTCCTCTTAGACATTTTGATGATCAAGTTAATTAATTACTTTAACATATTGCTATGTTAGATTCAATCACAGACTCGGTCATCAATGTGAGATCGCACGATTTTTTAGGTAGTCAATTGAGCACAAGTCTATTGACGCTTTCCGTTACCACAAACACATACGTTAGGTCCAATTGAACAGGAAGGTTCTCATAGTAATTTTGGAATATCCTTGTCAGCCATTAGCTTCTATCGTAACGTATACTTTTCAATTCATATGATTCTGATGGATCTCATAGTATATTCAATATTCTATCAATCATGCAATCAACCAACTGCTATCAATCTCATTCCTTCTTTATTATTAAAGTTATTGGAGGAAACGGAATGAAAGACGTAGCTTTCTTAATGAGTGAGTATTCAGAATATCTCTCTGAAAACATCTTTCGCTGTCTAGGCCTTAATGGGCACAGTCCCATATCACAGACAATGATAATAAGTCCAATAGAATGGTTTTGTTGAAGTATGAATGATTTAAGTTCTTCTTGGTAATCTTCACACTCATTTGAATTCTTGCAAAGACTTCTCTTCTCGATTTCATCATTATCTTGACCTTGATATTTTCGTCTTCCATGATTTCACTTCTGTTTTCATGATATAATAACTTGATATGCAATGTGCCATTTTTTATTATTTTTTTTTTTAACAACAAATTGCAGTCTTGACTTTGATTTAGTTCTCGAATTGACTTCCTTGCGATGAAGATCTCTTTTCTTCATTTGTGTATCAATTAACTTAAATTATTCATTCATGGACTGTCTGTAATATAGAACCACACTTTTCAACCCGTTCACAGGAAAGACACTCTTATTGAGATAAACTTACTATTTTGGAGTTTAGGTACGATTCAAGAATTAAAGTTTGATAGAAGTCGGTATGCACAGTCAATTAGAACATTTTCAACGCTTATTGATCGTTTGAATATCCCAATTAGTCATGAGACTCAATGGTGCAGCAATTTGGAATTTCCTTGGGGATATTCTACATCATGTGTTTCTAGATTATACGTCATGATAGGGGATACCCTCACCTTTTGTTGATTTCCTCAACAATTTTCTTTAAAGTATGCACCAGTGGTAATTAAGTGACTACCCTCAACCGCTGTAAACCTTTCCATGAGTTCCTTATCAAGATATTTACATGATTGTGATTATGATCATCTCATTCTATGATTAAGTCCGTATCCCATTTTTATTTAGATCAAACTCGTTTTTTTTATTTTCTGAATATCTGATGCTGCATTCATTAATCTCCCTAAAATACTAAAAATCTAAAATCTTTCTGGTTTTTTGGATTTTAAACACACAGAAACAATCAGAAAGAAAAGAAATATAATCACACAGTATATACAGCTATGCATGCAGACACATAAAATGAAGTTATTCTTTGGTCTCTTCGTCAGGAACTACATCTGACAATATTTTGACACTTAACTCAGTTAACAAGAAATCAAAACGTGGTTTATCAAAAGCTTTTGTGAAAAGATCAGCCCTTTGCGTAGTTGTGCAAATTTGGACAACATCAATTAGCCTTTTCTCATAACAGTCTCGAATAAAATGGTATTTAATCCCTATGTGTTTGGTCTTAGAATGATTCACAGGATTTTTCGTAACAGCTATGGCAGCAGAATTATCAACAAAAATAGGAGTGTTAGAAATATTCAAACCGTAGTCACGAAGCTGCTGTTGTATCCACACAACCTGAGATGCACAGCTTGCTGCAGCAATGTATTCAGCTTCACAAGTGGACAAGGCCACTGCTGTCTGCTTCTTGCACTGTCATGTAACTAGTCTGATTCCAAGGAATTGACAACCTCCTGATGTTGACTTAAAATCTTTCTTGCATCCACCATAGTCGGAATCACTATAAGCCGTCAGTACAAAATCATTATCACAGGGATACCATAGGCCCAAATTTGGAGTTTGCTTTAAATAACGCATAATCTTTTTCACCACAAGAAAATGATGTACATTCAGATTTGCTTGATAGCGAGCACATAAACAAACTGCGAACATGATATCAGGGCGAGATGCTGTTAGATACATCAACAAACCAATGATGGCTCTATATAAGGTTTGATCAACCTTATCACCTTCCTTATCCGGTGTAATCCCGTGATTCACCGATAGCGGCGTCCTTGCAGGACGTTCATCTTCCATTTTGAATCTTTTCAGAATATCTGATACATATTTTGTCTGATGTAAAAAGATACCATGATTTGTTTGTACAACCTGAATACCAAGGAAGAATTTGATAGTTCCCATTGAACTCATCTTGAACCGTTTCTGCATTACCTCCTCAAAATCATCCACCATCGTCTTATCTATAGATCCAAAGATAATATCATCCACGTACACCTGTACTAGCATAATATGTTTGCCCTTTTCTTTGATGAAAAGTGTCTGATCGATGACACCACTTCTGAAACCATTATCAATCATATAGTTGGACAACGTACCATACCACGCTCTTGGAGCTTGATGAAGCCCATACAGTGCCTTTTCTAGACGATATACTTTTTCTGGAGAGTGTGGATCTGTAAAACCCGGTGGTTGCTTAACAAACGCGGTCTCATTGAGAGTCCCGTACAAAAAGGCGCTTTTGACATCCATTTGATAGACCTTGAAGCCTTTAAAAGATGCGAATGCCAAAAATATTCGAATTGCCTCAAGTCTAGCCACTGGTGCAAATACTTCATCATAATCTATATCAGGGATCTGTTGATATCCCTTCACAACCAGTCTAGCTTTATTTCGAATTACAATACCTTGCTCGTCTTTTTTATTCTTCCATACCCATCGAAGCCCATAAGGTTTGCAACCATGAGGCGGAGTCACCAGTTTCCATACTCCTAAATGCTTGAATTGCAAAAGCTCTTCTTGCATGGCATTTACCCAATCATCATAAAGAAGAGCTTCCTCAAAAGAATTTGGTTCAATTTGACACACAAAGCATGAATATGCATGTAAGAAGAGTTTTCCTGACCTATTTAGTGAAGAATAGAAAGCTTGCATAACATTTTTAGTTGAAGCTTTCTGATTTTCAGACGTTGAGGCATCATTTGATGGTGCTCCAGAAACTCCTTTCGAATCAACAATAAAATCATCTAAGTGTCGAGGTAGGACAACTGTTCGTGATGATCTACGAACACCTTCAGGTTCTGGTTGTTCTTCCTGAACTTCTACAATTTGTGGCAGATTATGAACACTTTCGCCACTATCTATAGGTTGTGACTCCTCTTCAGAATCAGATCCATCATAAGATGGATCATCTTAAACAAGTTGTTGTTGCGGCACTGTGTGATGTTGTGGTGCCGTTTGTGATTACGGAACCATTTGTGATGGAGACGTCTGCATTTCATTCAGCAATCTTGCAATAGCTTCATCATCAGTAGCAACATATGGAAGACCAAAAGAATCAAACAAATCTTCATAATCAAACTGCCATGAAAAACCTTTCCCAGCAGGAATAGCAGCATTTCTTTGAACATCTACTTCGAAATGTTCTTCAACACGTTTAGATACAGTGTTGAAAACTCTTTTGTTTGGATTCCCATAACCAAGAAACATACCAGGAACAACCTTAGGATTAAATTTTCCTCCAGTATCTCGTATCATGATTGAACACAGTGCACCAAAGGGTTTGAAATGTTTAATGTTAGGCTTCCTTTTATGTAGCAATTCATAGCAAGTCTTTCCATGTCTCTTGACTACTAACAATCGGTTCATTGTATAACATGCTGTAGCCACAGCTTCACTCCAGAAGTTAACCGGTAAACTTGAATCGGCTAACATAGTTCTCGCAGTTTCAATTAACGTTCTGTTACGTCTTTCAGCAACACCATTTGATTGCGGAGTATAAGCTAGACTGAACTGTTGTTGAATGCCTTTCTCGTTGCAGAAACTCTCCATCTGCTGATTCTTGAATTCAGTACCATTATCTGTTCGAGTCTTCCTAACCTTTAACTTGTACAAAGATTCCAGCTTCAAAAACAACAACTTTATATTTTCAAACGTGTCAGACTTCTTCTTTAACATCACTACCCAAGAGTATCGTGAGTATTAATCAGTCACTACCAAACAATATGAATCTCCAGAGATGCTTGTTCGATTAATTGGACCAAAAAGATCCATATGTAACAACTCTAGAGGAACAACAATTGAATGATGTTTCTTTGTTGCATGTGACTTTTTAGTCTGTTTGCCTTTCTTACACGAAAGACATCCTTCGGGAATTTGAAAACTCTTAACATTTACTCCCTCAATCAGATTATTATGAACAAGATTGTTCATCTTTCTCAAGCTCAAATGACCCATACGCTTGTGCCATGAAATTGATTCTTGTTCTGTAGCTTTGGATATGAAAGCTTGATGACCTGTTGCAGCTTTAACATGGGCTGTTGACATATCCAAAATATACAAATCTTTATTTCTGGGAGCTGTCATAAGAATCATCTCTTCCGGTATTACATACTCTTTCTTCAAAATGTAGCATCTTTGATCATCAAAAGCAACCTTATGCTTTTTATCTGCTACTTGCGAAACTGACAGCAGATTATTTGACATCTGCTTCACAAAATTCACTTTATCAAAACTAACATTAGCATTAGAAATCACACCCTGAGCTGTAATAAAACCTCCTTCATCTCCTGCAAAAGAAACAGATCCTCCATTTACTGACTTGACATTAGAAAGTAAGGACATGTTTCCTGTCATGTGCCGGGACGCCCCACTATCAACAATCCAGGTATTTCTACTCGGATCGTAGGCGACCTGCACAACAAGAAAAGAAGTTAGTTTGAGATGGACACCCATGCCCGAATGGCAGTGGGTTTCCCATCGACACCAATAACTCGCACATCCATCCATTGACCCTTTGATCCTGATGGATCATTGGACTTGTCAACAACCTTTATCTCTGTTTTAGGCTTCCAAACGGTACGTTTACCAACAGATTTCTCATAATAGTCATTCGTTTGAAAATTTTTATTCACACCTGACTGTACCCTTGTGGATGAATTAGCAATAGAATTTGACTTTGGTCTATAAAAACTTTTTGAACTATTACTTGAAGTACCTATGGAACTGGAACTAGAAGCATAGTGTGTAGTTTTTGTTTCAGTGTCAGATTTTTTGTTTGGTGTTTCCCAACCCTGTTGACAGTTAGCAACACAATGACCCATTTTCCTACATTTATTACAGTTTTGAGTTTCTTGAGTACGTGCTTTTGAACTCAGATTCTTATTGGGAAAAAACTGTTTCTTGGGTGACATAGGCTTCTCAACATGATGTTTCAAGCCTGGTCGACGGTTAGGATGCACATATTTAGGCACATTGTTAGTATTAGGGCTCCTTTTATTAAATAGTTCTTCAGGTGCTTGTGTAAGAACATATTCTTTATCTAGGTTGAGTCCCTGCTGATACTTGATAGGTGTCTGAAATATTTTCTTTCCATTAGAGTTCCTAGAGTTTACTTGTTTTCTAGGTGTGGGTTGTCCGCTTTCACTAGCCTTACTATCATTCAATGGATTTTTCAGGATAGTGATTGGTTTGGATTTTGGTGTCACAAACTCAGAAACTTTTTCATACTCTGAATCAGATTTACTGTCCTCAGCTAAGCCTTCAACAGCCGGCTTAGTGCTGTCTGGTTTTTCATTCTCTACAGGCTTAACACTTAGGATTTCACTAAGGCAAGAATCAGAAGGTTTATTAATGTACTCATTCCTAAGAGGAGGAGGACACTCTTTATAACCTAAACCCTTTTTACCATCATTCTTGTTATAGACAGTATAGTCAATGACATATGACATTCGCTGCCAAGTGTCATTTCTAGCCTTTTCTGACTCATACTTAATCTTAAACTCTTCCTTTTCTCTCTTAGCACATTCAAGTTGATTTAAGTACATCATTATGGCCTTTTGGTCACCTGAAATTGTAGCTCTTAAATCATGAACTTGATTTTCTAGAGTTTTGATTGTCTCCCTGAATTCCTTTTTATTGTTAAACTGAGTTAAATTAGTCTCGTATAGGCCTTTTACCTCAAGATAAGCTGCTTTAACAATCCTAAGTTCCTGTTTTACTTTAGGACAGTAGATATATCCTAAGGGGATATCATTCAGTTTAGAAACTATGGATTCAAGTTTAGCAATTTCTAACTTATGATCAGCACAATCGTTACATACCAAAGGAAATTCAGTTTGTACCTTAGAGTCACTTGATGTGTTTGCCATGAATGCATATTCCTTTTCTTCAGTCTCTGATTCAGGTTCAGATTCTGAACTAGAACTGGAACAGTCAGAATTATTCAACTCAACTGAAGTCTTGACATCATCTACCACAATAGTTTCTCCATCTGATGAAGACGAACTACTGTAATCAGTCCATACATCGCCATCATTGTGCATTGCGTACTTGAACTTCTCATACACTCTCTTGTTAAGAACACCTCTTCTAACATATCTGATCATTGCATAAGTTCGCTCAATTCTTGCTTCCATCTTGCAGATGTAACACATGCATTCATTCGCAGTACCAACACAACCAGCTTTCTCTCTCTCTTGTTTCTCACTTTCAGTTTCTTCTTCGGTCTTAGGCATTCTAACAACGTTAGCATGATTTTCATCATCAGCAAATACTGTCCAATCACAACCTTCGTCTGAATATGTTGCAATTAAGCCTTTTGCTTTATCATTTCTGATAGTATCACTGCTCGTTGTTTCAACTGGCACATTAACCTTTGTCTTATTATACTGATTGTGAAATGGGTTGTGAAAACTAGTTTTATGTGGCCTGGTACATGTTCTTTTGAAGTGTCCTAACTCATTGCAATTAAAACATCTCACTTTTGACATATCAAAACCTAACTTAGTATCTCTAGTAACACCTAAGCTCTGTTGACCTGTCCTTTTCAGAAATTTCTTCGCTCGTCTAATCACACTACCCATAGCCCAGAGGATATCCATCTTTTCAAGTTCATCCTCGTCAATCTGCTCATAATCTTCTGCTTCTAAATGAGCATTACCAATTTAACCACCAACCATTTCATTATAAGAATTAACTATCAAAGCAACTAAAGCCATATCTTCATCTACAACTGAAAGGGGCCTAGTTCTTAAATTCTCAGTTTGAGAACTACAGTTTTTGGCTCCTGTCTAATGGTGGACTGATTTGTACTAATAGGCTTATTTACTTGGGTTTGAAACATCACATTTTGAGCAGGTTGTGATCTATTTATAGCACTATCACTAGAAACAAACGCTGTTTGTAAGGGAGCATGAACATTGCTCAATCCAGAAGTACCAGCTTTGTAAATTATAGGACTCTGCTGACCCTCAAGACGTTTCTTCTTGGTTTCCATGTCCAAGTCCTTTACCATCAATTTTAATGTGAATTTATCTAGGGTCAGTGATTCACCAGCAGACGAAGCTCTGTCTTCTATCTGTTCAATAAACGCATCCCACTTGTGTGGTAAACCATCTGTTAATTGTTTGATAGCTTTCTGTTCTGTAACTTCTACACCTAAGTTACCCAATTCAGAAACAAGATGACGATAACGAATGATTGTCTCCTCTAACATTTCATGACTTAGAGCAGCAAACCTTTTCCATTCACTTTTGATTACTCTGGCTTTCTTTTCACGATACGCCTTATTTCCTTCTACACCTATCTTAATAGCATTCTAAAGAGAATATGATGTTAAGTGCATTTGATATTGATGATAAATATCACCATCTAAACCCTGAGTCAATTGAGCATAACATCTACATTCTAAGGCATATGTTTCTTTTTCTGTCACGCTATAATCTTCATACTTTTTACTATTACCATCAGTACCTAAAGGCTCTTTATATTCATGTTGTATCAAATCCCACATTCTAGGATCAAGGCCTCTAATGTAATTCATAAACCTAGACCTCCATCTAATGTAATCATTTGTATTATCAAGTCTAGGAGCACGATTGGCACTGCCTGATTCACTATCAGATAGTAAAATATTTTGAACGCCGGAAGTAATTGCCATTGCCTGATCAGACATCGTTAAAATTAATTAAGATTGAATCTGATCCAAAGTCGGTCGACTGTTGGTGATAGTCGGTCGATGAACAGGTACAGTCGGTCGATTGTCAAAGGTTAATCGGTCGAAGTTCTGTTTACATTTAGTCAAATGGTAGTACTTTTCTCAATCGGTCGATGTTCCTTCAATCGGTCGGTTTAGAACTTAAGTCGGTCGGTTTAGCATTTAAGTCGGTCGGTTTAGCATATGTCGGTCGGTTTAAAGACAATCGGTCGAACTAATGACAATCGGTCGAAATACATGAAAATCGGTCGATTGGCTCCTAAGTCGGTCGACTGTACTTTCTTTCAGAGCTAGAATCCAAAAATCAGGTTTTTGACTAAACGATTTCAAGCTCAATTTTCGAACTAAAACTACTGACCAACACCTTAAACAACTTAGAATGACTTCTGCAAACACTCTAAAGCAATTAAAACCAAAGGTTTAACATAAAAGTATACAAAATTCAATCCAAAACCAATTTTTACCCAAAAATATACCAAGAACTCGTTTAAAACAATTGATTCAGCAAGCCGTCGCTCTGATACCACTTTATAGATGCTGTAATGAGGATCTTAGAATCAACCTAACACGATCTAGAGGCGGAATAACACTAGAACGAGCTTAAACAAATATCTATGGGTTTTTGGGTTCGTACAAGTCAAACCAAGATTAGATCTTGATAAACACGAAGCCTAGACTGACATTCTGTGATATTTGGACATGAAGGTTGAGAGAGACTCGACCTGGAACTGTTTGTATGTGTGAAAAAATGCAGAGAGTGATTAACCAAGATAATGAAGATTAACTTGGCTTAAATACCTCAGTTCCTATGTCGGTCGACTGTGGATGACAGTCGGTCGACTGACTATGTCAGTCGGCTGACTGTCGAGTAATATTACGAATTATATTTAAACGTTTACAAATATAAAATAACACATCGACAATCAACGTTTAACAATATTACAGGTTACAACATGATCGAATAAAACGTTAAAATTCATGGAACTAGGGATTACAAAATATGCACTAACACATGTAATCCTAATTGGCAAGAAATAAAAGATCATCTTATTGAACAAGAAGAGTCACAAAATGGTGCAGACTTGAATGCTAGAGTCTTCCATTCAAAAATGAAACAGATAATGGAGGAACTCTTTGAAAAGAGTATATTTGGTGAGGTGGCAGCCTACACTTACATGATAGAAATTCAAAAGAAAGGGCTTCCACATGTGCATATCTTGATCATATTGAAAGCTGAATTTAAAATGTATAAACCAGAGGAGTATGACCAGATCGTATGTGCTGAGATACCAAATAAAGCCCACAATTCTCACTTACACAATATGGTGATCAAGCATATGCTTCATGGACCGTGTGGCAACAAAAACCCAACAAACGTTTGCATGAAAAAGGATGGAAAATGCAACAATTCATTTCCAAAAGCGTATTCTAATGAAACAATACAGACAACAGATGCATATCCTATCTACCGCAGACGAAACAATAAAGTTACAGTGAATGTTAGGGGTGCTAAAATTGATAACGGATGGGTCGTACCATATAATCCTTACCTTCTTGTCAAATATGATTGTCATATCAATGTAGAAATTTGTTCAACAATAAAGGCTGTCAAATATATATACAAGCACATATTCAAAGGTTGTGACAGAATAACCTTCCCTGTATTGCCTAGTAAAGAATCTACGATGATTGACGAAATAGATCAATATCAGTCAGGTAGGTGGGTCTTGTTAGATAATAGGTTGTTGCCCAACCCGATAGTGGGCTTGAGTCCGTTAGGGTTATAGGTTTATTAGGGTTCTTATGTACTATAAATATCGTATGAGTGTTGAATAATAATCATGGGGTTTACAATGTTTAACATGGTAATCAGAGCTTAGGTTTGTGACCTAATCGGCCGCCATGAGCCGCCAGCTCTACACCACCCGTCAATACCTTCGGCTGTAAATCAACACCCTTCTTGTTTCTCTTTTCTTTTTATCCTTCTTGATTCTTGTTCCTAAATACCAATACACCGAATCTTCCGTTCAATCCTAATCTACATCTTAAAAGTTGTCATGTTGATTAATCTATATTTTATCTTTTACGTGCCTGGCAATAATCATTGTGCACGTTCGCTCTCGTTATCCGATTGTCTTCTCACAAATTTTCTTTCAAAGTAAAGCAATTAAAAAAAAAATCAATGCTTTGTTACTTTCTTTCTACCTCAACATATTTTTGTTTTATCGTTTATGTACCAAATCAGACACGTAGCATACATGTTACCAAATCACAATACTATCGATTACAGTCATATGTAGCCACTCATCTCATCCCATCTCTTTCTTTTCTTTTTAATATTTCTCCCTTTTAATTCTTCATCTATTGGAAAATTAATAAATATATTACTCGTATAAATTAAACCGCCTATGTTTAACCACCGAGGCATTTGCCTGAGTGGTATCGCGGTGGTGTTTAACACCCTCGCCGGGTAAGAGGTCCAGGGTTCGAACCTGGCTTCTGAATAACCAAATTAAACATGGACTGAAATAGGCTCCATTGAGGTCAGCCCAAAGGGAAGGTTTTACCGACCCGATCCGGGACTATGGTCCGGCCCGCCTGCCCCTCGGATGGTTTAGGGTTCGGATCCATGTGATCGTGGTTCGGGTTTCCTGCCCGAACGTGTGTGTGTGCAAATGATGACTAGGCTTCGGTCCGGACTGATGCAATTTTGCCGTTAAAAAAAAAAAAAAAAAAACCGCCTATGTTTAGATAGTTTATTATTGTTATGAGTTTTAATTTATGTTATCCTCAATTTTTTTTTTCGATCAATAATCAGCGTGGGGATGAGCCGCTTAGCTAGACTAGGTTCCAAACCCCGAAAAAAAAGAGGAATAAAAAAAAACCACAAAAAAAGAGAATATAGTCAAAACTCTCATTTGCAGCGTTGAAGATGACTGTTATCGTCGACAAAGTTCTATGCTCAAGTCCTGCTCAATCCTTAGGCAAAGCAAGCCACGACGTAAAAGAAAAAAAACGCTACGGAAAAGGTATACGCAGTCAAGCAATATGCAACCACATCCGCGAATATATGTCTACTCGGCGCATCAAACAAGAGAAAAAAAAAAAAAGAAGTTACTTTTCTTTGTTTATTTGCTAGGCTTTTTTCAATATTAGCGTTTTCTTCCGGTCTGAGCTTTCGCGATTTCGCCGCTCGGACTGCGGGGAGTGTTAAATAATAGGTTGTGGCCCAACCCGATAGTGGGCTTGAGTCCGTTAGGGTTATAGGTTCATTGGGGTTCTATTCTATAACAGGTCTCACCTCCTGAGGCGGCATGGAGAATCTTTAGATTTCCATTGAGCGAAATAAAGCCGGCTGTTATACATTTACAACTACATGTGGAAAACTATCAGCCCCTCACCTTTAAAAAGAAAGATAGGTTACACAATGTGCTCCAGAATCCGGCTCAACGAAAAACCATGTTAACTGAATTCTTTTATATGAACAAAACTGATCCAGTAGCACAACAACTAAAGTTGACCTACTCTCAGTTCCCGGATCATTTCGTTTGGATGCAGGACAAAAGATACTGGAAATATAGGAAACTTGGGAAATCTATAGGACGTATCGTACTTGCTCATCCAAGTGAGGGCGAGAGGTATTACTTGTGGATACTCCTATCAAAGGTTCGTTGTCCTACATCATTTGATGACTTAAAAATGTGTGATGGAGTAAAGGCTCCTACTTTTCGAGAGGCATTAATGCTGCGTGGTTATCTGGCTGACGATAATAGTCAATATTTATGTCTACAAGAAGCTTCTGTTTTCCGCATGCCTTACGAACTTAGGAGGCTTCTTGCCACAATACTCATATATTCATGTCCAAATAATCCTCAAAAACTATGGTTGTCTTTCGAGAACCATTTTGTTGAGGATTTTATAACATGCCACCACATGACACGCAGAGTGGCAATAACAACTGCATTACGAAAAATCAATGGTTTTTTGCAATCCATGGGTAAGAACATTCACGATTTCAATCTTATTCCCCGGGATCTCTTATATGCAGACATTGAGGATCAAACAAGGGAGATTAGCGCTGAGAAAAGCATAGTCGTCTTAGAGAAAGATTTAGATGCAATATCGAGCCTTAACGAGAAACAGAGAATCGCATTTGAAACAATCATTAACAAAGTTAACTCCAACGAAAGCGGTGCTTTCTTCGTAGATGGCCCAGGCTGTACGGGTAAAACTTACTTGTATAGAGCCCTGCTAGCAAAAGTTAGGTCAGGCGGTCATATTGCACTAGCCACTGCTACATCAGGCATAGCTGCATCTATATTACCTGGCGGTAGAACCGCTCATTCAAGATTCAAAATTCCGTTGGACTTACGTGAGGGAACAGTTTGTAGGGTTAGCAAACAAAGTAGTTTAGCAAATTTAGTTAAAGAATGTAAGTTAATAATTTGGGATGAAGCCCCAATGGTGAAAAGATTTGCTATCGAAGCTTTAAATGATCTTCTACAGGATCTTATGGACAACCAAGCACTTTTTGGAGGTAAGGTTGTTGTTCTTGGTGGAGATTTTAGGCAAACACTACCGGTTGTAGCTAAAGGAACTAAAATAGAAACGTTAGCTGCTTGTTTAACTACATCTTTGTTGTAGCCGTCACTCACTATACTACGCCTTGAAGCAAACATGCGAGCAAAACTAGATCCTTTTTTCACCAAATTCCTTCTAGACATTGGCAATGGTACAAACACTTCACCTAGTGTAAAAATTCCCCCTTCGATGCTCATTCAGACTTCTCAAACTGATAACTCATTAAATGCCCTCATAGATTACGTTTATCCAAATATTCATCTCGAGTCAAAAACCACTCAATCAACTTTAAATCGTGCCATTTTAACCACTAAAAACACTTTTGTCGACGACATCAACAATATTTTAATTGAAAGATTCCCAGGCGAAGAGAGCGAGTATGTTAGCTTTGATGAGACTACAGACCCAAATGACCAAAGTCAATATGAGGACCTCCTACATTCACTCACACCAAATGGTATGCCACCTCATAAACTTAAACTAAAGATTAACTCACCCATAATAATGTTAAGAAACTTAAACCCAACAGAGGGGCTATGCAACGGGACCAGATTAATTTGCAAAAACTTGGAAAGAAATGTCATAAACGCTGAGATTACCTTCGGAGATTTTGCTGGTAAGCAGGTCTTTATCCACAGAATTCCTTTACAACCTTCAAGTGATGAGCGAGTTACGGTTCCATTCAAACGGGTACAATTTCCAATAAGGTTGTGCTTTGCAATGACTATTAACAAAGCCCAAGGCCAAACGCTAGACACCGTTGGCGTATACCTTAGGGAACCCGTTTATTCGCACGGCCAACTATATGTTGCACTCTCGCGCGCAAGAACAAGCAAACACGTAAAAGTTCTTATCAAAACATCTATTAACTCTGCCGGTGATGGAAAGACAAAGAACGTTGTTTACAAAGAAATTTTGCAAACTTGTCATTATATTAACAGGTAAATATGTATGGGTTGAAGCTCCAAAATTTCAAAATTTTTTTGGCAGCATTGAAACATTAATCTTATATTCTATTGCGCTCAGTTGATGATGAAGATCAACATCAGGTTTTTTTAGCTAAGTATGCTTCATTTTCTCAATTTTATTAGTCATCAACATTTTATTGGCTTATCCAGCTCTCAATAAACATACACATATGTTTCACTACAAGTATTGAGATACTATAAAGAGGTCTCAAGTGAATGCGGAAAACAGGGGTCAACAGGTGTACATGAGTCATCATGGGTCCAAGTCTTATGTCGAGACTAGATATGACCGGGTATGTCATTTGTATCTTTATATCAGCCAGTAATATGTAAATTTTCATGTATGGGTCGACCCGTTTGGTGATTTTAGTGTTTTTTTCTTATGTCGAGACTACATATACATTTTATTTTGTTTGTTTTACAGCATCAGACTGATGGAGTGTTTCCCAGCCTTATTCTAGGTTGGAAAGATCATCACTCAAGGCACGGCGCCATTCCATTGCCTACATTGGCTGAGAAAAAATACGTAAGCAATTCTTTTAACTTGAAACATAAATTACTAAAAAAGTTTAATATTTATATAACATGTAGTTTTTTTGTTTATTAACATAAATACCGAATGTTACGTTGTACGCCTCATTCCCTTCTTCAAGTGCTACCTTGGGACCATTCTCACCGGGACCATCTTCATCTCATCAACAGACGTACACCCAAGCCGAGGTAACATTTTTATTTTTGAAGGTTCATTTCATACAATTACATCTTCTTCATTCCATCTTTTCATTATTATCTTTGTTAGTTACCTGCTGCTGCTAATTTGAGTTTCTCATAATCAGTTTATGATTAATTGCTTTCTTTATTACATTTGTGTTCTTCATTATCTGTCTTCACAATCTGATGTTGCTGGTGCTAATTATTTCTGTTTCTTATTGATTACTTTATTACCTGCTGCTATTTAGAGTTTCCTATATAGACTATTGTTCACCTATAGACAGTAGTATAATAGAACTACAAAAGTCCTCATGACTTCTCGTTGAACTCACATGACTATTATCACCCGATACATAACTTTAGTACTTATGTATATATTTGAACCTACATAGGTAGATGCATTGATTGCGGAAAAAGAAAGACTGGCCACGGAAAGAGAAGCACGCAAGTAAGTTGGCGTTCACTTATATAAAGGTGGCGATTTTGACCGAAGGTATTATTGAATGAGTCAAAATGGGTTATATATTAGGTGTTATTTCATACATGCATACTGCTACTAAAGGTGGCATTTCAACCCATTTTATATGAATCTGGGTCATTTTGATTATATTTATTCGTTAACCAGATAATTGGTCAAATTTAGTGGATCGTATGTATGAACCATGTCTTTGAATCTAAATCGGTAATATGACAATTTGTACTCCCTATAACATCTTGAACTTCTACGATTTCTTTTTACCATCTCTTGATTACTGGATTGCACAATTCTTTTTCCCATATGTATCTCGCTATGCTATTATGAATTCAATTTCCATTTTCTCATCATACAGTTTTCATCATCTTCTTCATATCAGTATCATTTTATCTTCGTTAAGGTTTTTAATGATGTTATTCAACTATTTGACCTTGCAGATCCATAGAGTTGTACCATCCCGTAACTGGTCCCAAACCCAAATGGAGCACGTATTCAACCTCCATCAAGAGGTATCCTTGAATAATCTTTATCTTAGTTGAATTACGTTAAACTAATGTGGTTTTGGATGTATTGTTTGTTGAGGTACAAATTATGTTCATTTTGACTAATCTATATAAACTGACATACAATAGTTTATGTAGTCATTTATGTTTTCTTGGAAGGTTAATAATCATCAACGTCGATACAAAATGTAATACTCTAAAGTATATAAGTTCATATAAAGCTGGCGAAATGGGTTGTAGGCTTAATTGGTGTCAAAATGGGTCAAAACGGAAGAGGCGGGGTATAACAGTAATAAAGTAAAGCTGGATTCGGGGCATTGTAGTAAGATTATGTGAAATTAAAGATATGATGGACATTGGAGGTTGCTATTTTGAGCTAATGTTTTGAACATCATGTATTGGCGTCCGATTTTGTTTTAATTTTGGTAGAAACATATGGTGCTCAAATCCAAAAGGGGTGATATTCATCACTGGCTAGAGTAGCTATCTGACTTCAATCCGGTGTTTAAATATTGCTAGAGTAGCTATCTGACTTAGAAATCTGGTGTTGCCTTAATTACTTCAAGGTGTTTGAGACAAAGCATGGAGAAAAGTTGACTAGCCTTAATAATAGTTATAACAAGTAAGTTGATGTCTCTTTAGATCTTCGGTCAACTATAAAAGTTCAATCTATATTATATTGCTTGACATGACATTATAGATACTTTCAGTTGTTTTGCTTACATAGAGGTTATTTATTAGTTCAAGATTTGATGCTTTTGAAATGGAATTTATTGGTTCAAGTACTGAGACATAATGCGGTGATGGTGGTGATACTGTATGTTCTAAATAGTAATAAGTAAATCTATGTTATGATACTTTTAAAAAGGGTGTTAAAATATGCAAAAAAATTTAACACTTTAATACTGTAGTACGTGAAAATTTTGCTTTAGATATGCAATTTGTTTTCTTTATGTTGTATTTGGAACATATATTTTAGACTATTATAATTCAATTATATGTTATATGATAGAAAAAACCTCAACCATAATTTAATGCATATGTTAGGTATAAGAATTGGTTTTGAATAGTTGTTATTATTCTCTACTTTCATGTGTATATATATCTGGGTTTTTTTAATGGCAATATCAACATCGAATACTCTCATTTGTCACTTACACACGCGTTAGGAGAAAACTCAATTTGCGACGATGTTGACAGTACCATCGAAGGTTGGAGAAACCCCCCAGAGATCTTCCCAATTCGCATTGATGTTGGCATTACTGTCAAATGTTGAAAACTCCCTGAATGAGAATTGAACCTGAGTTGGCAGTACCCCAACTTGAATCTCATTGCCATATACCACTCATTCACTCAAGCCAAGGTTCCGATGGTATGTGTGTCTGTTGTAGAGTCAGAGTCACTTAAAGCAAATGCCTTGACACAGATATACACAAAGGAAACTATTATGTAATCAAACATAATGCTGTACATTAGTACATATAGACATTATAGTCGGCTTTAACTTCTAGATGTACCAGTTGTGTATTCACGGGTCACGACTTTTTGGTGTTATGAGATCGAATTATGTCAAGTCATATATGGTTTTTTTTCTTCGTATCTTTAACGGCAACGATAATAGATGGTTTTGATTTAGTTTCGTTCTGCCCCAATTCCTAATTTGGTGGATGTCGTTCCCTCTGGGTCACCAACGTGAGAATGTGTTACGATTTTATGGTGTGTTTGTGAAGGTGATATCAAGTTTTGAAGGTTTATAAAAGGTTGAAGGACAACAAGCGTTGAAGGATTTGTCTGAAAATGGAATTGATCGAGCTAAGTGGAAGGCCATAAGTTCAAGTTTAATGGAACTTTCCGAAGGAGTAGCACATGCCCAAGTGGTTTTATCACGTGAACATATGTTTTGCACATGTAAATTGCACACATTATTGTGTATATATGTTTAAATTCTGAAGTTGTGACTTATAGTAATGCATATATTAACAAATACATTATTTTGTAGTATTTATTTTCTAAACTTGCTTTTGCTTAGTATAGTTGTGATATAGATGGCTATGTTGGAGTTGCTAAATCTAAAAGGGTTAAGGCCACTGAAGGGTTATATACTTTTTGTTGTTCCAATGTAGGCCATATACTTAAAAAATTAAAATACTATTGTAGGCTTTATACTTTCAAAATATTTATCAATGTAAACAAATCTTAACCAGTTACCGGCTGAACCCGTTGCATTTAATACTTTGGTATTTTAACCGGTTAAAAAAAATACTATTGTAGGCTTTATACTTTCAAAATGTGTATCATTGTAGGCTTTATACTTTTAAAATGTGTATCATTGTAAACATTTTAAGTGGGTTTTAATTTAGTTTCCCGGTTAACAAGTTGTTATGGTTTATATTAACACGTTTCTTGAAAGTATATAGCCTACAATAATATATTTTTTTAGATATATGACCTACATCGGGACAAAAAAAAAAAGACCCTTTAGTAGCCTTAACCCAATCTAAAATGGCCAGATAACAAAAGAAATTGTTTTGTTTGTCTCATGTGTTGATGCTCATATTAGTGTTGTATTAACTGTTGACATGTTGTAGTGTTAAGTTTTAGGATACGAATAATCTTAAACGTTCAAGAATTCGGTCTGTTTCCGTGTAATAAAATCGCTAGAACTATATATCAATGTACATTAATAGTTAAACTAAAACTATTGAGGATGACACTATATGATAAACATAAACATTTTATAGTAATATATATATATATATATATATATATATATATATATATATATATATATATATATATTGTAACCATTGATTTAATAGATGGATGGCTTAGATGTAACCAAAACTTAAAATGATAATGTTCTCATTTGAACACATCTATATATATATATATATATATATATATATATATATATATATATATATATATATATATATATATATCAATTAATTTAATCAAATATAGAGTAATAAATATTAATTAACAGATCAATGACACCAATATTATAATGTAGATTTCTTCGTTAAAATTCTTGAATTCACAAGTCAATGAACTAGTTAAAAGGTACTCCCTTCGTTTTTGCCCCATTACAAATTATGCTAAATTTAAGATATATGAATAATAATAATAATATGTCATTTTTACCCTTCATTAATCAAATGTTTTAAACTTAGTAGCTCATTAAAAGTTTCCATTTTAGTTGCAATCAGTTAACGGAGTAATAATACATATATGGAGTATGTGTTTTCAAAATACATTTAAAATTTAAGAATTTTTCTATTGTAGCTCGTTTTTTTTTTTTTTTTTTTTTTTTTTTTTTTTTTTTTGAAAGATCAACTTTTATTAAAACAATATATGGGAATTTACAATCAGTGAGGCAAAAGGCAAATACAAGCACAAAAGCTACTAGGCATAAGCCAAAACCAAACACGAAAGATACTAAAGTACAGTAATTACAAAGGGGATTTCGAGCCTATAAGGAGAAGGTGGCGTGATTTTTCCAGGAAAATTCCCTAGACGTTTTTTCTATCACCTAGGTAAGGCGGGAACTTGAAGACAACAAGCGGAGTAGCCACGATGTACAGTGATATCCATGTAGCGACAAAGCAAATCGGGACTACTCACGTTAGCCCTACAAAAGCAACAGAGGCAAAACGTCGAGGGCAAAAAACCTGTGTTATTTAGCCAATACCCTTCTTTTCACTTGGGTTTACAACGAATACCACGGGGTTATGAAGCCAATTTTGCCACTCAAGCTTTATCTTGTTACTACGGCATGTTATCCACTCGAATGTTTTGGATTGCATATCGGCAACGATTTTTGGTGAGCACATTTTTTGTTTCCCGAAGGTCATGTCGTTTCTGTTTTTCCAAATAAAGTAACATGCTACCCAAATAATTGTTTGCCATATAGCCGCACCTGTGTGGGTTTTGATGAGAGGATTTTGCGGTTTTACCAAATTCGAGATGTTTGAGAAGTTGAGTTGGTTTAGATGCCACCACTTTTTAATTCTTTCCCAAACGTCTTTAGCTAATGAGCAGTTTAGAAGTAGGTGATCGAGGTTTTCGATATCGTCATCACATACCGGACACCTAGTTGAGTGTAGATCAATACCACGAGCATCTAGTTCGGTTCTAACTGGGAGCTTATTTTGTGCGACTCGCCAAATGAAGATACCAATCTTTTGTGGCAATAATTTGTTTAATTCTGTAGGAGCGTATACGGTCCCATTTGATGATTCAATTTCACATAATGTATCAATGAGGGATTTAGAAGTGTAGCATTTGTTGCTTGCATACAACCATTGCCATTCATCTTTTGATTTGCCAGAAGTTATGTACGCGTTTAGTGACTCGATCAGCTTTGACAGTTCGGAAACAGCTCTCCATCTTGGTTCTGAAGCCCAGGCCCAACAATAAGGTTCTGGTGGGTTTTCCTGGCCCGAAACTCGGGGGTCTGCAGCAGAATTTTCGAGCAAACTTGGGGAAACAGTTTGAGCAGATTTCAAATTTGGGGCACGTTCAGCAACAGTAGTTTTTTTGTTTGTTTCCAATCGATAAAGTCTTGGAAAGGAGTCTTTAAGTGGGATGTTGTTGCACCATTTCTCGTTCCAAAATTGCGTCTCACAACCTTTATCTATCACTTTATAAAACGCATTAGAAATTTCACACCCTAAATTGTTTAGGGTCTGTTCAACATGAATAATATTAAACCAAGTTCTTCCGGAAATTTTTTTTAAGGAGTTTTTAGGAAGTGAGCTGATACAATTTAATCCACCGTTTTCTCCGTAAATGCTTTTTATAATCCGGACCCAAAGTGCATTTTTGTTATTTAAAAATTTCCACCGCCATTTTATAAGAAGTGCAAGATTTTTTGTTTTTTAAAGAAATCACATTTAGCCCGCCCGAGTCATAAGGGAGTAGGATTTGACTCCACTTTACCCATGCCATTTTCCTATTTTCTAAAGACCCACCCCAAAAGAAATTGCATCTTATACTTTCAAGTTCTTTCAACACACGTACCGGGGCTTTGAAGAGGGAAAAGTAGTATAAAGGTAGACTACTTGGGACCGATTTGATCAAAGTAAGTCTACCACCGAAGGATATAGTGTTGGCTTTCCAATTTGCAAGGCGTTTGCGAAATTTATCAAATATCGGTTGCCAATTTTGATGAAGTTTGAGGTTTGCTCCAATCGGTAATCCGAGGTATGAAAAGGAAAAAGACCCCTTCATACATCCGAACCAAGATGCTAACAAACTTAATTCATTTTTTGAAACACCAATACCATACACACAGCTCTTATTTAGATTTATTTTGAGGCCCGAGAGATTTTTAAAACATTTGAGAATTTTTAAAACATTTTTTGCTTCCATTTTGTTCCATTTTCCAAATATAATTGTGTCATCCGCATATTGTAGATGAGACACGATCACTTTATCTTTTCCCACCTCTACACCTTTTGTTAAGTTTTCTTTTAAAGCCACATTAAGAAGATAATTTAGACCCTCGCTAGCAATAATAAAAAGGAAAGGGGATAAGGGGTCACCTTGTCTAACCCCTCTCCTTGGAAAAAATTGGTCGGTAGGTGATCCGTTTACAAGAACGGATATAGAGGTCGAGTTTAGGCATGCAAGAATCCATTTTACCCATTTTTCCCCAAAGCCCATGAATTTCATAATATCGGTGAGGAAATCCCAGTCAATGCAATCAAAGGCCTTTTCAAAATCCACTTTAAAAATAAAACTTTTTTGTTTATTTGCTTTTAAGTCCTCAAGTGTTTCTAAAGCAATAAGTACACCATCAAGGATTTTTCTATCACTTAAGAAAGCACTTTGTTCTTGGCCAATTAGCCTAGGTATTATTTTACGAATTCGATTTGCAAGTAGTTTTGTGAGAATTTTATAATAACTTCCGATTAGGCTAATTGGTCGAAAATGGGAAAAGCTTAAAGGGTCGTTTACCTTGGGTACGAGGGTGATGAATGAAGCGTTGCAACCGTTTGAGATGTTCCTGGTTTCCCAAAACCAATTCAAAGCACTAATTAAATCCGTTTTTATAATGTCCCAAAATTTCGTGTAAAAGAAGATGTTGAAACCGTCCGGGCCCGGTGCTTTGTTTTTCCCGCAACTTTTCACAGCATCAAGGATTTCTTGTTCTGAGAATTTTGCCTTGAGTCTTTCAGCCGCATCAGTTTCTAACCATGAACCATTCCAATCTGTAAGTTTATATTTTATGGTATCATGTTTTTCAAAAACATTTTTAAAGTGTTCTCGAGCTTCAGTTTTGATCGAAGGTGGAGATGTTGTTCATATGCCTGCAATGTTGATACCGTAAATGTTATTTTTATGTTGTCTTCTACGGATCACTGAATGGAAAAAACTACCATTCTCGTCACCCTCTAACGCCCACTTAAAGCGCGATTTTTGTTTTAGCATCTCACATCGTGTTTTTTCTTTATGCATGGGGGTTTCTCGATCCTTTAACCATTTGAGCTGAGAGTTATCATCAGGGATAGAAGTTTCGACTTTTATTTCCCACTCATTTATTGCGTTTTCAAGCTCTTCGATTTTGATTTTTAATTTGCATTGGGATGTGGAGAAGCACTTGCGGAGTTCTTGCTTTACATTTTTCAGCTTGTCTCGAAAAATGCAATCTGGTTTATAACTGTTAACTTTGATTTCCCATGCTTTTTTGACAACTTCATGAGCCTCTTTGTGCCTTAACCACTCATCAAAAACCTTTATCGGTTCTGTTCCGAAATCAATGATGCCATCCTCTAGAATTATCGGACAATGGTCCGAGTGTTTTTTATTGAGAATCATGGCGTTGATGTCCGGCCATTGTGATAAGCAGTTTTCAGATATGAGAAACCTGTCAATCTTACTAAACTTTATCCCATTATCACTAGTGCGTGTGTAAAGCTTTCCTCCAAGAGGTACGTCAATTAATTCATTCTTTTTTATGAAGTCGTTAAACATGTTGGCTCTACTTTGAATGAACTCTGTATTTTTCCTTTTAGTGCAAAATCTGACTTCGTTGAAGTCACCGAGTAAGATCCACATAGCATCAGAATCATTCATGATCTCATTTAATTCTGACCACATCTTTTTTTTTGTTTCATCCGTGTGTGGGCCGTAGATATTGACTATAATAAGCTCTTTACCTGCACTTTTTCACTTTCCTTTTATCGCAATAAAGGATTCCTTTTCAACAAAATCATTAGCATTAAAAATATTAGAATCCCAAACCATTAAAATCCCACCAGGATTTCCTTTTGAGTTTTTAACCGCAAATTTAAAGCCATTGTTGCCCCATATTCGTTCAATCCAATTCACAAGGAAATTTCTACATTTTGTTTCTTGTAGGGCGATAATATTTGGGTTTTCACGAAGGCGTAGATTTTTAAACCAATCAGTTTTTGTTTTAACCTCAATCCCTAATCCTCTAATATTGAGAGATAGCATCTTCATTGATAAACAATAGAAAATTTACTCAATATGGTGCAAACCTGATTATGTAGATGACTTCTTGGCAAGTCCCAGAATCGAGCCTACTTCATCACAGTTAAGCGACATCTCTGAAAGTGACTTGGAGCTTTTTGTCTTGCTACCGTTCGAAGTTGTGCTTTTGGGTTTACGATTATTGGTTTGCAATCTGGCTTTGGCTTTGAAGTTTAAGATCTTTGATGATGAATTCCACTTTCTGAGCTTTGACCATGCTATGTCACCTGAGACAGAGGCCGTCGATGGTTCATGTGACAGTTTTCCTTTCTTTGTTGCAATATGAGAAATTGGTTGGGCGTGGTGGAGATTGGGGTTGGTAATTTGGTTGATTGGAGTAGAACCAGGGATTAATATAGGTTTTCGATTAAGTTTTGATTTATAGCCTTTTGGTTTGGGGTTTATAGAATGAAAAATAAAAGGTTCGTGTGATTTGAGTTGATCAGGTAATGCGGTTTTGACCGGTTTGGGCTGGTAAGGATTAAAGATAGGCTCAATTGATTGTTTGGATAATAAGTCATTAAAGCATGGGTTAGCAAGGCCCGGTAGGTTTTCGGAAGAGTTGTTTTCTTTTTTATTGTTGTGGGTAAATGTATCAGGTATTGGGTTATCATGGGATGTTTGGGTGTTTTGGTTTGTTGGGCTGAGGTGGGTTAATGGGCTGGGATAAGGAAGGGGGTTGACTTCAGGAATGGAACTGGTTGTGTCAAAAGGGCTTGAGGGGAAACTAGAGCTTGAAAGGTTTACGACTGGAATATATTCTTTCGATGGCGATTTATCGTGTTTATCATCTGCATTTAATTTTTCTTTGCTAATATCGTTGGGATTAAATTCGTTATTTTTTGGGACCTGATCAGTTGCGTTGACCGAAGCAAAGTAACCGTTTGGGTTTTGTGAGTTTCCAAGGTCGCAATTAATATGGTCATTGAATGCTGACGTGTCTGGAGCTTCACGGTTACCGGATTGGTTTTCCGGTGCATTTTCCGATGGGGTTTGGTGTGTATCATCGTCATCATCAGGATTGTGCTCAGATGGGTTTTCTTCTTTATCAATTTCATGGTCTGATCTATTGCCTTAAGATTGGCTGTCTGAATCACTTTTATTATCAGAATAACCTTCACCTGATTCCACCATCTCTGCTTCTTCCATTTCGATTTCAATTATGCCATTAACCTCTTCAATTATCTGGACATAGAAAAGCTTTTGTTTGACCTTTACTTCAATAGTTGTATTCAGCAGCTCTCCCCATAATTTTACAAGGACTTTTGCAAATACAAGATTTTGGTTTCCCTGTAGATCACAATTTTGACAATCATAGACCTTGCCATACCACCCAGCAATTTTCTTGAAGTTATTTTCTGTCCAGCAAGAGAGTGGGACTCCTTTGATACAGAGCCAAGAAAGCCTAGAAGTTTGTATGCAATTGTTTTCAAGTTTTCTGACATTTTTTTAACCAATTTCTTATGATGTGATCTTCTGAGGTTAGGATGTTCGAAACTGTTGCAGGGTTGTCAAAGGTGAGACAAAGTTCTACCCCCCCCTCCCCCCGGTATTTTATGTTAAAGTCTGACAATCCTTCAGCTGAGCATAATGTCGAAAATTGTTCGATTAAATCAATATCGATAATTTCTCCAACTATAGCATTGTCTAATGCCTTAATGTTCGATTCGTCTTCATCAAGGTTTACTGTTCTAGGCTTGTTTGCAGGTGATTCAATTGGAGGCTTGTTTTTGACTGCGTCTGTGAAGTTTCTATCATCCCGGAAGGCGTTACTATGTGGTTGATTTGGAGGCTTGTTTGGGGTTAGGGGGTTAGATTTTTTTCTTTATATTGTTGTTTTTTAGGTGGTTTTGGATGTGTTGATTTCGTGTAGTATTGTTGCTGTTGTTTGAGAGGCTGTGGAGGTTGGAGATTGGCATTCTGATGTTGCGGTTTTGGTTCAGAGAATCTTGTGTAGTTTGGTTGTTGACCATGAGCAGAGGTTTTTCTCTCGTAGGCACGATAAGCTCTTAGCCAATTTCGTTTGATGAAGATTGTATTTAGTCTGCCAATGAGGTAACTTGAGTCTTGTATTCCTTCAAAGCGAACAAAACCAAAGTTTTTGCCATTTTTTAGGACTTTATTTTTTGGCATGTATATATCAATGGCCGATCCATATCTCTTGAAAAAGGTTCTTAAGTCTATTTCGGACCAGTTATCAGGGTGGTTAAAGAACATTATGGATGCGATGTGGTTGTTTTTTGATTGGTGTTGAAGCGGGATATTGTTTGGGTATGTAACTCGATGATAGTAGTATGAAGTTGCAGGTATTTGGTGAGGATGCTTATCATAATTTCTTATCAGATGGCGAAATCTCTCATTAGGTGATTTTTGTTTACGTTGGACCTCTTTCCATTCTCCCTCTTCAAGTTCTTCATAGGTTTGTTGCTTTAGAGGTTTAGTGGTTTTTGGGGTGAAAGGTGATGTTGGAATGTTGAAAGATGTTTTATGAGAATTGATTCATGATTTCTTTCTATTGTAGCTCTAAGAAAAACTATACATAAATACTCCCCGTGTCTCAAAAAAATTGTCAGTCTTTCTATTTTTGTTTATCCTAAAATTGTTGTCCCTTTCTCTAATAATCATTAAATATCATTAAAGTTTTAATGATGTCCTTTAATTTTGAAAATTTAACTTTAAATATATTAATTAATAATTTATTACTTACTCTTTATAACTAAATTAAATGAAGAATAAATAATCAATTCATCACTATATCTTAAATCCAACAAAATGTGAAACATGACTATTTTTTTGAAACGAAAGGAGTATATATTTGGTTGGTTTATGATAGTTTTTTTATAGCAAAAAACAGAGAATTAATATTAAAACAACAATTCACTAAATGGTGAACCGTTGAACATTACAAAAGAGTCACAAGTTAGGCTTACAAAGCTTTACCCACTTGGAAAATAAAAACATAACTATCTTTTAACATAATAACAGTAGCATTACAGGAGCACTATAACTCAAACAAAAACCTCTACATGGCCATTTTTATAACATTAACCAAGGTTGGTTCTTTCAAATATAGAATTGATGACTCTCGCACACTTTTGCATTCACTAGCCATTGAAACACCTTTAATTTTATACACTCCACACAAGCGGCCCAACATGAATAAGACCCCTCAAAAACCAATTCGTTCCGAGCTAACCAAATAGTCCATAGAGTTGCCGGACCGATAAGTTTCCAAAATTTTGACGCCCTGATTCCCAACCCTTTACACCAATCATGAGAGAACTCAAGGATAGACGACGGAATAATCCAACACACGTTTCACCAATAAAATAAGGCCGACCATATCTTGAAGGACCATGAACATGAAGCAATAAATGAACTATTGACTCAACATAAAGCAAACAAAGTCCACACTTATCATCCGTAATATTCCTTAGATACCGCCTATATCCCAACACTTCTTTAACCGGAACTCCTCCTTGAATCGATAACCAATGAAAAATAGCTATCTTGGATGGTACAAATTTATTCCATACCACATTGATCCACTCGACTTCATTCTCTATGTTAGAAGAAATCATTACCCTAACCTTTTCCGCCACCGTGTACACTTTATCAACCGAGTGAACCCATTGAATCATGTCTTCTTTTGAATAATCCAAGTAAATAGGACTTAACAAGACCATAAGTGTTTGATAAAGTGAGTAGTTTATGGTATTTATTTTAGAAAGTGAGTAGTTATCAATAAAATACAAGTAAATGCTACATGTAATGATTTCTTAAAGGTGATGATCCGTACACAAATAATTTTTAGCCATACACAACCAAACATGCTTTTATAATGTTGTACTGTACAACATCATATAGCATATTGATTGTGTATGGCTAAAAATTGGTTGTATATGTGACGACCCGAAAATTTCCGATCAAATTTAAACTTAATCTTTAAATGATTTTGACATGATAAGCAATGTCTGTATTGTTGAGTCTCGAAAGTTTGGAACAGATTACATGAATGCAAGTGCCCTTTTACTATATCCGACGATTCACGAACAATTATCTGTAAAATAAATATGTATATATATGTATATATAGATATGAAAGTTGATACATTTAATTTGCTATAGCATTATTATTACAAATGTTATTGTTATTAATAACATTATTAATATAATTAATAGTAAAATTTTGATGTTAGTTATTATTATTATGATTAATATTATTGATATTACTAAAAACTTTCATTTTTATTTTAAAATTTTTATTATTTCTTTTATTAATAATTTTATCATTTCTAGTGGTATTTTGATATTATTATTATTAATTCTATTATTGTTAGTACTAGTATTTTTAATAATATTAGTATTATCATTATTATTATTAATTATTAATCATTAATTATTAATCTTGTGTAATTATACATACAGTTATATGAAGCCGTTTCTTTCAACAACGATATTTTTATTTATTTATTTTGTCCGTGTCTCTAAAATTTATTACAAGATCAAACCAAATTCAATTAAAATCAATTACAGTACAAGTCTTTATCAAGTTGTTATTTTTTTTCCTTTGTTTTTTTCTATTAAGGAATAATCTTGTCTAATTTTGTTATGCGTCCCAATCACTTGTCGATACAAAACAAATGTGATTAATTATTGTTACGACATCCATCAATTACACCTTATAGCAATCCTACTGCTGCTGCCATTCGAAAATCAAAACCAGAAGTTTAAACAAAACCCACTTCTAATTACAACCTATCGGGCCTCACTCTAAACCAACTCAAAACCAATCTTCATTCCTATTGATTCTTTCTTTAACGTTCACCATGTATAGAACTACGACCACCATTCATGAACCCTTGATCACCTTAACCCACTCCACAACCGAGAACCCACCCAAAACAAACCATAACCATAACTATTGCATCTGTTTTTCTGTTTCAATCGAGCCCAACCCAACAACCATTCAATCATCTTTTGCAGCTGCTATAGTATGTGTTATTACTAATGCAGTCCATCACCAAGAACAACCCAAATTGTCATCACTACAGCACCAAACCACCACCATTTAAAACCATGTTGCTGTTACTGTTTTCGCTGCTGCAGTCCAACATACTCACCATCAAATCGCCAATTCTTTTCTGTTAATAATAGAAGATTGATGATGACATGTATAAGTTAAAAAGAAAAATAGAGGGGTCACGAATGGGGTCACTTATCTTGGATTCCAAATACCACTTGCAAATCTTTTAAACCGTGCACCATCTGTGGGGCCTTAGACACCACACCTGCAAACCTAATACTCGTTCCTTGTATGTGTTTCTATTCAAACAAGGACATCATCTATTTAAACTCATCAACCATCATTAAATTGATACTGCTGTTCGTGTTCCTATTCTGATGTAACCATCGAAGTTGTTGTTCGGTTACAATTCGAAAGAGCTGTTTCTACTAATGTTTCGATAAAGAGGACGAGTGATAAGGCTAAAAAGGAACATATATTTCATAGCAATATCCCTCCTAAATAATAGGTTTTCATATGTAATTGTATTATATTTTCATTGTAATTGTTTAAATAAATAAGTGCGAAGACAAAAGGCGAAAACGAAGATTTGAAGACACAAACGTCAAAAAAGCTCAAATGTACAAGATACAATTCAAAAGGTTCAATTTATTGATGAGAAACGTCTAAAAATGACAAGAGTACAAGTTACAAAACGCAAAGTACAAGATATTAAATTATACGCAAGGACGTTCGAAAATCCGGAACCGGTACCCGAGCCAACTATCAACGCCCGACGCAACGGACTAAAAATTACAAGTCTACTATGCACAAGAATATAATATAATATATAAATAATTATATTAATTATTTATATTTTATATTTATATATAAATTATGTCGACAAGCAAAGATCCAAAATCATGTGAGCTGGATTTTCAAACTCCACGACTCGCGGAGTTTGCAGGCTTAAAACTCCACGACTCGCGGAGCTGTCAGAAATCAAAACGCCTATAAAAGGCCATGCATTCTGCCGAGTAAAAATATAATAAATAATAATAATAATACTCTGTAATAAATAAATAAATATATATAGTATATATATATATATATATATATATATATATATATATATATATATATATATATAGTATAGGGTAGTTTTATATTAGATTAGTTCGGGTTATGTAACGGTTATTTTACGGGTTTTTAAAGTCGGAGCTCTGTCCGTGTACTACTACGCGATAAATAATCAATGTAAGCTATGTTCTCCTTTTTAAATTAATGTCTCGTACTTAAGTTATTATTATGCTTATTTGAGCCGAAGTAATCATGATGTTGAGCTAAATATTAAAGACGGGGTAATTGGGTTTTGTACCATAATTGGGGTTTGGACAAAAGAACGACATTTGTGGAAATTAGACTATGGGCTATTAATGGGCTTTATATTAAATTAACGATACCTCGTTAATTTAATATAAAGGTTATGATTTGACGTATCTATATATAACCACATACGCTTAATCGGACACGATGGGCGGGATATTTATAAGTACGAATTATTGTTCATTTGACCGGACACGGGGATGGATTAATAGTCAATGGACTCATTAAAACAGGGGTGGATTACATTCAAGGGTAATTGGTGTAATTGTTAACAAAGTATTAAAACCTTGGTTTACACACAGTCGATAACCTGGTGTATTCATTAAGAAAAGTATTAAGACCTTGTTACAGTTCGAATCCCCAGTTAGTTGGAATATTTGACTTCGGGTATAAGGTTAAATTTGCCGAGCAGTTTATAATTATGACCGATGAACTATTATGGATAAAAACCAGATAGGTTTCAAATACATCCAGGATAAAGGACAATTAACCCAGGACAATAAATTAAAATCAAAACGTCAAACATCATGGTTACGGAAGTTTAAATAAGCATAATATATTTTATTTCATATTTCCTCGTACTTTTATTTATTGTCATTTTAATTATTGTTATTTATTTTATATTATTATTTAAATATCGTCATTTACTATACGATTCGCTTAAAATATAAATCGACAAACCGGTCATTAAACGGTAAACCCCCCTTTTATATATTATTATATATAATTATATATATTTTGTACAAATATAGTTAATTAAAATATAGTGTGAAATAAGCCAGCTCCCTGTGGAACGAACTGGACTTACTAAAAACTATACTACTCTACGATTAGGTACACTGCCTATAGTGTTGTAGCAAGGTTTAGGTATATCCCATCTGTAAATAAATAATTAAAACTTGTGTAATTTGTATCGCTTTTCGTATAAAAAATATATAGTATTTCACGTACACCTCGCACGACATCAACGAGTCATGAGTGATTATAATTAGCGATGATGATTATGATTTTATGTTATACCTGATGATGACGAGAAGATGAGATGGAGATGATACAAAAAATAATGAAGATGAAATGATGGTATGAGCAGAGTCTCTCTGATTCCTATTCCGGTCAAAACCATCACCGATCTTCGATTAATGCTTTATTTCTGTTACTGTTTCTGTCGGATTTCCCAATACCACCATGAGACGCCGCTGCACTTAACCGGACTCTGTTGTTGAAGAAGACGATTGATGATGCGAAGAAAGAGGAGATAACCGATACTTGTGGCGGCTGAGATTAATCCTAATCGAGCAACCGTTATATATTTTTCTTTATTGGGTTTATTAATAGATGGATCATTTAGTAGGTAAAAGAAATTGGATTACTTTTGATTTGGGTCACTTAGGCTGTTAATGGACTTGAAACTTGGAATATATTGTTGGGCTTCCTAATACGGGTTGAGTATAATCGAAAACGTAATTAAATCATAATAATTAGAACGGAAGAGTGGTATAAAGAGTTGTTTGGTTAGCGGGATGTCGCGGGTTCAAACCCGGACTTGGGCATTTTTTTTATGACTACTTCTTGAGGTAGTTTACTTATTACTCAATATTATTATTACTATTGTTATTATTAATTATTATTGTTATTAGACTAGTACAAATATTAAAAATCTAATTACTAGTATCATTCATACAATTAATATAATTATCATTATTGTTAGTATTAGTAATATCCTTATTATTATTATTATGAACATCATTATTAGAAATATTATTATCATTATTATTATTAGTAGTATTAACATTACTTTTATGATTATTTATAACATTATTATTATTATTATTATTATTATTATTATTATTATTATTATTATTATTATTATTATTATTATTATTATTAACATTATTACTATTACTACAAATAAAATGACTAACGTTATTAACAAAATTATTACTTTCAATATCATTACTAAATATAATTATTATTATTATTATTATTATTATTAATATCATTATTTTAGTATTATTATAATTATTACTTTAACAAACAATTGATATTTTTATAAAAATATAATTATTATATATATATCATACTACATACTAAACTGTTATTCTTACTTAAGTTACATATAATATATAAATATATTTTAATATGATCATATATATAAATTTTAATACATTATATATTTTAATTAAGACACTTTAATATGAATCTAATATATAAATATTAAGGATTTATTTAAAATATATAAATAGATATAATTAAGTTATTTATTAATAAATAGTAATATATATAAACTTGTTTAAATGTTATTATATGTTTTAATATATATAACTGATATAGGTTCGTGAATCCGAGGCCAACCCTGCGTTGTTCAATATCGACATATGTATTTTTACTACAAAATACATTATTGTGAGTTTCATTACTCCCTTTTTAAATTCTTTTGCAATATATATTTTTGGGACTGAGAATACATGCACTTTTATAAATGTTTTACGAAATAGACACAAGTAATCGAAACTACATTATATGGTTGAATGATCGAAGCCGAATATGCCCCTTTTGCTTGGTAGCCTAAGAATTAGTAAACCAGTCTACTAATTGACGCGAATCCTAAAGATAGATCTATTGGGCCTAACAAACCCCATCCGTTGTAGCGGATGCTTTAGTACTTCGAGTTTTTATATCATGTCCGATGGATGTCCCGGAATGATGGAGATATTCTTATATGCATCTTGTTAATGTCGGTTACCAGGTGTTCAATCCATATGAATAATTTTTGTCTCTATGCATGGGACGTATATTTATGAGAAATGGAAATGAAAATCTTGTGATATATTAAAATGATGGAAATGAATATTTATGATAAACTAATGAACTCACCAACCTTTTGGTTGACACTTTAAAGCATGTTTATTCTCGAGTATTAAAGAAATCTTCCGCTGTGCATTTGCTCATTTTAAAGATATTACTTGGAGTCATTCAGGACATATTTCAAAAGACATTGCATTCGAGTCGTTGAGTACACCAAGATTATTATTAAGTCAATTATAGTTGGATATATTATGAAATGATATGCATGCCGTCAACTTTCGATGTAATGAAAGTTTGTCTTTTAAAATCGAATGCAATGTTTGTAAAATTGTATCATATAGAGGTCAAGTAACTCGCGATGTAACCAAATGTAATGTATTCGTCCTGATGGATTAGGACGGGTCGTTTCAGTATACGGATTAATCCACATTTTTTAATGATAGCCTTTAATGTCATTAGTAAATAAGTTTAAAATATACATACTTCCTATATTTAACATTCAATTTACAAATATAGATAAGGATATAGTGGGAACTTTTAGTAAATTTTAATGTTATTTTGATTAAGATATATTTATTTTAGTTGAGCATATTAAAATAATAAGTGAGACTGTTTTTTTTGAAACGAAGGAGTATAGTGTAATAAATTATATATATACTAAGAGCTCTCCCAACGGTTCGTCCAGCAGGCCCGCCCAAACTCGCCCAGGCTGGGCGTCGATGGCACCAAACCCGCTCAGGGTTCGCCCAGCACCCGCCCAGGCCAACTCGTCCAGCTTCATTACTATTGTGAGCACATTTGTGGGCGAAAAAAGTTGGGTTTTTTTGCCCGTTAATTGCCTCCAACGGCTCTTTTGCCTCCAACGGATCTGTCAACGGCTACTTTCCCTTTTTTTTTTAATTTTTTTTCTTTTTTAACTCTATTTAAACTCCACATCACGAGATTTGCCTCCCGATGAATACGATATGCTAATGCTTGCTCCAGACAAAATTAAGAAAAAATATGCGAAGAAATTGCAAAACATGGACGACGACGACGATGAGTAGTTTGATTATTTAGCTTTCTAGTATTTTTTTTAATTGTCGTAATCTTTTAATTTTAAATTGTCGTAATGTTTTAAATTTTAATTATTGAATTTTTTTTAATTTTAATGAAATGGTAGTTTTATGTTTTTTATTTTAAATTTATCATATAAATATTAATAATTATTTGATAATATAAAATAATTCAAAAAGAAAATAAAAAAATGGAAGGAGGAGTGTCTTTGTTGGGAGTGTTTAGTCCTGGGAAGGAAGTAAGATGGAGGTGCTGATGTGGCGCTGAATAGTTGGTTAGTCCTGGAAGACATCCTGTCACTATTGGGAGCACTCTAATAGACATGGAGAACTTGGTCGTTCCCTTTATTTTTTTTTTTTGCCGTTTCACACCCCTTTTTACACTCTGAATTTTCAGTTTACCCCCCAACTACAACCAACCTACAAAAAATACACCAAACTTCAGGGGTTTAAACCGTAACTTCTGTAACTTAAAATACAAACTCCACCCAAACACTTCGACAACCCATTCCTTCCTCCTCGCCGCGAGTTAAATTTAACAGGACACACCGTTAAGCTCGAAATATTTTTATGAACATAACGAAACTAACTGCGTTCGAAACGGACACTTTTTTTAAAAAATGCTAAAAACAACGACAACCCGTAACTTCCTGCTCGTCACGAGTTAAATTTTTTCGACAACACCGTTAGAGTCGAAATAATTTTATGAACAAAACGTAACTAACTACGTTCGAAACGGACACTTTTTAAAAAAATACTAAACACAACAACAGCCCGTCTCTTCCTGCTCGCCGCGAGTTAAATTTTTTCGACAGCACCGTTAGACTCGAAATAATTTTATGAACAAAAAGAAACTAACTACGTTCAAAACGGACACTTTCCCATAAACGCTAAAGATAACGACGTCTACAACAGCGCTTAATACACGAGTCGTTTTCCCTTATGTAAATACGTAAAACTACGTTAAATATGAATACGCAGGACTAAAGCTCCCGCCGCATCGCGCGGGCCGGATCCGGACTAGTTGTTATTATTGTAATTGATAAAAAAAAACATTTTTTATGCTACGTTTAATGGACATGAATGGAGATGGAAGAAGGATAAAATACATAGAGAAATATTCATTTGAATCTATAAATTAAGTTGAGATTTAAAGAACCAATGAGAGCGTGACATGTGGCGTGAAAATCACATGTCATTGAAAAAAAAATTTCAAAATTTTTTTACGAAAAAAAAAAACTGAATTTTTTTTTTTCGAAAATATTTTTTTTAAATAATTTTTTTTTACAATCACCCATGATTTACTTGCACAATCACATGTGATTAAATTGTACAATTATATGTGATTGAATTTGACATGCATAATCACATGTGATTGTAAAAAAAATTTCAAAAATTTTTTTGTTTATAAAAAAAAATTTTGAAGTTTTTTTTTCGAAATTTATATTTTTAATTTGTTTTTTCAATTACATGTGATTTTCGCGCCACATGTCACTCTCTCATTAGTCCTTTGGATTTCAAGCAAATTAATGGAAGTAAGCAAAAATACATACTACAAAATACGGAGTAGTAATTAATTTGAATTAAGATAAATAATCAACCCCTATTAAATCTCAGCCGTTGCCTTTACCTTCCTCATTTATCTAACCTTCTTTCTCACACGCAAACACACACCCTCTCAACTTATACTCCGACCGCCGTCGATACCTCTTCCGGCATGGCCGCAGCATCGGAAAATGGTGCCAGTGACATCACTACTGAACCTGTGGTGATCGATGATGACGTCAAGTCCGGATTCCAGCGAGATGAGATGTACACCGAAAAGCTCTCTGGAACAGTTAATCCGTACGAACGTCACGTTTTCTTATGCTACAAGACTCACCTTGACTGGCCTGCTCGTGTTGAATCTTCTGTTTCAGATCCGCTTCCTAAACGTCTTGCTGGAGCGATCAAGGATCGTAAAAATGATTTCGCTGTTAAGGTTACTCTATCTATATGTATATATCCATATTTTAACTGTAGTAATTGAAATTCACTTTGTTTTTATCATTCTGATAAGATATTTGTATGTTTCAACTGTTGATTAGTGTTAATCTTACGTGTTTTTACTTTTGTAGACTATGTTGACTATATTTGAAGGCGGTGATGTTACTGGTTTATCTGATGGAGATGTTCTGATTTTTCCTGATATGATTAAGTACAGGTATTGCGATGTTCGCTAGGGTTTTGAGTTCGATGTGTTTGATCTTTTGCTTAATATCGTTTAGGTTTGGTATATGTTTTAGAATTATTACATACTGCTTGTTGCTGTTGTCAATTTTGAGATTAAAAGAATACTTGATGTCATATGAAAATTGTTACGAGATTTTTGAGTTAGTGAAATGAAAGGCTAGGCATCTGTTTTTGTATTTGTGATGAAGTGATGCTTCAGTTGGCATATATTTAGTCATGCGCTAAAAGTTAGATGATGTTTTGATTTAGTTAGCATTTGTATTGTCAATTTTGAAAGCAACATGATGCTTGATGTTCATGTACAAATTCTTAGTGAGAATTTTGCTAAATGTGTCCAGTTAGATGAGAATTTGAAATAGTGAAATGCAGGTTAGGTATCTGCTCATATATTTTGATGGAGTGATACTATAGTTTGTATCTAATGGTCTCGAGTTAAAAACATATAATGTTCACTTTAGCCATGAATATTTTAGCGATTTTATTGGCAAAAGAATAAGCAAATGTCATGTGGAAGTCGTTGGGTGAGTTTCACTGTTTTCTTTATTTGGATAGTGATTTCGATTTAGTAAAACAGAAGGTTCAAGGCTTTTGCTCATATAGTTATGATAAAGTGATAATTTAGTTAGCATATTCTTGGTCGTCTGTTCAAAATTTGATGATGTTTTGTTCCGATATATGTCTAGCCTGTAATTTTGCTTTGCTAATATGAACAAGTGAAATCAGATAGTGTGATTTAGAAACGATGAAGATACAACCATTGTTTTTTATAAGAATGTTGTTTATGAGTTAATGGTGACAACACTAGCATGATCAAAGAATTCTGCTACCGAATTCTACGAAGAATAAAATAGTAAAGAAGTTTTCCTGCATGCTCACCTGACTTTGCAAACTTATAGACCCTAAACACCGGGAAACACAGTGTTCCGTTTCATGTTTAGGCTGTACTGTTTTCTTTTAATCGGAATAAATGAAATCGGATTGTAGGAATTTAAAACATTGATAAGAATGTTGTTTAAGGATTGATTGTCACCTATAGTTCATAAATTATGGTCAGCAGAATGAGAGCAGTAGCATCCAAAATAGATAAGAAGACTACTATTTCATAAAATTGTACAACAGGAATAGCACTTATAAGGAACTGCGTACTGATACTTTTCTGGATTTTTAGTAGAATTATATATGACTGGGGAGAGATATGTGGTATTTTTATGTAGACCATCACCATCATGAACGGCATGTGATATTCTTGTTTGTACACATCTGCTTAGGTAGGTTGCTTACTGATATATGTTTATAATGAAGGGGTTTGGAAGAATCAAACATCGACAGTTTTGTGGAGGATGTGATTGTGAATGGCAAACCATGGTCTTCAGGAACAGTGGAGACAGTGACAGGCTCACATGTGTTTGTGTGTGCTCATAACAGTCGAGATAAAAGGTGTGGTGTTTGTGGACCACCTTTAATCAAGAAGTTTAATGAGGAGATTGCTGTTAGGGAGCTGAAGGATCAGGTGTTTGTGAGTCCTTGCTCACATGTTGGGGGGCACAAGTATGCCGGGAACTTGATAATATACAGTGCAGTCCAAGATGAGAAAGTGACTGGTCATTGGTAAGAACATTTCATTCACCATGTTTCTCTACTTTATTTTTATTTTTTGAAGTGATATTCAAATTATATTTCATATGTTTATGTTTTCTATGTTATTCGTGTATTACAGGTATGGTTATGTTACCCCGGATGATGTGCCTGAATTGCTTGACCAGCACATTAAGAAGGGTGAGGTCATCGAAAGGATTTGGAGGTACTATCTTATAGACTTGGTTTTATCTATTTTTGATTTATTCAGCGTTGATTGAGACTTATATTTCTATAAGGCTATACCTACTAACCAGGCAACCCCTCTTTATCTGAAACCACAGATGTGTTGTAAAATTGCTGTATTACTGTTCAGTTGACATGTATTTAGATGATTATGCAGACCAGCATGGCTAAAAGTTCATATAATTTAATAATTGATACAAATTAATGATTCAACCCTGTTCAGTTGACTGACTTTTTTTTTAATGAGTCAACCCTGTTACCCTGATAGTATGTCAGCCAGACATGTGCTTTATATAGGCGAGGTTGCAAAAATCGCTACTTAAGGAGTACTCGGTCGAGACTTTTTAGGGAGTAATCGGCAACTCGGGGAGTACTCGGATGTTGACTAAGTTTGACTTTGACCAATTTTGCCCGAGCTTTTATCAATTTTGACTGATTTTCCGAGCAATCTAGAGTTTTGGCCGAGTTTTGACCATTTTTCAGGGTAATCACGAGTTTTGTTCGAGTTTGACCGGGTTTGACCGAGTTTGACTGAGTACTCCCCGAGCTGCAAAAACCGAGTACTCACCAAGTAATTCCGAGCTCTGCAACACTGTATATAGGAGAAGTATATGTGGAAAAGGATGGGTAAAACAGGGTGGGTTTACGGATAAATCACCATCGCATTTTCTTCTATACAAAAGTCGTTACTTAGATACACTTTGGGTATCTTCAAAACTGTCCAACCCGTTTCCTTTTCAGCTAGAAATTCTGCTTTTTTTGCTTATTATATTGAACATTAATAAGGTTAAATCAATTTGACTTCAGGGGTCAAATGGGTGTTCCTCCTGTTGAAACAACTGAGAAGGCAGTTGAAGAGTCACTTCCAAATGGAAACGGTCTCGAAGTCAGTGAAAAAGATGACATCATAAGCAATATCAAAGACCAGAAGAACACTGGCAGCTGCTGTCAAGGTGCTAATGGAATCTCATGCTGCAGAGATGAAAGCTCAGACCCAAAAGAGGTTAAGAAGTCGATCTTTAAACCTGGATTCTTTACTAAAAAGTGGGAGCAACATGAGCTTTATACAGCTGGTGCTATTGTTGGTGCTCTGGCAACTGTAGCTGTGGCCTACAGCCTTTATAAAAGGTCACACTAAGTTTTGATCGCATGGTTACTCGGTCCCATGTTACTTGGCTTTTATCACGAATAGTAAACAGATTTTAAATATCTATATTGCAAGGTTAGTATCAAATATTGTAATCAGTATGCACTCACTGAAAGAAAGTCTATCTACTTAGTTTTGCTACGTATACAAACATAGTATTCGGTATATCGCCCTGAATGTAAGGGTACAAATTAGCATCAGTCTGGTATTTTGATGGTCCTTTATGCTTGTTCCGTTTTGAATTCTGGATACCATGTAGTTATATGAAATATGAATAATTGGTATATGATTTGTGATCCAGAGCCCAGGGGAATTCTTTAAAATGTTGATGCATATTTTGTGAAATTTGGCAAGGTAATATGATGGATGTAAATTGTTTAAGTTTTAAGCGTCAATTCTTGTAAAACATGAGGGTATTATTGACCGAATGTGACTGAATCGCCGTTAGACCATTACCAGTTGTCTTTTCAAAATAGGACTCATACACCCGTTTTTTTACAAGTCCAAGCCACATGTTGATTGATATAATGATATCAATTTGTAGATTCCATCATCACCTATGCATCTGGTGACCTGGAACAACCAGTACATCTTCATTGTATTTAATTACCTCTTAATGTAATATGTATGAGGTTGACCATCACGGACTGCTAGCACTTAATCTTCCTCAAAATTCGAATTTTGGTGAAGTTTTTCATTGTTGGCCTAAAACTCATGGTGTCCAGTCAAGTGGAAAAACGGAAAAACACCGAAGTACATAAACTAAATTTGATCTCATTCAGATTCAGTTTGTGTTCCATTTGATATGTCTGATTCGGTCTGCAATTAATACAAGAATACTCAATTTCAATTTGATATGACTGAATTCTGATACGGTTTGCAATTATGGAATTGACTGTTGTTAAAATACTGTCAATACATAGAGTTTGTTACTCAAAATCAATAAGAAAGAGAAATTAGGAGTAATGGGAAGGAGACCCAGAAAACACAATAATACCTCCTCATCTGCAAGTTAGTTATAGGAGTTAACAGTTGAAACTAAATGTCAGTTAATTTTTAGACGGCTCGTGCAAAAAGTTTCAAAAACTGGACTATTAAGATATATGTTGAAAGTCAGATGAAACTACATGGGATAATTTAAATAATTTACCGTAAGCTGTTGGGGTGACCTTCACCCCTTTCCCACACCGGTTGGAGAGGCAAAAACAAAGGCTCATATATGTGGCTTGATACCTCTTCCTCACAGGACGCGTTTTAAACCCGTGAGGGCAGTTGAGTCGCTGGTGGCTCGCTGTTCTCAAAGCGGACAATATTCTGTGGTGGTCCTGACTTCTGTCTCCGTTGCCATCAACATAAGCTTTGTAAATGGTGAAATTATACAAACTTGCATTTATATCTAGTCTTGATATTTTATGGATAAACCAGTTTTACTGACATACCACGCTCATGGGACCATGTCTTTACTCTTTAGGACCATACATTCAGGTCCAATCGTATCTAGATCTTGGTGAGATCAGGCTTGGTTTTTCCGCTAACATGTTAAGGTTTATTGGAACTTTCAGGCATAGGACTAGATCTTGATCAGGTTCAGGCTTATTTAGAAATCTTTATGATGAAATCTTCACAACTGTTTAACAAACTACGTATGATGTCATCCGAACGCGAAATTAGGCAGTTACTCGGGTTTGAGTTAAACCCAAGATTAAAGTGGTATTTGTTTGGTTTGGTATGAACCATCACTAGATAGCCCAGTGGTTGAGGCCTCGAGTTCCTTGCAAGAGGTCTCAGGTTCGAATTTCGACCAGGACAAATATTTAGTGGCGGCCAAAGATGGGTTGGAAACAGCCATAGACTAAGCTGCGTACATCAGAGTATAAGGTCCGATTACTCGCCCACCCAAGCCCGAACAGAGAAAACCTTTTACCTTGTTTGGTTTTGGTATATAATAAATTTACTCTTAAATGTAGTATCCAAATTTAGTCTTATAGAGAACCTTAAAAATAACCCGGTTTTAATAAACTTAAGTATGTAAATATGTAATCAACTCAAATTGACATTTGGCTAGTAAATTGCTCATGAACTTGGTAACATTTCACAACTAAATTGCTCATGAACTTCTTGTTAAGTTTTATAGGTCAAATCTCTCATACCTAAAGGGGCAAAATTCTTAAGTTAAAGTTACCATTGACATAAATTCTAGTATAATTTGTGTGGTTTAAGTTCATAACTAGTGGGCAAGGTAGATATCAGGGTTGTTAGGTTAGTTTGTAAGCATTTTAGTACACTGTAGAACATTTCATATCAATTTTAGTTGCATTTTCCAAATTACGATTAACTCGTTAGCAGTAACAATCGAAAACGTACTCATGTTCATATCAACAGGGTGAAATTATGCTTTTTGATCAAAGTTAGCCGAAACTAATATTTACAATCACAAACAGAGAAAAAAACCTCTTCATCTTCTACATAAAAAAGCATTCATGTAGCAAGTCTAGCAATCATCTCTTCAACCATTCCAAGTTCAATTCCTCCCATTTCACTTCTATCAATCTCCTCCATAACTTCTTCAAAAACCACATTTTTCGACCTTTCGTTTCCACATTCATCTGTGCAATCCCGCAAAAGCCTAAGGAGCGATTTCGCGATTCCTTTAGCTCGCGGTGTCCCGTCAATACTAAGCTGAAGTAACCCCGGAATCGCTCCTTCCCTTAAAATCATCCCTCTATATATCTCCCTACTACTTTCACATATCATCAACAATATTCCAACTGCGTACTCTTTACACATCTTCGAACCATCTTCAACTGTTTCGACAAGTGCTTGAACGGCGATTACGGTCGAAGCGGTTTCTCTTAATGCAAGGTGTGATGAAGAAACTATGTTTTCGAGTAAACAAATGGCTTTTTCTACTACTTTTGATGACTTTTCGGACTCGTTTATAAGATGGATTATGGAAGATGATGTAGTTGATAGTAGATTGGTGGGTATAAATGGTGAGAGGTTATGGAGAGTGACTATGATATCAAGTTTTACTTGAGTACTATTGTTTTCAAGAAGGGATTCATTTAGGATTTCAATGGCACCACAAGTAGCCATTTTTGGTTTGTTTGCTGGACTTGTTGATAAGATCAAAATTGCTGCTACTGCATGATCATCTAATGGATGGATTTGTGATTTTATTAGGTTTAAAAGTAGCGGAATCGCTCCTGATTTTGCAATCTTGATCTTGTTTCTGTAAACATAACATATAATGTATTAGTTCCACAATCTTGGGTTGATAGATGAATAGGTCTATAAACTTTCCAAAAATGGTATTACTTTGCCGCGGCCTAAACGGGTTATCCTGTGACCGTTTCTGACCTATTTCGGCCACCCAAATATGTTGTTAGTGAGATTTATACACTTCTTGTGAGGATATAGCAAGGGTGTTCACGGTCTGGGTTGGTCCGGTTTTAACTAAATCTCAAATCAAACCGGCGTCTTCGGTTTCAACATATATCAAACCAGATTAGACCAAGAAAATTGTCTTGCTGACCCGTTTGGTCCGATTTGGGCCAGTCCGGTTTAACCCCGGTGGCCTAATGAAACCGTAAATCGGACGGGTTATGTGGTTTGGTGATTTTCAAGCCGGCGCCCGGACCGCTAGTATCCAAAACTGGACCGAACCAACTAAATCGATACGGTTCAGCTGGTTTTTGCGGATCCCTAGATATCAGGACACTAGGTTATCTTTTGGGATAGTTTTCGAATTTGTTTTTCTTGAAGTGATTAAGCAATATTAAATAATCGAAATGATCAGATGATAGGTTTTGAAGGTGTGTAGTATGTGTGTTGACTTTTGAGTCGCGTATTAAACTGATAACTGTTACAAAACAAACCTTTCGCTACCGTAGGTGAGACTGAGTAGAGCCAAAACAGCAGATTCAGCGGATTTGAAATCTCGAGCAGCATGAAGCATGGAGACTATCGGTATAATTGCTCCATTATCACCCAATTTGTGTCTCTGTCCCTTGTTTGTAAGATGAATAACCGCCTCAACGGCTGCAGCCTTGGCTTCATGATCACCGAACGAAAGCGCTTTTACGAGACGGCCTTCAGGCATCGAAAAAGATTATATTATGCAAATGGAAGCAACTTAGTTTATGTATTCTTCATAGTAGAGAAGAGTATATATACTAGTATTAGGTAGTTAGTATTAGTTAGTTGCCTTGATGTTGCAAGTAGATTGATACTTTTTAGAGTAAATTTGGATGAGAAGCAAAGGTTACTATTCCCTATATTTGGTATGGACCATCAAGCTGCTTTTAAGGCGAGTGTTTGGAGTTGGGGATTGGGATCTTTTAAATTTCCTTAAATAGAATAACCAACACCGAGCTTACATGTAATAAACTACCCCATGTGTGCTATCCTTCAAAATCTTCTTTTAGATAATTCTCTAATATAATATCTTTTTTTATTTTATTTTATTATTATCTGTGTTTCACTAATGTGCAACTCTATACAAGTTATGAAGTTATGTTGTACGGAATATTTGATTAGGGGTGTGTTTGGATAAAACTAATTGGAGCTGGAGCTGGAGCTTGTAGCTGGAGCTGAAACTTATGAATCAGAACTGGAGCTGGAGCTTATTTTTGAAGCTGGTAGCTGGAGCTTATTATTTTCTATAAGTGTTTGGTAAACTAGCTAGAGCTTATTTTTCAATTCATAAGTTCTACTTTTTTTCATAAGCTACTAGAAGTAGCTATTTTTCTAGAGCTTATGATTTTCATAAGCTCTACTTTTATGTCTACCAAACAAAGCTTATTACTTGAAGCTTATTAAAATTATAAGCTCAAGCTCCTATAAGCTCCTCCGCCAAACACATCTTAGGTTGAAAATTTTCAGATAACATCATTTGTATTTTCTTTTTAAAGGATGTTGTAGGCATCATTTAGAGGAGAATTAACTACTTTCGCGATCATGTACCACACATGTATGCACTTTCCGATGGAAACCATACGAGCATGTGAATCGGGCCGAATTCCTTGATGTGGATCGGTAAAACCTCCTTAGAAACTTCTTAGGAGACAGAGATCGAACCCCTGACCTATACCCCGAATACACAAGGTAATTGGGGTTCCATCATTTGTATTTAATACGTATTTATTTAATGCAATCCTTGGCTAACCGTTTTTAAAAAAGTAAAATCAAAAATTGAATTCAAATTGAATTCAAATTTGTAAAACGAATAGAACAAATTTGATTCTGTTTGAATTGTACACGATTTTAACCGAATATAGAACAACCCTAGAAATGTAAAAGTGTTGAGCTAAATGAAAGACCTCTTTCTTTTCAAATTTTAAATTTAAGACTTTTAAAAATGTTTCGGGTTTTTATAATAAAATTAGTAAAAGAATTACACTTTTTTTCCTTTTATACCAATGAATGAGATTTAATATAAGTTTATAAACATGTAAGGTTTTTTTTTGTATTCAGACTTCACGGAAAAAACTGAGTTGCCCAATGAAGCACACCACCCGGGTTCAATTCTTGGCTATGTCAAATTGTTCAAAAATGAAGTGTGACTAGAGGGTGCACATAATGCGCAATTCACCCGATACCAGGTATCGCGCTCGGGGGGCTTGATTACCCGAGGTTTTACCTTCTATGGGGGAGCCAATGTGCTCGTTCATAGGAGAGTTTCCTCGCTTACCAAAAAAAAGACTTCACACGGAAAAGTGACTATTTTAATCAATTTATGCACTATAATTGGGTGACTCTACCGAGTGTTTATAATTAATTTGCTATCATCGAGGTTACTCTATGAGGTTTGAACTTGAAACGTGTTGCAATAGTCATTTATCAATGGGTTGCAAATGAAGCTATCAAAAATCGTTTGTTTATTATTGTGGCTTCCCTGTTTTGGATCCTTTGACGATTTCATAGTGGAGCTATTTTTTCGGAGTATATCTTGAAGGAGAATGAATTATTTGACTCCATCAGAAACTATTCACTTGCAGACAAACAAGTGGATTTAAAGATAATATGTCTTGGAGGCTTGGACAACTTGACTTATGATGCTATTGTAATTTTTTTTTTTTGTTTTGTTTTTTTTTTTTTTTTCTAGTTTCTTGGTAGAAGTCTAATAATTGTCAGTAAAAAATAAGTTTGTGAAACTTAATAAGATACTAATTGTTTGACTTTATGAATATCACGATTCCATCACTTCATTAAATATCAAGAGTTGTAGATGTTTGATAGAATTTGAGACGATCAGATCATGTTCTAGAAGTCGAGTCAAAGTCAAAATCAAGTAAGTTCGTACAAAGTTAACCAATCTAACGGATAAAAAGAGCATAGACACGTATAAATAATCACAAAATAGTGTCACACTAGATACAAACTATATAATATAAAAATTCAAATAAACAATGGAAATTGGAGGTCGCACATGAATATCTATCTAAACCTTCATTCCCGGTGTGATCTCTGACTATTTTGTATGGCTCATAAATCCATAATTGGCTTCTTTTTTTTTTTTTTTTTTTTTTTTTTTTTTTTCTCTTTAATCAATGATGATGGGTAACATGCTTCAAATATCTATATCATTTTGCCATTAACTCTTTTTAAATGCTACTATTTGCTCATATATATCTCAACCAAAATCACTTACAATATTTTAGTGCACACTAGGGTTGGGAGTTAATTATTGTTACGCTATTTGTACTGCTATCAAACTAGGTTTGTGGAGTAAGAAACTCTACATTAATGGTAGTTTGCAATTATACGGCGAGTGTTGTTCTATTTGCAAGTTGCAACTGAAGAAATCACTGCACCCCACCCTATAAAAACCTGTTTTGACCTTTTTCTCTTTTCTACTTTCATTATATATATTAATATTAATATTAACTTTAGTATAAATTTAATATATAGTATATATATCCTTTTCTATTCCATTTCATGTATTTATTTACTGGAATTCATGACATTCAGTGAATCTGAAGCAATCCGTAATTCTGATTTTGGGCTACCATTCGTTGATTTTGATAATTATTTCTGGTAATTTTTAAAGTGATTATAAAAATAAAATTAAGATATAAACTTATATTTACATTTTGTGTATATTTCAAATCTCGTTCACTGAGAGTACACACGTTGTGAGTGTGTGCTCTGTTAGGAATTTTGTAAATCTGATGAGTCAAAAAAGTATAAACTGAAAAGTATTTTGAGTATGTATTATTTGAATCTGTATATTTAGAGTCTGTAGAAACTAGAGTCTGGAAAATTGAAAAACACATACTCTGCTCTACGAGAAATACAGATTCTACTGATGCTGAAAAGAGATATAGATCAAATCAAATACACGTGAAATTTTGAAGATAAGAATGAAGAAATTCCATCTAAGCGAATATCTCTGATTTCTAGGAGAAGATCATTGAAGAGATATAATATTATCTAGTTTCCTTTTATTTAGTTGTGTTAGTTCTGGAATAAATTTGTGAAGATTTGAGAAGCGTGTTTCTCAAATCTATAAATAGGAAACTTGTAATTCATTCCAAATCGCCAATACAATATCAATTATCTTCTCTAAATTGTTCGTTCTATTTTGTGTTCTTTTAATTGAAAAGTTCAATGATTCCACACTTTATAACTTAATTGTTATTCTGTTCAATTGATCCTATAAAACGTTATGGGTTGTTGATTTTGGACCAATAACTGGTATCAGAGCAGTTAAAGATATAAATTCTTTTTGATATTCTTTAAACGATCTATTAATTCCTAGAACAAGAAAACACACAAATTTTGTGATCATGTCTGCTTCAATTACTGCTCTAGTTATGGCAGGAAAAGGTGTTCCCATCTTTGATGGTACTGATTTTACAACCTGAAAACTAAAGTTACTTTGGTATCTAGGTTCCATTCATGATGAAATGGAAAGAGTTCTAACAGAAGGACCCATTATTCCAGGCAAATGGACTGAAGTTGTGAGCAATGCAGATGGTACTGTGGTCAAGCCTGCTAAGTTTGTTCAAACTCCAAGAACTCAGTAGACAGACCAAGATGCCATTCTTTATAGATTATATAGCAAAATCAGAAGTATTATTGGCAATGCTATTTCTTTTCCTATCTTGAGAAAGGTAGAACATGCTAAAGCTGCAAAGGCTATGTGGGATATTTTGCTAAATGATTTTGAAGGGGTTATTGTGATTAAAACTCAAAAGAAGAAGAATTTTGTAAGGCTGTATGAAAATTTTACTGCTGAACCAAAGGAGTCATTGTTTGACCTTCATTCAAGATTTCAGGTTTTGATCAATGATCTGGAAGGTGCTGGAGTGATAAAGACACAAGCTGAACTGTGTCAAAAATTTATTGACGCACTTTCAGAAACTTTTGAATCTATCATTACCTCAATGGTAGTAAGTGAGAAGTTGGATAATTATGATCTTAGTGGTTTATATGGAATTCTCACAAATTTTGAGGAAATCAAATTGAAGAAGAAGATCAATGCTAAGAAGGTAGCCAAAGATCCAGATGTTGCTCTAGTTGCAACAACCAAAAGAAACAAAGACTTATTCTCAAGTTATTCTACCAAGGCTGAGTCAGATGAGGAAAGTGATGATTCTTCAGAAGATGAAGAGGTTCAAATGCTTGAAGAACAAAAGGCTCTTCTTACTCAAAGAATTGAAAAGAAAAAGTTTGAACCTAGGAAAGGAAAAAGTACCTTTGATCCCAAGAAGGCTACTTGTTTCAAGTGTGGAAATATTGGTCACATTGCTACTGAGTGTTGGTCAAAGGTTGATTCTAGTTCAGACTCTGGTAAGTATTTGGAAAAGGCAAAGAAGTACAAACAGAAGTACAAGAACTTGAAGAAGGAGGGTGTGAAGCCAGTGGCAAATAAGGCTAAGAAGGCTCTCTACACAGAAACTTGGGATGATGAAGACTCATCATCTGATGAAGAGGAAGATAAGTGTTTGATGGCAGTTATTGAGCAGAAAAAGTCATCTATTCAATTTGAGGCTGACTTGAAAATTGATGAGAAACTTAATAGTCAGTCAAATAGTGATAAATCTACTATTTATAAGGTACAAAATTTTGTTCACTATGTTGATAATGAAAATATAAGAATGTCTCAGTATTTGCTGAATGACTTTAAATCTTGTTTAGAAGAGAATAAAAGATTAAAATCAGAACTTAATAATCTTAAAGCCTTAGTTAGAGAGAAAGACATACAATAAGTGAAACAGATCAATGCATAATTGAACTAACAACATAAAAATCTAGTTTTAATAAAGAGGTTATAAGATTTGATGATGAGAAAAGGAAAATTAGAGAAAGAGCAGATAAGTATGAGAAGATTTGTAAATCTTGGTGTGTATCATCTAAGAAAAATTCAGATGCTATAGCTAGGCAAATACTAGCAGATATTAGGGCTGTGCTTGGTGTAGGTTTTGATCTTAAGATTGATACATGAGTTGAAAAAGAAAAGAATCCCAACAGATTTAAGCTTGTGATTTTACATAATACTTTTCTTAAGATTGATGGTGATAAATAATTCTTAACCAATGCTTTTGTTAGACCAGAATCTGAATCCATTTATAGCACAGAGCCTGTATCAGAATCTGTAAATACAGACTCTAGATCAGAGTCTGGATCATCAGACTCAGATACAAACTCAATTAAACAGAGTGACACCGTGATCTCAGGAAAGACACATGATGATTCTAAAAGTGAAAAACAGAAATGTTTTGAAATCAAAGCTATTACTAAACTGAAAATGCGAATTTTAAAACTCTGTTAAAAGCTAAAAGATAAACCTAAGGTCAAAACTGAGTAAAACAAACCCAAAAGTGTTGAAAAAGTCAACAAATGGCTAAAATTAGATAAACAATGATCAAACATTCAGAATCAATTTAAAGAAAAAATTGTTTGGATAGAGAATAAGCCATTTGTTTGGAGAGTAAAAAGCTCTTCATGTGAACCCACTGCAAAGTGGGTTCCCAAAGGTAACTAATGTTTATTCTTTTTGTATCTTGCGTAGAATGAAAGAAAATAGTTTTTGTATAATGGATGCTCAAGACACATGACAAGATGCAAGGAGCATCTTGAAGGGTTTGTAGAAGAAAAAGGTCCATCTGTTATATATGAAGATAACTCTGTTGGCAAAACTATTAGGTATGGTTTTGTCAAAGCTGGTGGTGTTTCTTTAAAGAGAGTTGCTCTTATGGAAGGGTTAATGCATAATCTGTTGAGTGTGAGTCAAGTTGCTGATGAAGATTGTGAGATAAGAATCAGGAAAAATGCTGGAATTATCTATGATCCTAAAGGGAAACCTATTATGGTTGCTTGGAGGCAACATAATGTGTATGTGGTTGATCTTGATACTGCAGATTCTGGTATTGATACCTGTCTTTACTTACAAACTATTCCTGAGTTAAATTGGTTATGGCATACAAGACTTTCTCATTTGAATTTCAAGAATATAAATGAATTGTCTAAAAAGAAGTTAGTAAGAGGACTACCACAGCTATCCTACAAAAAGGATAAAGTCTGCTCTGCTTGTGTTAAGGGTAAACAAACCAAAGCTCATTTTCACTCCAAGACTCTAGCTTCCATTAATGAACCTCTTCACATGCTTCATATGGACCCTATGAACATTAGAAGTTTGAGTGGAGAGAAGTATACCCTGATGATTGTTGATGAATACTCTAGCTTTACATGGGTAATTTTTATGTATGTCAAAAATGATGCATCAGAAGAGATCATTAATTTGATTAAGAAGGAGTAGGTACAAAAGGATAAGTTGGTTAAGCAATTAAGAAGTGATTATGGAACTTAGTTCAAGAATTTCTCTGCTGTCAGGACACCACAGCAATATGGTGTTGCTGAAAGAAATAATAGGACTCTTATTGAAGATGCAAGGACTATGTTGTGTCATGCAAATGTTGCTATTAGATTTTGGGCAGAAGCAGTAAATACTGCTTGTTATACTTAAAATAGATCTATTGTTGTAAAGAAGCATGAAAAGACTCCATATGAGCTGTATCACAAGAAAGTTCCTACTATTCATTATTTCAAATTTTTGGCTGCAAATGTTATATTCTCAATTAAATAGATTTGCTGGGCAAAATGGAACCTAAGTCCGATGAAGGCATTTTCATGGGATATTCATCTGTTTCTAAAGCTTATAGAGCATTCAACTCCAGAAGAAAGAAGATTGAGGAATCTATTCACATCAATTTTTATGAGAATTCTGTTACTACAGATGTCTCTGTTGATACAGATTCTAATATTCTTTTTGAACTCTCTCCTAAGAATGATGAGTCTAGATCACAGACTTACATTTCAGTATATGACTCTGAAGATGAAGATGCCTGTGTCAAGATCAATTATTCTTTGAATTCCACAAATGAAACTTCAACTACTGTAGTGGAAGCTACTGATGTTTCTGTTGAAGAAAATTCAGATGAAGATGATGCAGGTTCTGTTCCTTTGATTAATGGTACTGAAAGTGCTAGAAGATCTACAAGATCTATTAATCCTCCAAGATATCTTGAGGATTATGTTGTAAACACCAAAGGTTTACCTAAATGAGCTTCTACTTCACAAACTCCTATGTCTGATGATGCAATTGCTAATTACTATTTGTATACAAGTTTTCTTTCTCTCATTGAGCCTAAAAAGATTGATGAAGCTTTGAAATATGATGATTGGGTTGAAGCTATGATATAAGAATTAATGGAGTTTGAAGGAAATGAAGTTTGAACTTTGGTACTCAAGCCTGCTGGGAAGACTGCTATTGGAACTAGATGGGTGTACATGATTAAGGTTGATAAAGATGGTATTGTTGTGAGAAACAAAGCTAGGTTTGTTGCTCAAGGTTACATGCAAGAAGAAGGTATTGATTATGATGAGAATTTTTCACCTGTGGCAAGAATAGAGGCAATCAGACTCTTCTTATCTTATGCCTCTGACATGAACTTTGATGTGTCACAAATGGATATAAAGAGGTCATTTTTGAATGGGAAACTTCAAGAGGAGGTGTATGTTAAACACCCTCCAGGTTTTGTAAGTAAGAAATTTCCTGATTATGTTTACAGGCTTGATAAATCACTGTATGGTTTAAAACAAGAACCAAGGGCTTGGTATGATACTCTGACATCTTTTCTTCTGTCAAATAAATTTGTCAGAGGATCAATAGACAAAACCTTATTCATTAAAAAAGATAAAGGTGATGTCTTGCTTTTTCAGATCTATGTGGTTGATATCATTTTTGGTTCTACTAATCCACATTTGGGTAAATGGTTTTCTGATACAATGTCTAAACAGTACAAAATGAGTAATTTGTGCAAGTTAAATCACTTTTTGGGTTAAAGTCAAACAAAGTCCTGAGAGAATTTTCATAAACCAAAGCACTTATGTTTTAAACTTAATTGACAAATATGGGTTTAGAAATTGTTCCACTTTGAAACTCCTATGAGTATGTCTACAAAATTAAATAAAGATGAGTCTGGGAAATCTGTTTGTGAAAAGACTTATAGGGGAATGATTGGTTCATTATTATACATAACTACTAGCAGGCCTGATATCAAGTTTGCCACATGCTTTTGTGCAAGATGTTGGTTGAATGTGGGTTAATGCACTAAACGATAAACTTAAGTATGATTAACTAAAGTGTGATTAACCAAATAATATGTTTTGATGATGACACATACATATGCATAAGTGATGACTGACATCTTAACATAAAACACGCAAGGTCACTAATCCATACTTTATCTTACAAACGACCAAGTCAAACATAGGTTAAAGAATGAAATTAAAACTTCATCTAAACACACTGTTAAGGACGGTCGACCGCATAGTCAACCGTGAAAACCCAAACTGAATTGCAACGCAGTTTTGTGAAAACAAGTTGCACGGTCGTTGCCACGGTCAACCGCAGTGCGACCGCAGTTCTCTCTGTTACCATTTTCGACCAAATAAAGTTTGACTAGTTCCCGACATCTATAATTCATGAAACCTTTCACAACATGCTTAGAATAGATGCCTTCTTCATACTCAATCGAGTTATGGTTATAAAAATACTAATTGTGATTAATTACGCCTAATGACATCTTAATGACAAATTAACCAAGATTAGGCATAACACATAAGTGTTAATCAACAACTTGTGATCTTAATTCTTATCTAGATATCCTTAGTCTGATCATCAAGTACCAACACACTTAAGCCAATGTCACTAGAACAATGATTGCTATTAGAAATGACTTAGTGATTAATTAAGGCTAAATAAGGAACAATGCTCTTAAGGTTAACTAGTAATGACTTGTAATCCTAAAACACACTTAGATACATTTAGGATGGTCACCAAGTCCCAAATAGAGATTGCTCTTCCCTTGTGCATGTGTTGGACATTAATGTGTGCTTACACATTAATCATGTAATGTGTTATATTGCACATTAAACTTATTAAGTGCTTGAATTATAAGTTGTGCAAGCATCTATATGATTCATCCTAGGATAACTATCTCTTGCCATGTGAGTATTACTTCCTACTTACCAATATGCTTAATACTCATAAACTTGTCAACTTGATTAATATGTTTGCTATGTGCTCATTAGTTATGTGACAATCGCTCCAAATCTATATGGACGAACACGTCATTCATTGATTTCATTACGAGGTATTTGACCTCTATATGATACGTTTTGTAAACATTGCATTCTTTTGAAAAGACATACCATAAATGAATATTTAATTCCAAGGTTTTCGACATCTGATGATTTTTACATATAGACAATCACCGTAAATAATAGTTTACAATAATACTTCCATTGACAATGCAGTCAAAATAGATACATGATGATGGTTTTGTGAATGCAACGTTTTCTTGAATAAAGCATGCAAGACTCCATGCACATAGCTTGTATAACATGTAAGCAAACAGCGGAAGACTTCTAGGGAACCTGAGAATAAATATGCTAACAAGTGTCAACACAAAGGTTGGTGAGTTCATAGTTTTAATGTTTTGCATAATCTGTACAAAAAGGTGGATCACAAGATTTCAGTTGTTTCATCCAGAAACGTTTATCAAAATATTCTACGAAATTGAGCACCTTGGTAACTAAACTTAACGTATATATAATTTGTACCCTTTGTATAATCATCTTAATAAATACACGCAAACCAATGTGTACGCTTTTCAAATAGCATACGTCCGTTAAAAGGCTAGTGCTCTAGCTCGGACGGGGATATCAAGCCCTATGGATCCATATACTACTACTCGCGCCCACCAGTTCTTATAACTGGCAGTTACTAGTTACCAAAGCTAAGGGATTTTCGGTTCAAACTCAGTGTAGAATTTAGTATGTACTTGTATCCATTGTGTTTAAAATAAAGTGCATGTATTCTCAGCCCAAAAATATATATTGCAAAAGCAATTAAAAAGGGAGCAAATGAAACTCACCTTAGCAGCATATAAAGTCGTTCACCAAAATGTGACTGAAACTCGGATTACCAAATAACCGTAGATCTCAACCTAGAGAACATATGTTGGTCAATAAATGTCTATCAAGCTAGGTCAGGTCATAGTGTATCATAATCCTGATGCTCGAGATCGACATACAAAAGTTATTCAAAGTCGTTTCAAAAAGTCAATTTTGACAATAGTTCAACAAAACGAGACATACCTTATATAAGGATTCATTTACTCGGTTGGTAATATTCAAAAATTCAATTTATCAATCTCGTAAACAAGTTGTTTAAATCTTAATTATAGATTCAAAAGCAATTTCAATTAACATTAATCATAATTCAGTTGATCATATCTTTTAATCCGTTCATCGAAATTATTCGATATCTAAATGAAAAGTTATTGATTTTTTGCCAGCTTTACAAAAACATGTATATCATATACCTTTTACCAGTAATATATGTATTTAATTCGTGATTCATTATAAACTGTTTAACGATGAAATTTAGCATACATGCATAAATATATATACTCGAGCACTAGACATGGATACACAATTAATGTATAAAAGATAAAATATGAGTGCTTACGTATCAATATTGAGATTCAATATTGTAGAAAAGTACGTAGACGCAACAGAGATGATAATCACTAGATTTGATTTACAAATATACCCTCGAACATTACCCATAACCTCCTTGGCAATAACCCATAATTTCCTTAGCTCTATCCCGCTCAAAAACCCATTTTGAAGGTGACACGCTCATAACCTCGTCGTAGTATTTTAGGTATATATACTACTACTAATAATATTATAATAAGATTAATAATAATAATATTAATCTTAATAATAATAATAATAATAATAATAATAATAATAATAATAATAATAATAATAATAATAATAATAATATAAAAAAATAATAATACAGAGGAATGAATCGAGCTTTTATAGTATGTGACCTGCTACAGTACCTCATGCGATCGCATGAGTTTTCAGTGTTTTTGCCATGCGATCGCATGGCCGCCATATCCTGTTTTTGTTTGCTAGTTCGTCGACATCAAATAGTGTTTACTGTAGCAAATAGTGTTTTACTGTAGCAAATAGTGTTTAGCAAATCACCGTAGCAAAGTCGTTTTCACTGTAGCAATGTAGCAAAATACGGTTTCACTGTAGCAAATAGTGTTTTACTGTAGCAAATAGTGTTTTACTGTAGCAAAGTCATTTTACTGTAGCAAATAGTGTTTTACGATAGGAAAGTCGTTTTACTTGTACATATATATATACATACATATAATTGTTCATGAATCGTCGAGAGCAGTCAAATGTAATTTAATACATGAAACAGTTCTAAAATTTTGTGATTCAACTTCATAGACTTTGCTTATCATGTCGAAAACATTAAATCATTTAAAGATAAAGTTTAAATTTGGTCAGAAATTTCCGGGTCATCACAGTACCTACCCGTTAAAGAAATTTCGTCCCGAAATTTAAGTGAGGTCGTCATGGCTAACAATAGAAATGTTTTCATGACGAATATGAGTTAATAAATAGAATTTTATCACCGTTGAATTATATGGATAAAACAATCTGATTTCTCGAAGCGTATGAGAGAAGTTATCGTAAAAGAGTGAAATGAAAGAATAGAGATTCGTCTTAGCTTTTGACTTAGTTACGATTGATTTTAGGAATTTAAGGAATAGAAAATCTTCATAATCTAAATAAGATTTGATTCTTCAGAATTTGCGGAAATTAGGATTTTTTTTGATTAAATGCGTAATCTGTCTCGATTGCTATAAATTGACCTCTTCCGTTTCATTTATTTTCACCACTCCTATAATCTTCTTTCTTATTTCATACATCCCAATAGATTGTGAAAATGCTTAATCCAGTTCTGATTCTTGATATTTTCCTGGCTATCGTATCCTTCATTCTTCTTTTTTATCTGCCACCAGAGGAAGTTATTTTCTTCTACTATTACCTTGGGGTTATAGTGTTTTTCATTCTCCCGTGTCTTTATATTGCTATACGCATTGATATACACGGTTTGTAATTTCGGGGTTGTTATCGGGCTTTATGTTCTCCATTATATTTCAGAGCTTCATGCTTTCGTTTTCTCTTCCCGACCTTAAGTCAAGCGAATAATGGTCCAGAATTTGTAGGTATGAATTTTGGAAAAAAAAACATAATTAACGTTCTAAGAAAGAAACGGTAATGGCACAATCTGACTTGTCAAATTACCAGAATATCCGGAAAAGACCGAATCATCAAGAAATATATTTTCTTGATATATTTAGAGATTATATAGAATGAAAGAGTTATGTAACATGGTTTATGATGAGGGTGTGATCTGTGAACCTTTATCACGTTCCATTAGAAACTCAGCATGACTTACTGTAATATATTCACGTTGATCAAGTGTCATTATGTTATACTAACCCATGCTTCAATTCCCAACATTACTTCAAAACATTTATATTTTAAACTTGAAAGTTTCAGAATTTAGAAACTAAAATAGTTTCTTTTATGGTGTAACACATATATCGTAAGGAGAAAATTGATTTTCGATAAGAATGATTATGGAATTATCTCCAGAAATATGGAGGATATTTATAATGAAAGATACGATGATATCTTAGAATTTCTAATATCAGAGGATGATGAAGAATATTGTCCGCAAGGGTTTAGATTCGGAAGCAAGGCATTCCTTAATGGCTTCAGCAGATACTGAATCATTTGGATTCTTTGAAGACATATTTCGTCCTTGTGATTTATCCACAGCCTCTTTCATACTTTGCTCAATCCATTTTTCAGTTCCAAACTTTCTCTTTTTCTGAGCTTTGCCAGCACACTATCCTTTATCATCAAACTTTTTACTGTTAAGGTCGTTTACAGTTTTTGCTGCTTCATCAGCATTTTTCAAGATTTCGAGAACTAGATCGTAGTTTAAGGTGTTTTTCAGAAACTTCACATTCGAAATCTGTAAGTCTAGAAGATAGATGTTATCTATATATAACTGTTGTCGTAGAAAATGCTGCGAGATTCAAAATACTGATTGCTAATTCCCGATAGTTGGTATGGCAATCACCGTTGCAAGATGTGGATGAGTACATGATACAGTTTCAATGAGTATAAGGATTTTTTGGAAGGTCAAAGATCAATGAAGTTGTTGGTAAATTTACTGCTAATGTGGTGGAACATGAAAGGTTCCCCAGTAACGAAAACGTATATGCCAAAATTACAAGTCTGAAAGGTCGTCGTTGACTGGTTGATAATACTGGATACTTTGAAAAGGAATTGCAAGGTTATTTTTGGTAAAAACAATACCAAACGATCTTTCACAGTTTTGAAGTCAAAGTATAGCTTTGAAAGATGTAGAGATCTAAGAATGATTTCACCGGTTCAGAGTTATGACTCGGATTCTGATCTGTCAATATCAGAATATGTAATTGAATTTGTATGAAAACGATTGTATATCGCTGTGAGCATAGTTAATAATTTTTGAATCAAAGTTGAAGAATGTACAATATAACATATTAATTGTGAACTTATATATTTCCCGAGTATTATCTACCCGTTAAAGATTTCACAATTAATACTTTGTACAAAAGAATTTTTATTACCATTTTTATGAAAATATATGTATGTATATTTTCTTCAGATGTAATACAGATTTAATGAGTTAATATCATATTAAGCTCATTTGTATTTCGGCTTGAATTAGAAATGAATAATCTCTAAAATATTAAAGATTACATAATCTTTGTGGAGTATTTTGCTAATGAAATCAATACTTCATTATTTATTCTTATTGATATTCCTTGGTGAAGGGTGTTGATATTCGTGGAATTCTTGCAAACTTCGCAAGGTGCAAATGATGTTTTCTAGAAAGTTTCGAGTGCATTGAAGATGAAAGTGTAAAATCAACCATATTATTGAATAATACACTTGGTTTATTATGAAACGGAATTCTTTGGATTGAAACAGATATTGTAGTTAACGAAGGTTAAGTTGTTAACGAAAGATGTACATTATAGCATATTAGTAATATGAATTTAACCGAGTAGTATTTACCCTTTTTCAATTCATACTTAATAGCTTAGTACGAAAAGATTTATGATGGTTTTAAAATATATATAAGATATACATATAAATTCTTCAGAGGGAATGAGTTAATATTTCATAACTCGTTGATACAAATATATGCGTCGTTGACTTGTAATAATATCCACGGTGCTTTCTTGAACTTGCGGAGCTTATGATGTTAGAGGTGCTGATGATTCTAATGATGTTGACAGCACTAACTGTGCTGGTGAGGCTAAGGGTACTATTGATGTTGTTGGTAAAATAAGTCTAGCTTGTACCTTACGCATCATTCTTGTCAGGGTTTCTATTCTTCCTTCTATTTATCTGATTTACGGTTAGAACTGGGATAAATAATCTCTAAGATTTTAGAGATTACATAATCACCGTAGAATATTTCTTCGATAAAGTTATGAATCAGTACTTCATCATTTATTGTTGTTGGCACTCCTTGGTATCTACGGTGCGTATGATGTTGATATCTGAAGTACAGTTTTTAGATGTGATATTGAGGTGTGGGATGCGGATGTGGTTGTTGGTGGTGGTAATGGTACTGTTGTTATTGATGATGGTGGTACTGGTTATGCTGCTGGTGCTGCTGCTGGTGTTTGTAAGCTTCGCACCATATTCTCCAAAGCCACTACCCGAGCGCGAAGCTCGTTGACTTCTTCTATTATACCGGGATGATCGGTGGTTCGGACGAGCGGACGAATAAGATTTAGAATGTGAGATAGTATATAATCATGACTAGATACTCTGGAAATGAGAGAGAAAATGGTATTACGAACAGGTTCGCCGGTAAGTGCTTCAGGTTCTTCGCCAAGAGGGCAATGTGGTGGATGGAAGGGATCGCCTTCTTCTTGTCTCCAATGACTAAGTAAGCTACGAACCCATCCCCAATTCATCCAGAATAGATGATGTCTAATTGGTTGATCCATTCCGGTTACACTATCTTCGGAGTTCAGGTGAATATCCATATCGGAATAGCTGTCGGAGTTTAAGGAATTTGAACTTGATACGTGATCCATCTTGTATAATTAGAGGGATGATTTTTGATATGAAATAGATTATAGAATTTAGTTTGGTATTCTTCAATACATAATTTACATATGTATATATAATACCAAATTCCATAAATCACGGAGAAATTTTCGGAAGATGTCAGGAAAAGTTTACAGTAACAGATACGCTAAGATATGAATTTTGTCTATACACTATTCATGCAATCAATGCAGTAAAATGTGTCTAGACTAGGAATGATAAGTAGGTAATTTCTGACAAAAAATGATAAGCAAAACTTTTGACATGCAGACACGGTCGAAGTCCAGACTTACTAATGCATCCTAACAACTATCAGTTAGACACACTCATGCAAGCCTGGTTCACTAGGACCAACGCTCTGATACCAACTGTGACAATCGCTCCAAATCCATATGGACGAACACGTCATTCATTGATTTCATTGCGAGGTATTTGACCTCTATATGATACGTTTTGTAAACATTGCATTCTTTTGAAAAGGTATACCATAAATGAATATTTAATTCCAAGGTTTTTGACATCTGATGATTTCTACATATAGACAATCACCGTAAATAATAGTTTACAATAATACTTCCGTTGACAATGCAGTCAAAATAGATACATGATGATGGTTTTGTGAATGCAACATTTTCTTGAATAAAGCATGCAAGACTCCATGCACATAGCTTGTATAACATGTAAGCAAACAGCGGAAGACTTCTAGGGAACCTGAGAATAAACATGCTAACAAGTGTCAACACAAAGGTTGGTGAGTTCATAGTTTTAATGTTTTGCATAATCTGTACAAAAAGGTGGATCACAAGATTTCAGTTGTTTCATCCAGAAACGTTTATCAAAATATTCTACGAAATTGAGCACCCTGGTAACTAAACTTAACGTATATATAATTTGTACCCTTTGTATAATCATCTTAATAAATACACGCAAACCAACGTGTACGCTTCTCAAATAGCATACGTCCGTTAAAAGGCTAGTGCTCTAGCTCGGACGGGGATATCAAGCCCTATGGATCCATATACTACTACTCGCGCCCACCAGTTCTTATAACTGGCAGTTACTAGTTACCAAAGCTAAGGGATTTTCGGTTCAAACTCAGTGTAGAATTTAGTATGTACTTGTATCCATTGTGTTTAAAATAAAGTGTATGTATTCTCAGCTCAAAAATATATATTGCAAAAGCAATTAAAAAGGGAGCAAATGAAACTCACCTTAGCAGCATATAAAGTCGTTCACCAAAATGTGACTGAAACTCGGATTACCAAATAACCGTAGATCTCAACCTAGAGAACATATGTTGGTCAATAAATGTCTATCAAGCTAGGTCAGGTCATAGTGTATCATAATCCTAATGCTCGAGATCGACATACAAAAGTTATCCAAAGTCGTTTCAAAAAGTCAATTTTGACAATAGTTCAACAAAACGAGACATACCTTATAAGGATTCATTTACTCGGTTGGTAATATTCAAAAATCCAATTTATCAATCTCGTAAACAAGTTGTTTAAATCTTAATTATAGATTCAAAAGCAATTTCAATTAACGTTAATCATAATTCAGTTGATCATATCTTTTAATCCGTTCATCGAAATTATTCGATATCTAAATGAAAAGTTATTGATTTTTCGCCAGCTTTCCAAAAACATGTATATCATATACCTTTTACCAGTAATATATGTATTTAATTCGTGATTCATTATAAACTGTTTAACGATGAAATTTAGTATACATGCATGCATAAATATATATACTTGATCACTAGACATGGATACACAATTAATGTATAAAAGATAAAATATGAGTGCTTACGTATCAATATTGAGATTCAATATTGTAGGAAAGTATGTAGACGCAACAGAGATGATAATCACTAGATTTGATTCACAAATATACCCTCAAACATTACCCATAACCTCCTTGGCAATAACCTATAATTTCCTTAGCTCTATCCCGCTCAAAAACCCATTTTGAAGGTGACACGCTCATAACCTCGTCGTAGTATTTTAGGTATATATACTACTAATAATAATATTATAATAAGATTAATAATAATAATAATAATAATAATAATAATAATAATAATAATATAAAAAAAATAATAATACAGAGGAATGAATCGAGCTTTTATAGTATGTGGCCTGCTACAGTACCTCATGCGATCGCATGAGTTTTCCGTGTTTTTGCCATGCGATCGCATGGCTGCCTTATCCTGTTTTTGTTTGCTAGTTCGTCGACATCAAATAGTGTTTACTGTAGCAAATAGTATTTTACTGTAGCAAATAGTGTTTAGCAAATCACTGTAGCAAAGTCGTTTTCACTGTAGCAATGTAGCAAAATACGGTTTCACTGTAGCAAATAGTGTTTCACTGTAGCAAATAGTGTTTTACTGTAGGAAAGTCATTTTACTGTAGCAAATAGTGTTTTATGGTAGGAAAGTCATTTTACTTGTACATATATATATACATACATATAATTGTTCATGAATCGTCGAGAGCAGTCAAATGTAATTTAATACATGAAACAGTTCTAAAATTTTGTGATTCAACTTCATAGACTTTGCTTATCGTGTCGAAAACATTAAATCATTTAAAGATAAAGTTTAAATTTGGTCAGAAATTTCCGGGTCATCACAGTACCTACCCGTTAAAGAAATTTCGTCCCGAAATTTAAGTGAGGTCGTCATGGCTAACAATAGAAATGTTTTCATGACGAATATGAGTTGATAAATAGAATTTTATCACCGTTGAATTATATGGATAAAACAATCCGATTTCTCGAAGCGTATGAGAGAAGTTATCGTAAAAGAGTGAAATGAAAGAATAGAGATTCGTCTTAGCTTTTGACTTAGTTACGATTGATTTTCGGAATTTAAGGAATAGAAAATCTTCATAATCTAAATAAGATTTGATTCTTCGGAATTTGTGGAAATTAGGATTTTCTTTGATTAAATGCGTAATCTGTCTCGATTGCTATAAATTGACCTCTTCCGTTTCATTTATTTTCACCACTCCTATTATCTTCTTTCTTATTTTATACATCCCAATAGATTATGAAAATGCTTAATCCAGTTCTGATTCTTGATATTTTCCTGGCTATCGTATCCTTCATTCTTCTTTTTCATCTGCCACCAGAGGAAGTTATTTTCTTCTACTATTACCTTGAGGTTATAGTGTTTTTCATTCTCCCGTGTCTTTATATTGCTATACGCATTGATATACACGGTTTGTAATTTCAGGGTTGTTATCGGGCTTTATGTTCTCCATTATATTTCAGAGCTTCATGCTTTCGTTTTCTCTTCCCGACCTTAAGTCAAGCGAATAATGGTCCAGAATTCGTAGGTATGAATTTTGGAAAAAAAACATAATTAACGTTCTAAGAAAGAAACGGTAATGGCACAATCTGACTTGTCAAATTACCAGAATATCCGGAAAAGACCGAATCATCAAGAAATATATTTTCTTGATATATTTTAGAGATTATATAGAATGAAAGAGTTATGTAACATGGTTTATGATGAGGGTGTGATCTGTGAACCTTTATCACGTTCTATTAGAAACTCAGCATGACTTACTGTAATATAATCACGTTGATCAAGTGTCATTATATTATACTAACCCATGCTTCAATTCCCAACATTACTTCAAAACATTTATATTTTAAACTTGAAAGTTTCAGAATTTAGAAACTAAAATAGTTTCTTTTATGGTGTAACACATATATCGTAAGGAGAAAATTGATTTTCGATAAGAATGATTATAGAATTATCTCCAGAAATATGGAGGATATTTATAATGAAAGATACGATGATATCTTAGAATTTCTAATATCAGAGGATGATGAAGAATATTGTCCGCAAGGGTTGAGATTCGGAAGCAAGGCATTCCTTAATGGCTTCAGCAGATACTGAATCATTTGGATTCTTTGAAGACAGATTTCGTCCTTGTGATTTATCCACAGCCTCTTTCATACTTCGCTCAATCCGTTTTTCAGTTCCAAACTTTCTCTTTTTCTGAGCTTTGCCAGCACACTATCCTTTATCATTAAACTTTTTACTGTTAAGGTCGTTTACAGTTTTTGCTGCTTCATCAGCATTTTTCAAGATTTCGAGAACTAGATCGTAGTTTAAGGTGTTTTTTAGAAACTTCACATTCGAAATCTGTAAGTCTAGAAGATAGATGTTATCTATATATAACTGTTGTCGTAGAAAATGCTGCGAGATTCAAAATACTGATTGCTAATTCCCGATATTTGGTATGACAATCACCGTTGCAAGATGTGGATGAGTACATGATACAGTTTCAATGAGTATAAGGATTTTTTGGAAGGTCAAAGATCAATGAAGTTGTTGGTAAATTTACTGCTAATGTGGTGGAACATGAAAGGTTCCCCAGTAACGAAAACGTATATGCCAAAATTACAAGTCTGAAAGGTCGTCGTTGACTGGTTGAATGGTTGATAATACTGGATACTTTGAAAAGGAATTGCAAGGTTATTTTTGGTAAAAACAATACCAAAGGATCTTTCACAGTTTTGAAGTCAAAGTATAGCTTTGAAAGATGTAGAGATCTAAGAATGATTTCACCGGTTCAGAGTTATGACTCAGATTCTGATCTGTCAATATCAGAATATGTAATTGAATTTGTATGAAAATGATTGTATATCGCTGTGAGCATAGTTAATAATTTTTGAATCAAAGTTGAAGAATATACAATATAACATATTAATTGTGAACTTATATATTTCCCGAGTATTATCTACCCGTTAAAGATTTCACAATTAATACTTTGTACAAAAGAATTTTTATTACCATTTTTATGAAAATATATGTATGTATATTTTCTTCAGATGTAATACAGATTTAATGAGTTAATATCATATTAAGCTCATTTGTATTTCGGCTTGAATTAGAAATGAATAATCTCTAAAATATTAAAGATTACATAATCTTTGCGGAGTATTTCACTAATGAAATCAATACATCATTATTTATTCTTATTGATATTCCTTGGTGAAGGGTGTTGATATTCGTGGAATTCTTGCAAACTTCGCAAGGTGCAAATGATGTTTTCTAGAAAGTTTCGAATGCATTGAAGATGAAAGTGTAAAATCAACCATATTGTTGAATAATACACTTGGTTTATTATGAAACGGAATTCTTTGGATTGAAACAGAGATTGTAGTTAATGAAGGTTAAGTTGTTAACGAAAGATGTACATCATAGCATATTAGTAATATGAATTTAACAGAGTAGTATTTACCCTTTTTCAATTCATACTTAATAGCTTAGTACGAAAAGATTTATGATGGTTTTAAAATATATATAAGATATACATATAAATTCTTCAGAGGGAATGAGTTAATATTTCATAACTCGTTGATACAAATATACGCGTCGTTGACTTGTAATAATATCCACGGTGCTTTCTTGAACTGGCGGAGCTTGTGATGTTAGAGGTGCTGATGATTCTAATGATGTTGACAGCACTAACTGTGCTGGTGAGGCTAAGGGTACTATTGATGCTGTTGGTAAAACAAGTCTAGGTTGTACCTTACGCATCATTCTTGTCAGGGTTTCTATTCTTCCTTCTATTTATCTGATTTAGAACTGGGATAAATAATCTCTAAGATTTTAGAGATTACATAATCACCGTAGAATATTTCTTCGATGAAGTTATGAATTAGTACTTCATCATTTATTGTTGTTGGCACTCCTTGGTATCTACGGTGCGTATGATGTTGATATCTGAAGTACAGTTTTTAGATGTGATATTGAGGTGTGGGATGCGGATGTGGTTGTTGGTGGTGGTAATGGTACTATTGTTATTGATGATGGTGGTACTGGTTATGCTGCTGGTGCTGCTGCTGGTGTTTGTAAGCTTCGCACCATATTCTCCAAAGCCACTACCCGAGCGCGAAGCTCGTTGACTTCTTCTATTATACCGAGATGATCGGTGGTTCGGACGAGCGAACGAATAAGATTTAGAATGTGAGATAGTATATAATCATGACTAGATACTCTGGAAATGAGAGAGAAAATGGTATTACGAACAGGTTCGCCGGTAAGTGCTTCAGGTTCTTCGCCAAGAGGGCAATGTGGTGGATGGAAGGGATCGCCTTCTTCTTGTCTCCAATGACTAAGTAAGCTACGAACCCATCCCCAATTCATCCAGAATAGATGATGGCTAATTGGTTGATCCATTCCGGTTACACTGTCTTCGGAGTTCAGGTGAATATCCATATCGAAATAGCTGTCGGAGTTTAAGGAATTTGAACTTGATACGTGATCCATCTTGTATAATTAGAGGGATGATTTTTGATATGAAATAGATTATAGAATTTAGTTTGGTATTCTTCAATACATAATTTACATATGTATATATAATACCAAATTCCATAAATCACGGAGAAATTTTCGGAAGATGTCAGGAAAAGTTTACAGTAACAGATACGCTAAGATATGAATTTTGTCTATACACTATTCATGCAATCAATGCAGTAAAACGTGTCTAGACTAGGAATGATAAGTAGGTAATTTCCGACAAAAAATGATAAGCAAAACTTTTGACATGCAGACACGGTCGAAGTCCAGACTTACTAATGCATCCTAACAACTATCAGTTAGACACACTCATGCAAGCCTGGTTCGCTAGGACCAACGCTCTGATACCAACTGTGACAATCGCTCCAAATTCATATGGACGAACACGTCATTCATTGATTTCATTGCGAGGTATTTGACCTCTATATGATACGTTTTGTAAACATTTCATTGCGATCGCATGAGTTTTCAGTGTTTTTGCCATGCGATCGCATGGCCGCCTTATCCTGTTTTTGTTTGCTAGTTCGTCGACATCAAATAGTGTTTAATGTAGCAAATGGTGTTTACTGTAGCAAATAGTGTTTTAATGTAGCAAATAGTGTTTAGCAAATCATTGTAGCAAAGTCGTTTTCACTGTAGCACTGTAGAAAAATACGGTTTCACTGTAGCAAATAGTGTTTTACTATAGCAAATAGTGTTTTACTGTAGCAAATAGTGTTTTACGGTAGGAAAGTCGTTTTTACTTGTACATATATATATATATATATATATATACATACATATAATTGTTCATGAATCGTCCAAATGTAATTTAATACATGAAACAGTTCTAAAATTTTGTGATTCAACTTCATAGACTTTGCATATCGTGTCGAAAACATTAAATCATTTAAAGATAAAGTTTAAATTTGGTCAGAAATTTCCGGGTCATCACAAGTTAGGATTCAAGTAACTAACCTACTCCAATAGATTAAGTGTAAAATGGTTCACAATGAAAGTATAGTCAATTGTCTATTTGATCTAGTCTAAGTAACTAAGGGTGATTGCTTATGACTTAACTTTGATGTCTCTACATGCTTCATGATTATCTTATAGAGACATTGTTCAATTAATCTCTAACTAAACTTAAAAAAGATCATGACTTGTGATTAATTGAAACTAGGAAGTTAATGACATAGTGACTAGTCTTTAGAATTGAACCAAAGACATTAATGTGACTAACTAATTCTTGACCAAACTAAAATTTTCCTAAATATCAATCAAGACACTTCTCCAAGAATGTTGGGTTTACCACTTTTGGAATGATTAGTCAGTTTCATGCATTAAGACCAAATCTCACACACTTAATGCATATAGTACTTGTATAGGATGTTTGGTTTCTTTTGCAGGTGCAAGAAGGAGTAAAGGTGCCAAAATGTGGTGTTCAAATTTGAGTCAAACGGCTATACAACAGATACCTAATTTGGACTGGAGCACGCACGGTCGCACCACGGTCGACCGTGCAGGCAACCGTGTGTCAACGGCTATTTTTTAGATCTCACTATAAAAGGCAAACATTTATGAGCATTTGAAGCTGACCCTCTTGCATATTTCAAAGGCTTATCTCTAGTGATCACAAGTGCATCAATTACTACTCAAATGTGATCAAGCAAGAGAAGATTCTATGATCTTATAGATATAGAATTGGGTTGTCGTAAACTTACTAATCAAAATCATTTATCTTGTGAGTTTACTTAATGTAATGTATGTCCTAGTATTTTGTTAGGATCATCATTGCAAAGTGTATAAGTCTTGTAACTTCAATTAGTAGAAGCATAGGCTAACTTAGTGATCTACTTCCTTAAAGGGACTTAGGAAGTTGATTAATCTTATTTGGAGATTAATATTTGTCCATGGTGAATACAGGTTGATCTAGGTTGGAGTTGATCTTTCAAAGAGAAAGAAAGATTAGGTTTGTTGTCTACCAAAGATGTTGAAGACTTGTAAATCGGATCTCCACCGGGTTTGGAGAAAAGTGCTTAGTGAAGCAACAAATCCCGATTAGTGTAATCAGGGAGTGGATTAAGGAAGATTAGTTAACATCTACCCGAACCACTATAAATCCTTGTGTCTATGTTCTTTACATTACTTCATTTATCATTTTGAACATATATACTACACACATCAAGTTTAAGTTGAGTTGGTTGATCAAAGTAAAATCGAATTTGGTGATTAATCGAAAAAAGTGTTAAAAACGTATTAAGTAACTATTCACCCCCCTCTAGTTACTTACAATTGGTATCATAGCGGTTGCTCAAATCATTGTGCTACAAACGATCGCGAAAGCGTCAAAATTTGTTTTGAGCAAAAACTTGAGTCAACGATTCTCGGATCAACTCAAACTATGTGATACTTGGAAGAATTGGTGAAAGAAGCACCAATCTTTGATAAGATGAATATTGATGTGTAGAAATAAAGATTTGAGTCTTATCTTAAATCTAAGGATTACTACTTGTGGAGATTAAACAAAGTAGGAGACTTTGTACCACAAGCTAGTTCAAGACTAGTGATATCAACATTTCAAAACAATGATGTTTTGAAACAATTTGATGTAATTTCACTACTTCATGGAATTCTTCCTAGTGAAGAAAGATTAAAGATAATCTCATGTGAAAGTGCAAAAGAATGTTGGGACTCACTATGTTCTCAAGAAGATTTAAACTCTAGGAGTTTAAAGGGTAAAGGAATAGAGAAGGGTTTGGAATAGGTTGGTGATTTTTAAGCAAAAGGGTTGAATGAAAATGAAGACTTTTGCCTCATGAGTTCTTGAAATGATTTGGATCAAGATGGTCAAAGTAAAGAAGAGGTTGAATCTCCATTCAAGGAAGATGACGTCTCAAGCATGGATTGCAATGAGGTACATGTATTCTGTCCTTCTAATTATGAAGAATTGTTAGATGATTACAAGACCATTAAATTTGTGTATGATAGTAGTCGTGACAAAGTAAAACTTTTGGAGAAAGAATTACACAAAGTTAGACAACTTAACAAAGTTTTAATTGATGAAAATAACACCTTGAAAAGAAAACTTAAAAGGATAACTATTTGTGATTCATCAAGAGATAAACATGAAATGAATATATGTCACGACTCTAGCAAACACAAATCTTGTAATCAAAGTCCATTGTCCATTATTAGGAAAATTGGGAATATGAGAAAAATGGACCAAGCTAGCAATTCCATGGTAGGGATAAGTCAAGGATTGGGTAATCTTAAAATCAATCAAAATCAATGATCAAAATGCTAATGAGAATAACCTTCTCAAAAAGACTTGGTATTAATGAAAGGTTTTTCTTACAAATGCAAAATTGTTTTTGAAAAATGATTTCAAAAGATTAGTGTAGGAAGCTTACTTGCCTTAAGATTGTGTGTTTATGTGAAAATATGTATTGCATGATAAATACTAGATTAATGTGTTTTGTGTATACTACGTGAATGATTAAATATGAATATATATATATATATATATATATATATATATATATATATATATATATATATATATATATATATATATATATATATACACACACATACATATAGATATAGTATATTACGTGTCACTGATGATTAAACATCGGGAGGATGTAATCATTCAATGTTAGGAAAAGAAAACTTGTCCTCAAGTATTCTATAGAACCTAAGAATCATCAAAACGCGTTTGAAGAAAGAAGAAGTGAAGAAACGAGTGATCAGAAGGATCCACGGCAGCACCACGGCTGACCGTATACACGATCGCAGAATCCTATCCTGTACATGTGAAAATATCTGCACGGCTAACACCACGGTCGACCGTGCTTCGACCGTACGTGGTCTGATTATGTTTTAAATTAAACTAAACCCTCACTTTTATTTCTTTTCAACCCACTTCAAAACACACACAACTACACATGGCTGAGGAGATCGACCGCACGGAGAAGAACGCTCATTCTTTCAATTTCAATTCCTACTTTCGGTATGATTAATCCTTGCTTTCCTAACATTCAATTGTGTTTGTATGATGAATTAGGGTTATGAAGAAACCCTAACTAGAATGAATCAAAACCTAAATTGATGCAAACAATTGAAATTGTTCTTGAAGAACAATTTAGAAACGATCGTAGTAATGATTATTGTATATCTATGCATTGACTTAACTTTGGATAATTCTAGGGTTCATTATACATCTAGGTTAGATTTTTATAGAAGCATTGTTCATATGATATGAATGACATTGTTGTAAATTGAGTGTAATAATGTTAAATGTCAAAACATGTGTTGATGATGATTTCAAAAGTCTAGAACACATATGAACTTTGTGAAAATCTTAATCTAGTTACAAACACATTGACACTAATGAAGAGTGAAAATGTGAAGAACATTAACATCAAAACGTCTAAGTATTGATGATGATTAAAGTTTGCAAAACTTGTTGCCTACAATTGAATTATACACCTTGAATTAATTTGGAGTATCATCGTGTAGATAATGGCAAGAACAAGGGATGCTCAGTCAAGAGGCGGTGAGAAAAGGTGTGATCCTCCAGCTGATGCAAGACAACGTACACTTTACAACAAGAAATGGCTCAAAACAAGAACAATAGTAGAAAGAAGAATCATAAGTCTGGAAGCATTCCCTGAAGTAATTGACAAGCTGTTTCAGAGGGATCTAGGTTCGTTCGTTCTAATCAATAGACCTATATATCCTGAGTTAATAAGAGAATTCTATGCCAACTATAGCTTCAACACAGAAACTAAGATGGTAAGATTTCATCTTAACAAAAAGTGGTGGGAATTTCCTCTCAGCACTTTTGGTGAAATTCTGGGAGTTCCTACTGAAGGAATGGAGTTATACAATAGACGACACAAACTAGAGCATCTTCCTGGGTTTATTCAAGCTACCGATGTATTAAACCTGCTTTGCAAACCTAACGCCAATCACTCAGAAATCCTATCCAAGGGACTAACCGGAAAGGATCTCCGATTAGATCTAGATATTCTGAACAAAATCATTGACCACAACATCTACTGTCGACTAGGAAACCACTCTCACATTCATGTCACCCAAATTTTTGTCATGTGGGCAATTGAATTAAATATGGGGATTAATGTGGCATTTTTGATGGCATCATGAATGAGCAATCTGATGAATGAATCAACTAGATCTCTTCCGTATGGAATGCATCTAAATAGTCTACTCAGCTACCTCAAAGTAACACACGCTATTGTTCAACAACCTTCATTCGATCCACTGGATAAGTCAACTATCATTCAAAGTGGTCATCGAGTAGAATCCTCTAGTGGAAGAAGATCGAATCTTCAAGAGGATCTCGATGAGATTGAGAACTATCAACCAGAGGAAGAATCGGATGAAGAGGAAATAGAAGATGAAGAAGCAAACTTACGGGAACACCAAGAATTTGTGAATTCAAATTTCGAAACCAAGATCGACAGGATTCTGAAGCGAGAGGAAGAGATCAGTGAAAATCACTCTAGGTTGAAGAAAGCGTTGAAAGGATTTGTCAAAACAATTTCTTGTAATAGGTCATAACTTGTGTGTTTGGGATAATAATCTTTAGTTGTGTACTATGTTAAGTGCTTAAATGTTGGCACTAAAACAATTATGTGTAAGATAACTAGTATTGTGATGTTTATTATGTGCTTATATTGGTTTTGCTTGCAAATATATAAATCCATCACTGTACGGCTTCTCCCACGGTCGACCGTGATTCGACCGCAAAACACCTGACAAAATTGACTTGTCCTAACACCTTACACAAATTCAATGATCAATAGATTGCAAGAGGACAAATTGATATCTCTGTCAAAGTACTCTCAATCTAGCTACCTACCCCATTAAAGTTTACTAGACAACATTCATCATTTGTCTATTAAAGCAAACACATTCAACAAATTCACTTCAACTACTCCAAACATCTCTTTGCAAAGCAAAAGTTTTCTTTACAATGAGATCTATTGCTGAAGGGAGAGAAGTTCTTACACATCATCTTACTACCTACTCTCTTGAAAGCTTCTCAAACATCAAGTGGAATGCCTTTCTTAATCTAAGAGGTTCACTCTATCCGCTTCACATTAATGAATTCTATGAGAATTTTCAATTCTCACAAAATAATGAGAAAATCTCATTTTCTCTTTATGGAAGAAGTTATTCATTAACGCTTAAAGAATTTAGAAATATTATGGATGTTTCGAATGAAGGTCGAACATTCTTTCTAGAACCAAATTTGTTCAATGAATTTCCTGAATGGGTAAAGAAAGACAATGCACTAGATATTATGTGCAATGGAACTCTTAGACCCGAATTCATCAAAAAGGATGGATTCCTTTGTCAACATCTTGCATCAACATATGATCTCTGGCAACAGATCATCACTGCAAATGTTTATGGAAAGGGGGAACTACTGGATCGACTGGATGCAAATGAAGTCACCTTCATATGGTGTCTTCTGAACTCCACGAAAGTGAATGTTGCACACTTCATGGCATCAAGAATACAACATGCAAGTCAACATTCCCACATGTCACTTCCGTATGGTCTCCATCTAACCAAGCTTTTTGCATATGTTGGAATGACATCTCCGTTTCATCATTCCATTCAAGTCTCTTCATATCCAATATGCAAAGCTTCAACCAAGCATATCCAAGAACCTCCTCTTGAAAATCCACCTAACTTTTGTTCTCTTTCAACACAGGGACAAAACAGTGTAATTCATGGAAACATTCTAAAACTTGGTCGAAGATCATCATGACTTGAGGACAAGGACAAGGGTCACTCCTCTCATCATGAAAATTGAGCTTCTTTTGACTATCATGTATTATCTATGTATGAATTATCTGTGCTTAGTTCTTTTGACTATCATGTATTATCTATGTATGAATTATCTGTGCTTAGTACATTTTGAATAAAATATGTGCTTGTTGTGTTTTAATATATATGCTTTTCCAATGTGCACAATTTAAGGGAGAGTTTTGTTCTAAGGGCGAGCTTAGTTCTAGGGGGAGCTAACCTTTTTGCTTCGACAAAAGGGGAAGAAAGATGGATACAAGTGATTGTTAACACTTGTGTATTTATAGCAAAATGTCCCTCATCACTTGTATGTTTGTCATCATCAAAAAGGGGGGGAATGTTGGTTGAATGTGGGTTAATGTACTAAACGATAAACTTAAGTATGATTAACCAAAGAATATGTTTTGATAATGACATATACATATGCATAAGTGATGACTGACATCTTAACATAAAACACGCAAGGTCACTAATCCATACTTTATCTTGCAAACGACCAAGTCAAACATAGGTTAAAGAATGAAATTAAAACTTCATCTAAACACACGGTTGAGGTACCATCGACTGCATAGTCAACCGTGAAAACTCAAACTGAATTGCAACGCAGTTTTATGAAAACAAGTTGCACGGTCGTCGCCACGGTCAACCGCAGTGCGACCGCAGTTCTCTCTGTTACCATTTTCGACCAAATAAAGTTTGACTAGTTCTTGACATCTATAATTCATGAAACCTTTCTCAACATGCTTAGAATAGATGCCTTCTTCATACTCAACCGAGTTTTGGTCATAAAAACACTAATTATGATTAATTACGCCTAATGACATCTTAATGACAAATTAACCAAGATTAGGCATAACACATAAGTGTTAATCAACAACTTGTGATCTTAATTCTTATCTAGATATCCTTAGTCTGATCATCAAGTACCAACACACTTAAGCCAATGTCACTAGAACAATGATTGCTATTAGAAATGACTTAGTGATTAATTAAGGCTAAATAAGGAACAATGCTCTCAAGGTTAACTAGTAATTACTTGTAATCCTAAAACACACTTAGATACATTTAGGATGGTCACCAAGTCACAACTAGATATTGCTCTTCCCTTGTGCATGTGTTGGACATTAATGTGTGCTTACACATTAATCATGTAATGTGTTATATTGCACCTTAAACTTATTAAGTGCTTGAATTATAAGTTGTGCAAGTATCTATATAATTGATCCTAGAATAACTATCTCTTGCTATGTGAATATTACTTTCTACTTGCCAATATGCTTAATACTCATAAACTTGTCAACTTGATTAATATGTTTGCTATGTGCTCATTAGTTAGGATTCAAGTAACTAACCTACTCCAATAGATTAAGTGTAAAATGGTTCACAATGAAAGTATATTCAATTGTCTATTTGATCTAGTCTAAGTAACTAAGGGTGATTGCTTATGACTTAACTTTGATGTCTCTACATGCTTCATGATTATCTTATAGAGACATTGTTCAATTAATCTCTAACAAAACTTAAAAAAGATCATGACTTGTGATTAATTGAAACTAGAAAGTTAATGACATAGTGACTAGTCTTTAGAATTGAACCAAAGACATTAATGTAAATAACTAAGTCTTGACCAAACTGAAATTTCCCTCAATATCAATCAAGACACTTATCCAAGAATGTTGGGTTTACCACTTTTCGAATGATTAGTCACTTTCATTCATTAAGACCAAATCTCACACACTTAATGCATATAGTACTTGTATAGGATGTTTGGTTTCTTTTGTAGGTGCTAGAAGTAGTAAAGGTGCCAAAATGTGGTGTTCAAATTTGAGTCAAACAGCTATACAATGGATACCTAATTTGGACTGGAGCACGCACGGTCGCACCACGGTCGACCGTGCAGGCAACCGTGTGTCAATGGCTATTTTTTGAATCTCACTATAAAAGGCAAACATTTAAGAGCATTTGAAGCTGACCCTCTTGCATATTTCAAAGGCTTATCTCCAGTGATCACAAGTGCATCAATTACTACTCAAATGTGATCAAGCAAGAGAAGATTCTATGATCTTATATATATAGAATTGAGTTGTTGTAAACTTACTAATAAAAATCATTTATCTTGTGAGTTTACTTAATGTAATATATGTCCTAGTATTGTGTTAGGATCATCATTGCAAAGTGTATAAGTCTTGTAACTTCAATTAGTAGAAGCATAGGCTAACTTAGTGATCTACTTCCTTAAAGGGACTTAGGAAGTTGATTAATCTTATTTAGAGATTAATACTTGTCCAAGGTGAAGACAAGTTGATCTAGGTTGGAGTTGATCTTTCAAAGGGAAAGAAAGATTAGGTTTGTTGTCTACCAAAGATGTTGAAGACTTGTAAATCGGATCTCCACAGGATTTGGAGAAAAGTGCTTAGTGAAGCAACAAATCCCGATTAGTGTAATCGGGGAGTGGATTAAGGTGGATTAGTTAACATCCACCCGAACCACTATAAATTCTTGTGTCTATGTTCTTTACATTACTTCATTTATCATTTTGAACATATACACTACACACATCAAGTTTGAGTTGAGTTGGTTGATCAAAGTAAAATCGAATTTGGTGATCAATCGAAAAAAGTGTTAAAAACGTATTAAGTAACTATTCACCCCCCTCTAGTTACTTACAATTGGTATCAGAGTGGTTGCTCAAATCACTGTGCTACAAACGATAGCGAAAGTGTCAAAATTCATTTTGCGCAAAAACTTGAGTCAACGATTCTCGGATGAACTCAAACTATGAGATACTTGGAAGAATTGGTGAAAGAAGCACAAATCTTTGATAAGATGAATATTGATGTGTGAAAATCAAGATTTGAGTCTTATCTCAAATCCAAGGATTACTATTTGTGGAGATTAAACAAAGTAGGAGACTTTGTACCACAAGCTAGTTCAAGACTAGTGAAGTAAACATTTCAAAACAATGATGTTTTGAAATAATTTGATGCAATTTCACTACTTCATGGAATTCTTCCTAGTGAAGAAAGATTAAAGATAATCTAATGTGAAAGTGCAAAAGAATGTTGGGACTCACTATGTTCTCAAGAAGATTTAAACTCTAGGAGTTTAAAGGGTAAAGGAATAGAGAAGGGTTTGGAAAAGGTTGGTGATTTTCAAGCAAAAGGGTTGAATGAAAATGAATACTTTTGCCTCATGAGTTCTTTGAATGATTTGGATCAAGATGGTCAAAGTGAAGAAGAGTTGAATCTCCATTCAAAGAAGATGACGTCTCAAGCATGGATTGCAATGAGGTACATGTGTTCTATCCTTCTAATTATGAAGAATTGTTAAATGATTACAAGACCATTAAATTTGTGTATGATAGTAGTCGTGACAAAGTAAAACTTTTGGAGAAAGAATTACACAAAGTTAGACAACTTAACAAAGTTTTAATTGATGAAAATAACACCTTGAAAAGAAAACTTGAAAGGATAACTATTTGTGATTCATCAAGAGATAAACATGAAATGAATATATGTCACGACTCTAGCAAACACAAATCTATAAGTGAAGAAAGACATTTTTATATTCTGGAAAGGTTGGGCATGTTGAATCCTTCTCCAGAGATGTTGTCTGGAGAATCTGAAAACTGAGCATTTTTTTAGTCTGGGTAACGTGATCCAGATTCTATTTTTTTTATAGACTCAGTTGTAAAATTTCTTTCAATTTTAATTTCTTGAAAATTATTAAAGAGTTTATGTAAATTAACACTTTTTTCTGGTTTCGTAATGATTAGAGTTTGTAAATTCTGTTACAATGTCTAGTTTTTAGTTAATTTCAAACGGTAATTTTTTTGGGGCAAACGGTAACTTTGGTGTCAAATCTATTAATTAAGGTAATTTAGGGTTTTTGTGAAAGGTATAAATAGATAGCCTCAACCATTGGGAGATACATTTGCAATCACATTTCTACAGACGCTCTCTACATCTTTTTCAAATCTTACACTGTTGATCATCTGGTATTCGATTACTGTTCATCTTCTTGTTAATCGTTAAAATCTTTAGATCTTTTAAAAGAAAATAGTGAAGTACATCCCTTATGTTCTTATCCCTACTACTAATATGAATAGGGCTCACCCTATTAAATGAGGTAAGGATGTACAAGTGCTTGTAAACAATCGGGTAGCTTGTATTGATATACTTGCTGATTTTCAAAACCAAGAATATAAACAGCTTGTTTTGTTTTTACAAAATCATCCTCTCAGAGAAGGATTTTTTAGAACTCCTGATTACATGTATTCAATTATGCTTGCAGAATTCTGGTATACCTGTATAGGTAACTCTGAAGCTAGAACGATCACTGGCACATATGGTAATGGTGTTAACACTATAACTATTTATGAAGCATCCTTAAGACGTGTTTTGAATCTGCCTGCTAGAAATAATTTTGTTGCCTTTGCCTCAATATCTGAGGCAAAGCAAAGTTTTCCAATGGTGGGTCAACCAATGACCACATGCATCATTAAAATGAATATGTTTTCTTTAAGATGGAGTTTTATAATTGCAAATATTTTAAGAAGCTTGAGTTATAAAAGTGGCAGTTTGAGTGAGATGAATGAGATGGAAATCCAAATTTTTAATGCTTTTGTGACAGGGAGAGATAGAGATTGTGCAAATCTATTCTTCAATGAACTTTTGATGATGGTTTACAGGAGCACTAGGGATCACAATGTCCCATTCATTAGATTCACGAGTCTAATGTTTGAGGACACCCTAACTCCACCTTTGTATGCAGGGCTAAATCATGAATTTGACTTTATGGCAGTATCAGAGTGTAACAGTAAATTTTTCACTTACCCATTAACCCTCTTGAGGTTGCATTAACTCCAGCTATGCTGGTGTGGGTTGGAGTCAATAATCAACCAGCTAAAAATGTTGGGTCATCTTCCTCATAGGATTGAAAACCTGAATCTGGGGAGGATGAAAGTTCAGACTCTGATTTATCAGATTCTGAGTTGTTCACAGACTTTGGGTCATCTCCCAGTCCTAGTCAAGGGGCTCACTCATCTATACCACAAGTTGAGCAATCAATTAATGATGTAGATTCAACAACACCCTCCATTGCAGGTGATCAAGGTGTTACCACAAGTGGGTTGGACAATGAGCAATCAAAATCTGATCCATCTTTTACAACACTTACAGGTATGGATACTAACTTGCAGACTAAGGATATGAGTGAGGTATAACCACCAAACTCTAACCCATCTTTAACCACTGCTACCGAAGAATTAAATCTTTCACCACATAACCTTATGACGTCACTAGGTCATACAGAGAATACCACCATACTTGAAACCATAGATGCATAAGCATCTGTAGACCCATCAAAATCTGTCTACCAGGTTAGATGCTAACATCAATGCTTCTTCATCCCTGCTAGGGACTGATGAAGTTATTGATCAAAACCAGTCTTCACCTGTTAGAATTGTTAACTTGGATCAACACATTACTGATCCTGAGAAAACCCCTTAGATGATCAAACTGTAGAGGTCCCAATCCTGGACTTAACAAACCAATACATAGCTCCACCAAATTTACCTAAACCTACTACTGCCTCAGATGAGAATCTGACTCACTTATCTCCCACAAATGACTCCTTACACATACTAGCACGAGCTGCCAATGTTGATCTCAGGTCACAGGGTGAGGTACAGGCTCCAAAACCTTCTGTGTCTCATGAACTACTTCTCTTCTGGATTCTGAATCTCAGGGTCTGGAGGATGAGTCGTTAACTGAAAGAGATGTGCCACCTCATGGTACATTGATGACTTTAGGAGTCGGGAATATTAATATTTTTGTGAGAGTTAAACCGACAGGTAGTTCTGCTACTCTGTCATAGTCCCATGAGACTAAAGTCATGGAGGCGGATGATTTGCAAGAATCTTCGCCGGCAAAAACTCCGGTTGTTGCCCAACCTCCATCAGAAGGGGATATCACGAATCTGACTAGAAGTATGTACATCCCCACATATAAGAATAATACCGCACAATTATCCTTACCTGCCCTCACGGCAAATCAAACACTTTCATCGACATCACCTTCAACAGATGCTGCTGCTCCTGTTTACACCGTTGTTTCACCAACTGGGTCACCTTCTCGGACTTTAAATAGATATGGGTTCAGATATCTCTCTGACAATGAAGTAGAGGAGCTATATCTTACTGAATTTGCTAAATGGACTGATCTTGATGAAGTTCGTGACACAATGATGATTTATCTTAAACAAGCAAGAGTATTGTTTCCTCTATCTCCATGTAAGTCACCTGGACCAATTCATATGCCAGATCACGATGATTTTGATCCCGATAATCTTCATGAGGGGAGAATAAACATGGATACGGGTCCGGTGCTTTTCAACGCTCGACGTATGAAGCTGGTTCATCTAGTCAATGGAGAAATGAAGATGTAATTGATATTTCTGATTCTACGAGTGATGAAGTTGAGTAAATTCAATGCGAAAGTTTTCAAGATGAATCAGACAATCAGAGAGAAAGTGACTCAGGAACGTTAATGATTATGGATGATGTTGAACAAACTGAGGATAAATTAGCACCAGAGGATAATCAAAACTTTGATAATATCGAGGATATTTTGAGGGGGACAAGTGTTACTAATGAGTTTAATGAAACATCAATTTGTCAGCATGACATCTCCAACAGATGAATTTGGGATACATTTTGAGAAGGAGATTTTCTCAAATGGCGAAGTAGATACTACGACTCCTCCTGATCTTAATGTTCTTTTTCAAATTTCAGAAATAGTTCTTGAACGTGATGCTGATTATCAACTTGATGAGGATAAGGAGAAGCTGATTCTGTGACGACCCGGAAATTTTCGACCAAATTTAAACTTGATCTTTATATATTTCCGACACGATAAGCAAAGTCTGTAATGTTAAATCTCAAAATTTTTGAACTGTTTCGTATATTCAATTGACCTTCGACCATTCCCGACGATTCACGAACATCTATTTATGAATAGATACATATATATATATATATATATATATATATATATATATATATATATATATATATATATATATATATATATATATATATATATATATATATATATATATATATATATATATATAGCAATTTGGAAATATAATTAGAAATATTATATGAGTTAGTTATTAGAACTAATTGTGTAAAATAATATACAATAAAATAAACACTTGTTATTAAAATGTATCTATATATAAGAAGTATATTGAATATAATATCTAAACGAAAATAATACCCGTTTGTCATTCCAAATGTTATTAAACAAGATTAGTACATTTATGAGAATTATAAAGTTTAGATTAAATTATTAATTGTGTTGTTTTAATTGATTGTTTTAGGTAGTTTGGTCCTCTACAAATTAACATGCTTTTGAAACCGTTTAGTGTGAGTAAAGTGTCAATAGCATAAAACAATTAAAACTCACGAGAATAATATTAGTGTCTTGTGAGATATGATTTTGTTAACATTTCAGTTTAACTGAGTTATCATACTATCATATATCAATATCATATATTCATAATATATTTACATATAGAGATATAATGGAAAACAGCCAATCCCACTTGCTTTCTTTTGATTGACACACTAACACTAAACATTATCCAGTTTAAAGGCACTAAATATATTATTCTCATATAAATATCAACATCTACGTATGTATACACACTTATGAATAACAGAACAAACACATTATTATATATATACAATATACTTACACATATATTATATACACATATATGCAAAACCCATTTCGGTTCTCTGACAACATCATTGATCACCTTGATCCCCACCATCCACTTTATATTCTTGTTTCATTTAAGAATTTGTTACCAGTCTCTTTCAAACTTTATTCATATCGATTAATAATTTATTACTATTATAATTTTGATTCTATATAACTTATACATACACATGGGATAGATGCAACATAATATAACCATCACTGTCTTCTCCTTTCCTTCTTACCCGGCAGCCTTCATCATCATCCTAACTCAAACCATAATGCCACCCTTGATAATCCCTTCCTCTCTCTCCCATCATCTCTCACTTCTATTCAATTTTACAAACCACCATCCACCTTTAAAACCACGAAAATGGCTTCTTGTTGCTACTGCAGTTACTAAAGAACAACACCACCAACACCATTAAGCCATAACCACCATCAATAATCTTAAATATCAAAGGTATTCCACTATTACTCTTCCAATTTTTTTTTCTCTTCAATACAAAAACAATTGACATTTAAAGTTTAAGATAAAACTACACAGTATAACGAATACACTATAACTAAATACCTAATAACAACATTACCAGTTTCATGATGTAGACTATCGACATATTCGATCAACTCATTTCCAGTTTACTCACCATTACTTTGTTTCCAGCTGCAAATCATCATCAGTACCATCACTTTCGCGTTTTCCTGTTTCTTCTCCTTCCACATGCAAAACACCACACAAATAATCACTGCTCATAATTAACTAGCCTGTAAAAGCTGCTATAAAACTGCTACTTCTATTTCTGGCTGTCAAACAAACCCAAACCACCTTCACGTTTATGTTTTTGCAACACCACCATTAACAACCACCTCCATCTCTTTCTCTCCCTATCTTCTCTGATTGAAACAACCACCATAAACCGCCCAAAACATCATCAAAACCTTTCCTTTCTGCTACTACTATATGTTTCGTTAGAACCACAAAGAAAACCCACACCTGCAACACCCATCTTGATCGACCCAATTCAAAACACCACAACCACAGTAAGCTACTATACTTGTTTATCATGTTTTCCTATCAAAACAGCCCAAATTCACCTTCGATTTACAATCACACAACCACAACCTGGTTACTTATTAATAAGCACGACTAAGTTCATTAATTCCTAATTTATTCAATCAACCAAAAACCATCTAACCTTTGTAAACTTCTGCTGCGTTGTGTTAACTTTACAATCGAGCTTTTCCATCGATAAACCTACAACATTTTATTATTATTATTATTATTATTATTATTATTATTATTATTATTATTATTATTATTATTATTATTATTATTATTATTATTATTATTATTATTATTATTATTATTATTATTATTATTATTATTATTATTATTATTATTATTAGTATTACTATTACTATTACTATTACTATTACTATTACTATTATTACTATTATTATTATTATTATTATTATTATTATTATTATTATTATTATTATTATTATTATTATTATTATTATTATTATTATTATTATTGTTATTATTATTTTGAAAGTAATACAAATTATTATTATTATCATTAATATTAGGATTATTATCATTCTATAATTTTTATTATAATTATTATTATTATTATTATTATTATTATTATTATTATTATAATAATAATAATAATAATAATAATAATAATAATAATAATAATAATAATAATAATAATAATAATAATAAACTTAAAAGTATTAAAACTTACAAAAAATTAGTGGGAAGCCTAGAGACAATCTGGGCCCCCACACCTCTAGCAATAGCAAAACCTATCCTAGTAAAAATATGAGCAGCAGCACCGGCACCAATATCTTGCGCCATCGAACTCTTCTGAACCCGCTTTAGCAAAGAAACAGCATCCTTTTCTAATTCCCCAAGGGAAGAAAATGAGAAAGGAATGAAACCATAACCAATCGCCTGACAGCTAGATTCGTACTTGACCCGCTTCCGACGAGCCGCATCAACCACAGCATGTCCAGGGACAAAGTCAGAAAGCCCAGAATGTGTCAAAGGAGAAGACCTTGTCAAGTCAACACAAACATCGCGACCACAATCCCAGGAATAAAGTAACACATCTGCAGGTCTGAGGGCCCTGTCGTTCCCTCCAGACAACCCAATGTCAACCTCCTTTCTCGCTGAAATCCCAGATCGATAACAAACATCAACAAGGGAATCCCGAACAACATTATGTCGATGCTTAATACCCACCATACCAGCACAAGACACCGCGTGATCCCCGAAAATATCCCCAGTAAAAACCCTTGAACAGGCAGAGCATGCCGTCGAGATAGAGAACAATGGAACACCCAACCGGTAGCACAACACACATCGGTAAGTCTTTGCGTTCATCGTCTGACCCAACCCCAAAATAGGGACTGCCCTTAGCCAAGCAGAGGTGTGATCACCCTGCTACGATTTCCATAAGGCCGATTGTCGGGGAGATAATGAAAAAGTGGATTCTGCAGAAGCGGTAACCTTTGTGAAATAAACATCTGCCAATTTCTTCATGAGTATGGGGGCAGCGACCTCACTCTGATTACCTAAAATATCAAACCCAACCGTTTTATTAAACAGACCCAATGCATCTTCAAAAGCACGACCAAGACCAACAATACCCGCATGACGTAGGAGCTTGTTCTGCAACCCAGCAGACTGTAATCGAGAAGCCAGAAAAGCATAATGACAAACATCTCCCGCGGAATAAACACCAAGCCCTCCAAATGCAAATGGCAAGGTGGCAAGCCGCCACTGCCAATCACCAAACCCAGGCCCTGAAGCAGTAACAATACGCTCCAAGGAAGATCGAAGGGCTCCATCGAAAGCGCGTTGAGCCGCCTCAAATATACTAGGAGGACAAGTACGCAAGGTAAAGTAGAGTTTAGAAACTCCCGTACATGCCCTAAGCAACAACAACTCACACTGAGGATCATCAAGCTTAGCAACCTTATCCATAAGCGCAATGGACTTGGTCACCCTTTGCATCACCAGTTCACTACTAAAACCAAGATCGGAACTTGCGGGGGCCCCAAGCAACTTAACACCATTTAAAGGTCGAGCAATATTAGGAGGAAAGACACCTACTTGCCTGCTGCGAGGGTCCTCCGTAGGCCAGAAAATTTCTGTTTTTTCAACGTTGAGATGAAGCCCAAAACGAGGCCCATCCACCATAATCAAATGCAAAACCTTCCCCACCACCAAAGTGTCCCCAATAATAGTGCCATCATCCAAATACCACGCCTGAAGACAAACCTCAAAATTATCTCTGATTTTAGAAACCAAGGGTTGTAAGACCAAAGCAAAAAGCAGCGGACCAAGGGGATCACCCTGTTGCACCCCCTGAGAAGACCATAAGGTGTGGTTCCCATAATATAATCTTGCTGGATTAGAGTAGCAAAATTCAACCCACTGAGAAATGCTCGGACAAAGGCGGCGAACTTCATGTAACATGAACGTACGATCAACAAGATTGACTGCATTTTGAAAATCAACTAATAACATAGAGAGGCCAACATCAGAGCCACGATCCTCAATCAACCGATTCACAGCATGAAGAATAGCCTCACCACCTGAAGAAACACCAACACCAAATTGAAGACCATCGAAGTAACTTCCCAAAGACTGGCCAACCATAGCAGCGCCAACCTTCGAAACAAGACGTCGCCAAACAGTACCCACAGCTATAGGACGAATACCACCGCCGGGCTTGACAAGCGGTGTGAGGGGAGCACTAGCTATATACTCTCCTAATTCCATAGGACACCTTCCAGCTAGAAAGAGATTAATGACCCCGGTAATAGAGCCAACCAACTCATCCGAGACTGCCACAGCAGTACCACTCAAGCAATCCATAAGGTGTTGTGCACGTAAACCATCCCTACCACATGATGTGCCCCGAGGAAAACTTTTAATCTGGCCCAAAACAACAGCAGAAGTCGTAACGAGGTGCAGGTGATCAACCGGCATATCAGGAAAGGATGGAGCTATAGAAGAAGGATGCTTAGATAGCAAGTCCGCCAGCGTGGCGTCATTATAAGGAGCAACGCCTGATGAAGAAAGAACACGAGCTGCAGCGGTGTAATGGCCATCACAAATCTTCCTACGACACTGCTTAATATTACGCTCTTCCAAATCAAGGACCTCATCATCAGCCACTGACAACATAGGAGAATCCTCTGCCAAATACTCCCTCACAAGCTGTAAACTTCCACCCGCTGTCCCCCAAGAGCAAATAGCACGGGAAATATTCTCTTCCTGATGCCGACGCTTTATCGAAGACCTAGACTCACAACAACTCCGTGGCCGAAAAGTTTTAAGGGTACAAAGGGGTAACACCAACAAAGAGACCCAACTAGAAATGTCATCAGGCTTAGAGATCACCTTATCAAGAGCACCTTTCAAAACCCGAGAAAACCCCAAACGACACTTGGGAGGGATAGACTTAACCGTACGAAACCCCTTAGAGAACAAACGATCAAGGAGAGCCACATCAAAACCATCGTTACGATCACGCACCGAACCATCCTCAATACAAAGTCGAGCAGGAGAAGAGGGGGCTAGTGGCTTGGTAAAATTATGAAGTACAAAACGAACAACACCATTTCCCTCATCGGGGGGAGGCACATCTGGGCCCCTACCATGACGGCACTTAGCACGTACCGTGTGTGTTTTGTAGCAAACACCACATAACCAAATCCTTATACGCCTAAAGGTAACATCAGCCTCAGTATAAACACCCAAATTAGAAGTAAGAGAATGTCGAGTGATATCCCGCGCATCGATACCACAATGACGATCACTAAGATGCTTGATAAGAGAACTTCTAACAAGCCCATTTCCACTCCCATTTTGACAGCCACTAAGACCCACAAAGGGACAATGAAACTTTACAGCAGCATGTGACATAGCTACACACAACCTTCAGTTGTAGTGCATAGCTAAAAAGACAGATGCAAAAACCTCATACACCGTAATATAATTAAAACCATGAAGCCAAGATAAAACTCATTGGGGACTTTTAACAAACACCTTGTGGGCATCCCAAAAATATTATTATTATCTCTGCTCTTATGTTATAAATGACCATTTTCCTCTCATTTCTATTATTATTATTATTATTATTATTATTATTATTATTATTATTATTATTATTATTATTATTATTATTATTATTGTTGTTTGAGTGAGTTGATAGTTGCTATCGAGAGGTACATGAGTGGTGTCTGCTGATCGGTGAAGTGTGAATAAGAGTACATAAACAACTTCAACTGTTTGAAGGTAGATGAGTGGTGTCTGCTAATTGGGTCGGGCTGATTTGGCATGAGTTTCAGGTTTCATTATTCGCTTGTGTTTGTAAATTCTTCAACTGTTAAATTGATATTAATAGACTTTTTCCCTATCTCATCATTATGTTCTTATTATTATTATTGTTTTTATTTACAGATGAGGTGAAGTCTTATCTCAATCGCATCGCCACCGCCACCGCGCGTGAGGAAATAGGTAATCAACTGAAACTGTGGTTATTATTATTATTATTATTATTATTATTATTATTAATATAAGTAATATTATTAATATTATCATTATTATTATTAATATGATTATCATTATTAGTATTATTATTATTAAAATTTGATAATGCTAAAAACGAACATATATTTCATAGCATTATTCCTCAAGAAAGACAAGCTTTTAGTTGCAATTGTTATATTTACAAGTGATATTCGTTTAAATAATAAAAGGTGAAGACAAAAGACAGATTCGACGAATTGAAGACGCAATCGACCAAAAAGCTCAAAAGTACAAAATACAATCAAAGAGGTTCCAATTATTGATAAGAAACGTCTCAAAATTACAAGTGTACAAGATTCAAAACGCAAAGTACAAGATATTAAATTGTACGCAAAGACATTCGAAAATCCGGAACCGGGACCAGAGTCAACTCTCAACGCTCGACGCAACGGACTAAAAATTACAAGTCAACTATGCACATAAATATAATATAATATTTAAATAATTACTAAAATTATTTATATATTATATTTATTTATATAATCCGTTGACAAGCTAGGAGCCAAGGCTTGGTGAGCTGTAAAAACAAACTCCGCGACTCATGGAGTTTGAAGAAGGAAAGGGCCGCGAGTCGCGGAGCTCCCCTGGACGAAAATTCCTATAAAAGCCAGCGCAGTTCGACGTAAAAAAATATCAATATATCCATCCTCTCTATATCTATACGTAATATTTATATTTATATTTTAATTTTAATTTTAATTTTAATTTCTAATAATAAGGGTATGTTAGCGAATGTTGTAAGGGTGTAAGTCGAAATTCTGTCCGTGTAACGCTACGCTATTTTTAATCATTGTAAGTTATGTTCAACCTTTTTAATTTAATGTCTCGTAGCTAAGTTATTATTATGCTTATTTAATCCGAAATAATCATGATGTTGGGCTAATTATTAAAATTGGGTAATTGGGCTTTGTACCATAATTGGGGTTTGGACAAAAGAACGACACTTGTGGAAATTAGACTATGGGCTATTAATGGGCTTTATATTTGTTTAACTAAATGATAGTTTGTTGATTTTAATATAAAGGTTTACAATTGGACGTACCTATAAATAACCATATACACTCGATCGGACACGATGGGCGTGGTATTTATATGTACGAATAATCGTTCATTTAACCGGACACGGGAATGGATTAATAGTCACTAGAATTATTAAAACAGGGGTGAAATTATGTACAAGGACACTTGGCATAATTGATAACAAAGTATTAAAACCCTGGGTTACACGCAGTCGATAACCTGGTGTAATTATTAAACAAAGTATTAAAATCTTGTTACAGTTTAAGTCCCCAATTAGTTGGAATATTTAACTTCGGGTATAAGGATAATTTGACGAGGACACTCGCACTTTATATTTATGACTGATGGACTGTTATGGACAAAAACCAGACGGACATATTAAATAATCCAGGACAAAGGACAATTAACCCATGGGCATAAAACTAAAATCAACACGTCAAATATCATGATTACGGAAGTTTAAATAAGCATAATTCTTTTATTTCATATTTAATTTCCTTTATTTTATATTTAATTGCACTTCTAATTATCGCACTTTTATTGTTATTGTATTTAATTTCACTTTTAGTTATCGTACTTTTTAATTATCGCAAGTTTATTTTATCGCACTTTTATTTATCGCAATTTCATTATCGTTATTTACTTTACGCTTTAAATTAAGTCTTTTATTTATTTAATATTTTACATTTTGTTTTAACTGCAACTAAAGTTTTAAAATCGATAAACCGGTCATTAAACGGTAAAAACCCCCCTTTAAAATAATAATATTACTTATATATATATTCGTATTTTTATAAAATAAAACTAATATAGCGTTAAGCTTGTTTAAAAGATTCCTTGTGGAATGAACCGGACTTACTAAAAACTACACTACTGTACGATTAGGTACACTGCCTATAAGTGTTGTAGCAAGGTTTAAGTATATCCATTCTATAAATAAATAAATATCTTGTGTAAAATTGTATCGTATTTAATAGTATTTCCTAGTAAAATATAAGCTATTTCATATACACCTCGCATAACATCAAGTATTTTTGGCGCTGCTGCCGGGGATCTTAAAATCTAGCTTAAAAGCCGGAAGCGCATCGCTATTTATATATAAAAAAAAAGATTTTTATTTTTAGTTTACTTTTATAAAAATACGTTTTTGTAAAAATACGTTTTAAATATTCGAAAACATAGAAAAGAAAACAAAAAATTTAAATATTTTTAAGAGTTTGTTAAATAATTAAGTTTTATAAAGTTTCTTTATTTTTTTTTAAAAAAATATAAGTTTTATTTAAATATTTTGTTTTTATTAAAACATAAAATCAAAAACCGAAAATATATATATATATATATATATAATTACATTGAACCTGTCAAACGAAACAACCTGATCTGAAATTTGAAATCCCGCGACTCGCGGAGTTTTCCAGCTTCGAGAACCGCGACTCGCGGAGACACTCTGACACGGGTACACAGAACCCTAATATCGCATTAATTACGGGTTTTTATTTATATTATTTAAATTTAACCCTAATTAGGTTTAATTATTTTAATTAATTTACTTTAGTTTATTTATTATTTTGTATTTTTAATTTTAATTAGTTTAATTAAAATATAAAATTAATAGTTTTAATAAATAAATAACATAAAAATAATATTTTTATAAAAATTGTACTTTTTACAACTTTTAGTATATTTTTATATTTTGTCTCTTTTTAATTGTTTTAGCGTAATATTTGTATTTTTCGCTCATTTTTAGTTTTAAAATATAGTTTTTGCCATAGTTATTTTTATTTATAGATTTTTAGGCCTTGCCGTAAAATTCCTTAAGTGCTTTTTCTTTAGACTAAGATTTAGGTGCTTTAGAATTTTGCGACGCCTTTTTAAGTTTTAGTCCCTTTTTAAGTTATTTCCATTTGGGATATAGTTTTTCTTGTAAGCTTTAATATTTTTAGACGCAACTTTTAGTTTTTAGTTCCTTTTTAAGTTTCAACGCGCTACTTTCTTATTTTTATTTTTCGACGCCTTTTACCTATGTATCAATTATCACTCCAATTAGTAATCTCAATTTGCGATTATAATTTTAAGTTAGTGATAGTAACAAGGTTGGGTTAGTCGAGTGTTTTTAAGTTTTATAAGTCTCTCTTTTTCTTTCTTATTTTTTGACGCCTTTTATTTTTCAAATTTTTTTTTCTTTTTCGACCTTTTTCGACGCGCTCTTTTTCTTTCTTATTTTTCGCTATTCTAGTTTTAGGACATAGATTTTTATTCTACTTCTTATCTAAATTTCTTAAAATTACGAAAATTTATTTTAAGTGGTTAAATTGATAGACATCAAAATTTTCTGGTTCGTAGTAATAGTTGGATTTGTACGTGGACCGGGTTATTGGATCCAAACAGTCCTCAATTATATTGAGACCAAACGAATTCTGCCCCTCTGCTGCATCTTTTGGCTATTCGAAACGTGGGCAAAATCAGAAAAGTCTATTAATTGGATAACTTATATAATTTTTCTTTCCTTTTAAAAACTAATAGGATATTCAGTGAATGCACCGAGCAAGACGTTCACCACATTTTGTACGTTCACCACCTGTAACTCGATCAAGACATCTAGCAAATATTACCGCCATTGATTTTTCTTTAGAATCGTCATCCAGTCGACCAAGTACTCCAATTCAAATTTCCGATAATCCATTTTTTGAACCCGACCTCACAATTGAGAATCCGGAGAATATTCAGGGACGATTCATAGATCCTGAACCATTAATTTTTCCTCCGGAACCACCAATCATTCAAACAGAGATTGTTGAGGAACTAACCATTAAATCAGAATCCTCTAGTGATTCAGATTCAACAAATTCAATTATGGAAAATCTGGAACCTTTAAGTATGGAAGACCGAATGAGAGCTAAACGCACTGGCCGAGGTCACGCAATTACTCATCCAGACATTAATGCGCCAGATTATGAAATCAAAGGACAAATTCTGCACATGGTGACTAATCAATGCCAATTTAGTGGTGCGCCGAAGGAAGATCCAAATGAACATCTTCGTACCTTTAATAGGATCTGCACACTATTTAAAATAAGAGAAGTTGAGGATGAACAGATATATCTCATGTTATTTCCCTGGACTTTAAAGGGAGAAGCCAAAGATTGGTTGGAATCGTTACTTGAAGGGGCGATTGATACATGGGACGTGTTAGTTGAAAATTTCTTAAACAATTCTTTCCGGCATCTAAAGCCGTAAGACTTCAAGGAGAAATTGTTACGTTCACACAGAAGCCAAATGAAACTCTATATGAGGCGTGGACAAGATTTGGAAAGTTATTAAGAGGATGTCCGCAACATGGTTTAGACACCTGTCAAATAGTACAAATATTCTACCAAGGATGCGACATCACTACAAGGAAAGACATAGATATAGCAGCTGGTTGTTCTATTATGAAGAAAACTAAAACTGATGCTTACAAAATTATTGATAACACTGCTTCCCACACAAATAAGTGGCACCAAGAAAAAGATATCGTTAGATCATCCAAAGCAGCTAGAGCCGATTCAAGCCATGACTTAGATTCCATTTCTGCAAAGATAGATGCTGTCGAGAGATGAATGGAAAAGATGACTAAAGATATCCACTCAATACGAATTAGTTGTGAGCAGTGTGGAGGACCACATTTGACAAAAGATTGTCTCAGTATTGAGCTAACAATGGAACAAAGAGAGAATATTTCATACATAAACCAAAGGCCTGGAAATAATTATCAGAATAATTATCAACCGCCAAGACCAATTTACAATCAAAACCAGAATTATAATCGAAATGTTCCATACAACAACCAACAAGGTCCTAGTAATCAACAAGTATCCAATAATACTTACAATCAGCAAAGACCTAATTTTCAAAACAAACCACCACAACCCGATGATAAAAAGTCGAATTTAGAAGATATGATGACGAAGCTAGTTGAAACTCAAACGCAGTTTTTCACATCTCAAAAACAAACCAATGAACAAAATGCTCAAGCATTTAGAAATCAACAAGCTTCTATTCAAAACTTGGAACAAGAAGTAAGTAACCTAGCAAGGTTAATAGGTGAAAGAAAACCGGGAAGTTTACCTAGTGATACAAATGCTAACCCCCGGAATGAAATAGCTAAAGCCATTACCACAAGAAGTGGTACAACACTTAAACCACCTGAAATACCTGTAACTTCTGATGAATCTATTCCTACTCCACAAGAACCACAACCTGATCAAGATAAGGAAAAAGAACCGGTAGTTGAAAATGTTAATGAAGATAACACAGTTAAGGCTAAACCTTATGTTAAACCATACCAACCACCACTTCCTTACCCGAGTAAAATGAAAAAAGAGAAACTTGAAGCCGAGCAATCCAAATTCTTGGATATGTTTAAACAAATAAATGTCAATCTTCTTTTCATTGATGTGATTTCAGGAATGCCTAGATATGCTAAATTTTTGAAAGATCTAATCTCAAATAGAAAGAAAATGGAAGAACTCTCGGCTGTTACTATGAATGCTAATTGTTCTGCAGTGCTGTTGAATAAGATACCAAAAAAATTATCTGATCCAGGAATTTTCACAATTCCATGTTTTCTGGGTAGTCTTAGTTCAATAGAAGCATTGGCAGACTTAGGTGCTAGTATAAATTTAATGTCGTATTCACTATACGCTAAACTAGACCTTGGAGAATTGAAACCAACAAGAATTAGTATACAACTAGCCGATCGATCAATAAAATATCCTAGAGGGATAATGGAGAACATGCTAGTTAAGGTTGGTACTTTAGTATTTCCAGTAGATTTTGTTGTTCTGGACATGGAAGAAGATTCTCAAGTTCCTCTCATATTAGGAAGACCATTCTTAAACACGGCTAAAGCAATGATAGACGTGTTCGGTAAGAAACTGACCCTAAGTATAGAGGATGAGAGTGTTACCTTTTCAGTTGATAGAGCAATGCAACAACCGCAATCTGCAGATGATACATGCTATTATATTCAAACTATAGATTCACATGCAGAATTGTTAGAAGAATTTCCAGAATTACAAGGAACGGGAGAATGTTCTTTAGGAGAAGGAACTGAACCAATTGACGAAGCTGAAATGTTAGCTACACTAATAGCTAATGGATATGAACCAACAACAGAAGAAATTCAAATGCTAAAAGAAGAAGACAGATATCGATATAAATCATCGATAGAAGAACCTCCGACATTAGAGTTAAAGCCACTTCCAAACCATTTGGAATACGCTTATTTACATGGTGAATCTGAATTACCTGTAATAATATCGTCTTCTCTTACTGAAAATGAGAAATCACAACTCATTTCTGTGTTGAAAGCTCATAAACCAGCCATTGCATGGAAGATTCATGATACTAAAGGAATAAGTCCTTCGTATTGCACACATAAAATCCTTATGGAAGAAGGTCATAAAACGTATGTGCAACGCCAATGAAGACTAAATCCTAATATGCAAGATGTAGTTAAAAAAGAAATTATTAAACTGCTTGATGCAGGTTTAATTTATCCAATTTCTAATAGTCCATGGGTAAGCCCAGTTCAATGCGTGCCTAAGAAGGGTGGCATGACTGTTATTACAAATGAGAAAAATGAGCTTATTCCTACTAGGACTGTAACAGGATGGCGTGTATGTATTGATTATAGAAAATTAAATGACGCCACCAGAAAAGATCACTTTCCCTTACCTTTTATTGATCAAATGTTGGAAAGATTAGCCGGAAATAGTTATTATTGTTTTCTTGATGGATTTTCCGGATATTTTCAAATTCCAATAGCACCCGAAGATCAAGAGAAAACCACGTTCACGTGCCCTTATGGTACTTTTGCTTACAAACGCATGCCATTTGGACTTTGCAACGCCCCTGCAACCTTTCAAAGGTGCATGATGGCGATTTTTCACGACATGATAGAAGAATGCATGGAAGTTTTCATGGATGACTTTTCAGTCTTCGGTGATACATTTGAATCATGTCTAGTTAATCTTGAACGAATGTTATTAGATGCGAACAATCAAATCTAGTTCTTAATTGGGAGAAATGCCATTTCATGGTTAAAGAAGGCATCATTCTTGGACATAAAATTTCAAAGGAAGGAATTGAAGTGGATAGAGCTAAAGTAGATGTAATTGCTAAACTTCCACATCCCACCAATGTTAGAGGAGTTAGGAGTTTTCTAGGGCATGCCGGTTTTTACCGACGTTTCATAAAAGATTTTTCTAAAAATGCCACTCCTATGAATAAACTCCTAGAAAAGGATGCTCCATTCGTCTTTTCAAATGAATGCATCAAATCTTTTAATATTCTTAAAGAAAAACTCACTAATGCGCCGATCATGATAACACCAAATTGGAATCTACCGTTTGAACTAATGTGCGATGCAAGTGATTTTGCAATGGGAGCCGTTTTAGGACAAAGGATTGAAAAACGATTTCAACCTATTTATTACGCTAGTAAAACGTTACAAGGAGCACAAACGAACTATACAACTACTGAAAAAGAACTCCTTGCTATTGTTTTTGCTTTTGACAAATTTCGTTCATATCCCGTTCTAGCAAAAACGGTGGTCTATACCGACCATTCTGCTCTTAGATACCTATTTTCAAAACAAGATGCCAAACCAAGATTAATCTGTTGGATCTTACTCTTACAAGAGTTCGATATTGAAATCCGAGATAAAAGAGGAGCAGAAAATCTCGCCGCTGATCATCTTTCTCGTCTTGAAAATCCCGAATTAGAAGTTCTAAATGAATTTGCCATACAAGACAACTTTCCTGATGAATATCTATTGAAGATAGATTATAATGAAATATCATGGTTTGCAGACTATGCAAACTACTTAGTATGTGGATTCCTTGAAAAAGGATTATCATACCAAAAACGAAAGAAATTCTTCAATGATATAAAACACTATTTTTGGGAAGATCCACATTTGTTTAAAAGTTGTCCAGATGGAATAATACGCCGATGTGTATTCGGAGATGAAGCTAGTAAAATTTTAAACCATTGTCACACAGGACCAACATGAGGGCATTATGGGCCTCAACTAACAGCAAGAAAAGTTTATGATGCTGGATTCTATTGGCCTACAATTTACAAAGATGCACACCTTCTTTGCAAATCCTGTGATGCTTGTCAAAGGGCCGGAAAAATAAGTCAACGTGATGAAATGCCACATAATGTCATTCAAGTATATGAAGTATTTGACATTTGGGGTATTGACTTTATGGGTCCATTTCCAAAATCTCATAATAATCTCTATATTCTCGTAGCCATTGATTATGTATCTAAATGGGCGGAAGCACAAGCTCTCCCAACTAACGATGCACGAGTTGTAGTCAACTTTTTAAAACGTCTTTTTGCAAGGTTTGGAACACCGAAAGCTTTAATAAGTGATCGGGGAACTCATTTCTGTAATAATCAACTTGAGAAAGTTCTTAAAAGATAAGGAGTAACTCATAAAATCTCCACCGCATATCATCCACAAACTAGTGGACAAGTTGAAAATACCAACCGAGCTTTAAAACGTATTCTAGAAAAAACCGTAGGATCAAATCCGGAGGAATTGTCCATAAAATTGGAAGATGCACTCTGGGCTTTTAGAACAGCCTACAAAACTCCAATTAGAACCACACCTTTTAGACTCGTTTACGGAAAAGCATGTCATCTTCCAGTAGAAATTGAACACAAAGCATTTTGGGCTTTGAAGACATGTGATCTTGATTTACTTAAAGCTGGACATCTACGGTTAAGTCAACTAAACGAATTAGAAGAATTAAGACATGAAGCATACGAAAATTCATTAATCTATAAAGAAAGAACGAAGAAATGGCATGATAAAAGAATCAGAAGTTCAAAAGAATTTAAAGAAGGATATAGAGTTCTTATTTTCAATTCACGATTCAAGCTATTTCCTGGAAAATTGAAATCAAGATGGTCTGGACCATTCATAGTCAAAAGAGTTTTCCCATACGGAACGATAGAATTAATAAATTTAAATGGGATTGAATTTAAAGTTAATGGTCACAGAGTTAAACATTACATACATGGTCCGATGGAAGTCGACAACGAAGTTAATCACAATTTCGATACCACAGCTAACTAAGTGTGGGGAGAATCAAGTCTTTAAAGGATAATATGTATTTCTGTTAGAGTTAGATTTTCTGTTTTTGTGTAGTTCTCGAAAATGGAACCCGAATGGTCTTTCCCTAGCAGACCCTAAAGAACTAGTCTTCTCCCCCCATTCTGAATTTTTATTTTTTTTAGGTTTTTACGAAATGAAAACTTCCTGTGAACTAAACCATGGTCTAATGCTACACGCTTTGATCACTAAACGTAATAATGACACACTTCCGAGTGAAATAGTATCAGTAATCAGAGAAAAATTGGACGGAGTAAGAAAAGAATCCAGATGCGAAGATAATAAGTTACAATTTGGTAAAGGAAAATCAAAATCCACAGCAAAAAGAAGAGCACGACACCTTGAAAGATGTCACAAATGCGGAAAATGGTCACATGGAGGTAAATGTTCAAATAATCAAACCTATTCAAACACCGAATTTGTTACTTTATGCAGAGACGGACCGTTCATATGTTTAGAAGAAAAAACACTGAATGCTCGAGGTTACGCCTATGTAGCCATGGAAAACCAATTAAACCGACTATCTTATGAGTGGGATAGATCGTATCACTAAGAATACTATCTCACAGGTAAGTCTGTACAGTTTTTATTTTTTATTTTCATTTTTAACCTTTTGATAATAAACGCTAATTTGTTCGCTATAAAGTATTAAATTGGTATTCGATGAAATTAGGTTTGGCGACCGAAATTATTGATATCATTCAAAAATTTATTACATCACTGCGAAATTTAACGTTTATTCTTAAGGTATAAATATCTTTAATCAATCAAACCAATATATTTCAAAAATTCGTCATGAGTTAAATTAGGTCATTGAACCGAAATTACTTTACCAAAAAGAGGGGCGTATATTTTTGATAATATTTGATTGATTAAAGTGGGATAAAAGACCAAAAAGATTTTTAATTTTATTTTTACCATGTTTTTAAAATTAATATATAAATATTAAATTAATATTGTAAACTTTTTAAATTAATATATTTAAAATTGTAAATATTTGAACAATTGATATTTTTAAGTTTGTATGTATAAAAACAAAAATATAATATAAGTTTGGTGTGAATTTATAATATGAATCTTTAATTAAGTTTGGTGTGAATTTTTAATTTTAAATATGAATTTTGAATTTTATATTTAAGTTGGGTGAATTTAAAAACCAAAATTTTCTTTTTCTCATTAAGTTAAAAATATGATTTTTAAAAATTCGTCGTAAGTTGAAGACTAGGTCGTTGAACCGAAATTGCTTTACCCGAGGGAGGGACGAGAACTTTTATTATCATTATTTTTAATCTTATTGAATTAAAGTATGCCAAAAACACAAAAAAACCCAAAAATCTTAGCCTTTAAAACAATCGCTACAAAAAGACAAACTTTAAAATTTTGTCGAAGGACGGACTAGGACATCGATCCGAAACGACCTCGTCCTAAAACAAAGGAAAACAAAATTTTAAATTTATTTTATATTTGTTTTATAAGTTAAGGTTTACAAAAAAAAAAAAAAAAAGGCCGCGATTCGCGGAGTTTGTAAGGGTCAAACACCGCAAGTCGCGGAGAGACCAAAATTCAGAAAAAAATAAAAACGCTGGAAACAGATCAGTTGCACACTACCACCCACAAAAACTACGAAAATACCCGAAAATCACCTCTAAAATCCGAATTTTTTCACCATTAATCATCACATTTTTTACTAAAATCATGTTGAGAAGGATGCTATCAAAGAATTACTCAAGAAAAATGGTAAATTTCTACACCTAAACACCATTTAATCCGAAAATTAGTGTTCTTGAGCAAATTTTATACCCAATTCGATTTTGATGCTTTTTAGTGTAATTATGCTTAAATTGCTTATGTATTATGCTTGTATAACCTAGATTGATGCTATTTAACATGATTAGAAGCCTTAAACTTCAAATTTTGAGTAATCTAGGGTTTGTGTTCTTGAGCAAATTTGGGGCTTTTTGATATAAACAGGTTATGGCCAATTTTTGTCATGAATTATTGCTAAATTAAGTAGTGTAACATGTTTAGGTAGTTAAATGATCCAAACTTTGAGCCTAAACATGATCTTTGAGAATTAAAGTGGACTTTTTCAAGTCTAAAATTCATGAACTTGATTTTTGAGAGATAATGCCATTTGAAACTTGTTTAATTGCTAGTAATGATTATTTTGACATGTTATTTGAGTTGAATGCTTATGAACTTGGCGAACATTTTCGTATATGCTTATTTGAAAAAGTGTAGATTTGATAAAAATATGAAAATGAGCATAAGTTTGATATAAATTGGACATGCTATTGTAATTATTTTGATTGATGATTTTGCTGACACTAATGCATATTTGGATGCACAAAAATTGTGTTTGATGTGTTTTGCAGACTGAAAGGGGTGAATCTTCATCCCAAGCTCGCAATGCTCCTCCTGAGAATGTGGAACAACAGGATGTTGATAGCTATTATAAACAAGATATACCTAATCCAGTTATGACATTTTCAGATATGCACTTGGAAGATTTGCACCCGAACTTGAGATTTGACAGACGTTAGATAGATTATCCAAAATACCAAAGGGGTTTGCTTACTCTTCATTCTAAAGCTGTTGAAGTACCTAGGGTAATAGAATGGGCACCGTTAGAAGCTGTAGAATTGGCCGAGCCAATTAGGGAATTACTTACACAGAGGTATGGTAATTCTACTTTTAATGATTGGGTACGATTATTCAACATACGTAGACCTGTATATAAAGTATGGTGTGAAGAATTATTGTGTAGTATAGAAATAAATGATCGGGTAGCTAGTTTAACCGATCGATCTTTTATTAGATTTTTGTTAGGAGGTTCGATGCGCCACATGTCTTTACTAGATATGGCTCAGGCCTTACGTATATATACGCCTGAGGAGTTAGCATCTGCCGATTGTAGAGGGTTGATATTGAACGGTAGGAAAATTGATGAAAATTTTGATACGCATGGTGTATGGAGTCAAATGACTAGCCATCACCGATTTAAAGGGGGAATTACTCTTATTTGGATATAGATAGAGCAGAGTTAAGAGTAATTCATAGATTTTTGGCTAACTCGATTACACAGAGAGGTCACAATAAAGAAAAAATTACCTTACATGATTTATTCTACTTAAAGTGTATTCGGGATCCTAGAAGCTTTGTCAATATCCCTTACTGTGTTGCTTTTTATTTATCTAAAATGGTAGAGGGAATGCAGGACGGGAGTATAATAGGAGGAGGTATTTTTGTTACTCTCATTGGAGAGTATTTAGGTGTTGATAGGAACCAAGGAGGTCCATTACAGCTTTGTAGAGAACAGGTTGAGCCCTTAGGATTGAAAGTTTATGTGGGTGCTAAGGTATTGAAAAGTAGACGTAACCAGGCAGTACCCTATGAGGGATCTCATCCTCAGGTAGAGAGAGGCTCAGACGAGGAAATGGAGGAGGCGGAAGACATTAGGGATGTCTTTCGAGATGCTATTCTTAACGTCCACGTTCGTATAGATGAGGCAATGACGAACGCGGCCAGACATAGTATGTATGAGTAGTGGAACTCCGAGCGAGTATACGAGGATTATAGGCGACGCCAACACGATAGCTGGTTAGTTCATCAGCACCAAATCATGAGCCAGCTATCATATCAGGTACCAAATAATTACGTGCCTACTCGACCTGCTCATTTTCCGCCACACAGCCCCGAGATCCGACCACCCTTTAACCGGTATGACTATAACCAAGCCTATCAGAACACCTATAACCAACAATGAAACCCACCTGACGAGATGAACTGGAACCCATATCCAGACTGATTTGGTTCCATTTGGTTATTTTTATGATTGTTATGTTTTTATCTTTTGACTTTTTCATGTTTAAACTTATGTTATTGGATATATTTGTGCAATTTTTATCATTTTTATTATTATCGTGTACTAATATTTCACATTTAGGATTCGAAAGTGGGATATTAAGTCCCATTTCAAATTGCCATGAATGTTTATATTTGTATGTATGTATATTGTCGATTGTACAAAACAGGGTAAAACAGCGCATTTTCAAAGACTGGCATTAAGTTCAGCAAAAGCCAGTTTTGATGACAAAATGAAAAATAAATGTGATGTAACAACAAGAAGGAATGAACAAATGATGTGCACCATTTATCATTCATCAAACAAACGCCAATATGTTTGGAAACTTTGGTAAAATTTAATCATTTCTACGCTAATCACCCTCAATAATTTAAATTGTTACTGATATCTTGCAAATGAGGGCATTGCAAGATCTTAAGTGTGGGAAGGGGTTAAATTCTTTCGGATTTTAAAATTTTTACTTTATACACTTGGTTACCATTAGAAATACTAGTAAAGTAGTAGTTGTATTAGAATCTAGTGCTCTCTGATAATAAAGAACAGCCCTAGTCTTATATATTGACTACCCAATTCTAGTAAAATTTTTCAAAATTTTCAATTAAATGAACTCAAAATCATGTTTATACATATTTATGAACGATAAAACTAGGTGTTAACACTGAAATTATTGTTACCTCAAAAAGGACATAAATTGAGAAACAAACCAAAATGTTAAAATTCATTTAAAATAGAATAGAGGACAATAAAAAGGAAAATAAAAGCCAAGTGTGGGAAAAATTACCAAGTTATCTTAAACATATGTCACATATTTCTGTAACAAATAATTGAAGATACTTTTGCTTTGGACTAAACTAAACAGTTTTACCCGATTTACTGTAATATATTTGAAAGAAAGATGGATCTACACGATGAATCAATTCCACCGTTAAAAATAAGTAAAGTCTTCCGAAAAAGAAACGCGCTTCTTGATTTAGGTCATGAAGTTGTCGTCCAGACCAGCTGTAGGTTGATGAAAAATCTAGAAAAGTCATCTCTAAAACCAGCAGGAAATCCACGGACCTCAGCATCAAACAGGGTCGCCATGTGGTCAGACTTATCCTAACCATGAGAGGATCTGTCTCGTAAAATGGGGAGGGCATCGTGCAAATTAGCTTGATAAGACTAATGAATCAGATCCCCAAAAAGGATAATCTCCTTAAAGATCAAAAATCAGCTTTTAAGACTGATATTACTCAATCCTAGAGATTGACCTTAAAGATTGAGAATTACAAACTCATGAAATTCGATGATATCTAAACTCGAGCTTGAACGAGAAAATATTTTGATCAAAATTAAAACCGATTTGTTTTCTGAAAACCTATTTTTAATGCGTTCATTACCATTGAACGTAAAATCCTAGGAATTCACCTGGAATTCATTAGGTCACCTGAACCAAATCGGGTGTCAACCATAAGAACGGTGGTTGCATAGCATGGTCAAAGACAGGACCTTGTGCCAGACCGAAAAATTATAAGGGTGAGCTTTACTATTGCTCCTACAAAGGATAGTAATTGCGTCCGACACGTTATAGACCATAATTAAAAGCATGTCAGGGGACATTGCCTTAAACAGTGCTTGTTCAACGCTTTCCTTTACAACCGGACGGTAGTTTACCGAAAGGTAATATACGGAACAAGTAAACTGGATGTGTTGCTTTCCCAATACAAGGTTAGCAAGTGGGTGACACAAAACCACAAGTTTTGAGCTAAATTTCAAATCTGAAACCCACAAAAAGAATTTGCAAACACCGGTGAAGGGTTATTCCGGAAAACTTATCTAGGGTAAAAGCTAGATTGAATTTTCAAAAAGATCAAATGTTTTCATAAAGATCCAATTTCCTTAAAGGATTTAAATTTTATAGTCATGTGGGACTGTAAACCACATCGTTACTACCATTGTTTATACTGCCGTATAGAAATCACTGATGTACAAAGTGTGAAGAATAAAGAAGTGATTCTAGTATTTCAAGACTATATTGCTTGAGGACAAGCAACACTCAAGTGTGGGAATATTTGATAATGCTAAAAACGAACATATATTTCATAGCATTATTCCTCAAGAAACACAAGCTTTTAGTTGCAATTGTTCTATTTACAAGTGATATTCATTTAAATAATAAAAGGTGAAGACAAAAGACAGATTCGACGAATTGAAGACGCAAACGACCAAAAAGCTCAAAAGTACAAAATACAATCAAAGAGGTTCCAATTATTGATAATAAACGTCTCAAAATTACAAGAGTACAAGATTCAAAACGCAAAGTACAAGATATTAAATTGTACGCAAGGACGTTCGAAAATTCGAAACCGGGACCAGAGTCAACTCTCAACGCTCGACGCAACGGACTAAAAATTACAAGTCAACTATGCAAATAAATATAATATAATATTTAAATAATTACTAAAATTATTTATATATTATATTTATTTATATAATCCGTCGACAAGCTAGGAGCCAAGGCTTGGTGAGCTGTAAAAACAAACTCCGCGACTCGCGGAGTTTGAAGAAGGAAAGGGCCGCGAGTCGCGGAGCTCCCCTGGACGAAAATTTCTATAAAAGCCAGCGCAGTTCGACGTAAAAAGATATCAATATATCCATCCTCTCTATATCTATACGTAATATTTATATTTATATTTATATTTTAATTTTAATTTCTAATAATAAGGGTATGTTAGCGAATGTTGTAAGGGTGTAAGTCGAAATTCTGTCCGTGTAACGCTACGCTATTTTTAATCATTGTAAGTTATGTTCAACCTTTTTAATTTAATGTCTCGTAGCTAAGTTATTATTATGCTTATTTAATCCGAAGTAATCATGATGTTGGGCTAACTATTAAAATTGGGTAATTGGGCTTTGTACCATAATTGGGGTTTGGACAAAAGAACGACACTTGTGGAAATTAGACTATGGGCTATTAATGGGCTTTATATTTGTTTAACTAAATGATAGTTTGTTAATTTTAATATAAAGGTTTACAATTGGACGTACCTATAAATAACCATATACACTCGATCGGACACGATGGGCGGGGTATTTATATGTACGAATAATCGTTCATTTAACCGGACACGGGAATGGATTAATAGTCACTAGAATTATTAAAACAGGGGTGAAATTATGTACAAGGACACTTGGCATAATTGATAACAAAGTATTAAAACCCTGGGTTACACGCAGTCGATAACCTGGTGTAATTATTAAACAAAGTATTAAAATCTTGTTACAGTTTAAGTCCCCAATTAGTTGGAATATTTAACTTCGGGTATAAGGATAATTTGACGAGGACACTCGCACTTTATATTTATGACTGATGGACTGTTATGGACAAAAACCAGACGGACATATTAAATAATCCAGGACAAAGGACAATTAACCCATGGGCATAAAACTAAAATCAACACGTCAAACATCAGGATTACGGAAGTTTAAATAAGCATAATTCTTTTATTTCATATTTTATTTCCTTTATTTTATATTTAATTGCACTTCTAATTATCGCACTTTTATTGTTATTGTATTTAATTGCACTTTTAATTATCGCAAGTTTATTTTATCGCACTTTTATTTATCACAATTTCATTATCGTTATTTACTTTACGCTTTAAATTAAGTCTTTTATTTATTTAATATTTTACATTTTGTTTTAACTGCAACTAAAGTTTTAAAATCGACAAACCGGTCATTAAACGGTAAAAACCCCCTTTAAAATAATAATATTACTTATATATATATTCGTATGTTTATAAAATAAAACTAATATAGCGTTAAGCTTGTTTAAAAGATTCCCTGTGGAACGAACCGGACTTACTAAAAACTACACTACTGTACGATTAGGTACACTGCCTATAAGTGTTGTAGCAAGGTTTAAGTATATCCATTCTATAAATAAATAAATATCTTGTGTAAAATTGTATCGTATTTAATAGTATTTCCTAGTAAAATATAAGCTATTTCATATACACCTCGCATAACATCAAAATTACTAGCATTATTATCATTAATAATAAAATTATTATATTAGTAATATTAGTAATATTATTATCATTATTTTATCATTATTATAATTATCATTTTTACAAACAAAAGATATCTATATAATATATATATATATATATATATATATATATATATATATATATATATATATATATATATATATATATATATATATATATATATATATATATATATATATATATATATATATATATATATTTATTACATATATCATAAGCATATTAATATTAGATTTTTCTAACTAATAAAATATTATTTATATTAATATCACATTTATGAAAATATATATATCGTATAAGTATTATAACAAATAATAAGAATTAATAATTATATATAAGGATATTAAACTATATATTATAATATATATATATATATATATATATATATATATATATATATATATATATATATATATAAATATAAACTTAGTTGATTAATATTACAACGTGTTAACATATATACTTAATATAGGTTCGTGAATCTTAGGCCAACCCTGCATTTTTCAGTTCCGTCGTATGTATTTTTACTACAAAATACAGTATTGTGAGTTTCATTTGCTCCATTTTTAAATGCTTTTGCAATATATATTTTTGGGACTGAGAATACATGCGCTTCTTTTATAAATGTTTTACGAAATTGATCATGCATGTTTTCACCATAGGGTTTAACATGCCTGCTCAATATGTTGGTGGGGTTTAAGGATCTTAGAACAAGGCTCTCCGGTCCGGCTACCGTGAATAACCCTGGCCGACATGACGATGTCGGCAGGGTGGCCAAGTGATTAAGTCCACCTTCGATAGCGGTCGCTGATCAGAAGGCCCCAAATAAGGTTGTAGGTGCTAGCTTAATGAAGAACTAACCTTTTAACCTTGAAGAGACTGAGAATGATGCTTAATTACGTAAGACGTGTGGCAGATGGTAGTTACGTAATGTGATGATCCCTAGAATGATAGTTAGGGTTTGTATATATAGGCAAACCCTAATTCTAGAACCATCCGAGATATTGACAATCCTTTCCATAACAAACTCCCCCGAATCACGGATGTAATTATGGAAAAGATATTTACTTGCTAGCCAAGTAATCGCTGTACCGAGAACACATGCATCAGATACGAATCCGCATACCGCTTAGCGCATACAAGTTGACGCGTACGGATGCTAGCAAGTGCTCGCATACCAACTTATTGCGCCTGCGGGCTGCGGTATCATTATGTCCCCCCAGTTTGATGTTATATGGCGCAATACATATGATATCAAATTATTAAGCGAAGAAAAAACAAGAAAACGGCTAGCATTTAATTTTCCGCGTGCGTTTCGAGGTCATTTAATGCCTGTCACTGTCGCAGAAGCCCATTAGGCTGACAAGACGTAAAGTGGCAGTTGGCAGGCGTGTGACAACCACGCGCTCATAGGTAATCATGCCAAGGTGACATCCACGCGCGCACTTAAAATGCCACCCGTTGATCGCGTAACACGTGTACAGCCAGGATGAGACCTTTTCACCCCAAGACTTCCAATTCACACTATAAATAGACGCCCTTCACCTTCATTTCTACTCTCCTGCCATTTGATTCTCCAATACGCTGCCTTTTTCAATTCCGATCAAATCTCGAATATTCCGGCCTACTCCCGAAGTTTAGTAATTCTCCAAACACTCTATAGAAAATGACTAAGGCTAGCGAGACTTATGTAGATAGTGTAGAGTCCATTATAGAGCAGAGGCACATTGATTCGTTAGTGAAACAATACCCGCCGCTAGCATAGTACAATCCGGTGCCACCCTTGCCTAACCAACGTGCTCATTCACCACCAGAAAAGAAGGTAGCCATATACGAGCATGCGTTTAAGCATGGTAATTTTAGGGTGCCCCCGTCAGATTTCTTTCTAGGCATTTTAGATCACTTCGGCATAGGGTTAGGGCAACTACACCCTTATGCGATAGGAAAGATTGTGCTGTTTGAAATGTGGTGCGCTGCACTCAACAAGGTTCCCTTAGTGAAGGTCTTCTGCCATTTATACAGTCTAGCCAACCACCACAAATCGTGGTTCACCTTCTTCACCCGTCAAAATTTCACAAAAACCCACAAATCGAATGCGGGTCAATGGAAAGAAACTTTCTTTTTCATTGACCAAACTGTTGTTGCGGCCAGTTTTCTGCAAACTCTTATCTGGTGTTTAAATATGGCAAAGGATGTGTACAAAACCCCCACCCTTGATGATGACGAAAGAAAGCTGTTGGCGGAGTGTGCCAATGCACAACTGGTGCACCGTTCGTATGGAAATGTGATGCTGCGTTTAGGAAACATATCCGCGCATTGGCCATGGAAGAACCTGCGTCCGGCCATAGTCGCACCGAATGGCAAGGGAAGGAATAGTACAAATGCATGTAAATATAAAACCACTAGCGCATTCTGACAGGTTTTAATATTGCATACATGTTTGTAGAGATGAAGATGAAGAAAGTGCTCACGGTGGAGGATATTGCGGCCATTTCATTCCGCAAGCAAAATGTCACTGAGCCGCTTGAGCAGGAAAAGACCGGTGAGAATGAGGAGCCAACACCTGCCACCTCGGGCAACAAACGCAAAGCTGCCGACACTACCCAAGCCAACCAGAAAAAGAAGAGGCTTACTCCCAAACAGGCGGAGGACATGCGGAATGACAACTTTGTCCCCATCGACCCGGCATCCGCAGATCTCCCTCCTCATATCACCGGTAAGCATCTCTTTCCTTGCGCAACATCTTACGATTTACCTCGTGCTAACTAGTTACTGATTTGCAGAGCATATTGAGGAGATGCATCACACCCCACCGCGAGTCAATCCGGAGCTCGAAGCTACCGCCGAGTCAAAAGACAAGACGATACACCTGGACTCCGAGTCCACAACAACCCCGCCACACGGTAGCTTCCGTTTGGCAAACTTGGTACAGCTCACCCAGTCATCGGCGGAAAATGCCGCAGAGCAATCCGCTTTCCTTCAATAAATCTTCCCGGCTGAGTTCCGCAACCAACTAGCCTCACTGCCCTTTAATCAAGCGCACAACGCTTTCATCCAAAACGACCTCGTCTTTTTTGGCATTTTCGCGGATCAAGCCCGCCGGTTCACTAACTTATATCAAATGGTCGTGCATAAAGAAACAGAGCTAGGACTACTGTAAGCGGGCGTCGACCAGGTCAAAAAAGACAGGGATGCCGCAGAGGAGGCGCGCAAAACGGCAGAGGCGACTGCGGCCGAAACCAAAGCTGCCCTGATTGAGCAGAGGAAGAAAAACCGCGAGCTGGTTGGTGCGGTTGACCTAGCTAAGGGGGAGAATGAGCGTTTGCGGGTAAAGCTGGAAAGGGTGAACAGGGAGAAGGATGACGCGGTGACTTGCCGTGAATTGGCAGAAGCGAACTTAACAAAACTTCGCACCGCTCTTCCTACCATTGCGCAGAAGGTGATGGATTCCGGGCCAGTATCCGACAAGTTTAATGCCTACGTTGATGCAGTGAAGGACCACGAAATCAACAAGGCAGTGCTGGAGGTGATTCAAGCTTGCAGTCTGACACCACCGTACCCTGACACCGTACAAAAGAAGCTAAAGGAGGGTACGGCCGCAGTGGTAATGGAGGCGGAAGAAGCCATCAAAGCCATCCCAATCCCCCTGATCAATGCTTTTGTTGCGGACTCGAATATGTCGGTTGACGGGTTCCTCAAGGAGGATTATTAGTGATATCTTGTAATTGTTTGCGCCGTAAGTCCTATGTTCAGGCAGGCAATATGAAAAAGATATGTAATATCTTAATTTTGTATATATGATATTATTTTGTGCAAGCGGTGTGTATTAATTGTTTAATACGTGAATCAAAACAAAGAACTAACCACACGCCCATGCGCATAGTTAACCAAAACTTATGCGTATGCGCAGGTACTGCGTAAAAAAAAAAAACAATACTTTAGCAATTTTACCTTTAATATTTTAGACTCATGTAAGATCCTGTTTTCTTTTTGGTTTGGACGCCGTCCAAACATCTGGGACACCGTCCCATTCCGAAGGCCTGGACGCCGGCCAGAAATCTGGACGCCGTCCAGATGATCTGTCGAGCCAGAATTGTGTTTTTAAATATTTTAGCTGGGTAAATTGGTAATTTCACTTGGTGGACGAATTAAAGGCCCTAGATCAGTTTGGTTGATCCTCATTACTCCATTTCTAACCACCAAACTTCATCCACTTAAATCCTAGTGAGAGAGTGTGATTCAAGTGTGAGAAAGCTTAAATCGGAGAAGAAGAAGCTTGTTTCGGGTTCTAGCTCGAGCATTAAAGTTGTTCATCTCCTCGTTAGCTTCGTTTTGATTGTGGTGGTAAGCCTTAAACTTGATTACCTTAGGTTAATGTGTTTAAGGGTTAGGGTTTGGGTTAGAGTTGCACATAAAACCCATTTGTGAGTAATTTGGGGGTTTTAGGTAAGTTTGGGTCATGAAGACCCAAATGGTGACTAACCTAGGGTTTTGAAAGGGTAAATGGGTCTTAAAGGCCTAGCAAATCACTAGTACATGTATGGTTAATGTTAGTGGGTGTCATTTGGGTTGTGGGTGACCCAAATGAGTGTGTTGCCTTGAAATGGGTCAAATGGGTCTTTGATGACCTAGGTTGTCTTGCATGTACGAAAACGAGTCAACTTGGTGATTAAATGTGTATTAAGACCTTAATGGCTAGAATTAGGGTTTTTGGTGAAGTTAACCCATTATTAGGGTTAAGGGTGCAAAATGGGTCGGGATTGCACCTTGGGTCAAAAGACTCTAGATTTTTGAGTGAGTTGCTTGACCGACTTGAGTTATGAATTGATTATGTGCTAAAATGTAATAGGTACGTTACATTGAAGTTGCAAGTTCGGTTATCTTTCACGAAGACTCTAAGGTGAGTGGAGTAATTATACATACGTGTATATGACATATTTATTTGTGGGTGTTATGGTACGAACCATTGAGCCGGTAGTGCCATAACATGTATGTGATCGAGTGTGAGCCACGAGCCGATAGCACTATAAACTAAGATGTGAACCACGAGCCGGTAGCATCGAGTGTGAACCACGAGCCGGTAGCACTATAAACTAAGATGTGAACTACGAGCCGGTAGCATCGAGTGTGAACCACGAGCCGGTAGCACTATAAAAGAGTATGACTCAATTACGTATGGTGTGAACCACGAGCCGGTAGCACCATAGCGTTATGGTTAACCATATTGAGATTGTTGATTGTGTAGCATATTGTTTAAATATATTGTGTTGAGTATATGCTAATGCGGTTATGTGATGATGTGCGACTTGTTAAGTATTTCGGGTATTATGTTATGCTATTTTGAGTTTCAAGTTCGTACGAGGTATTCGGTAATTGTGATTGCAAATAGATGGGTTATATATATGTATGTATAATTATTGCATTCACTAAGTGTTAGCTTACCCTCTCGTTGTTTACCTTTTTAGGCTCGGGTGCAGACAAAGGAAAAGGTATTCGGTTGGATTAGTTCTCCCGCTTGATTTGGTAGGGGATGCTTTCGGGTTAGCTTTTGGAAGCTCAGTCAAGCTTTGGGGTAGTTTAACCCCAAACACCATGCTCTAGGGTCGTATAGGAATTAAACTTGTTTTTGGTCGAAATTTCTATTTTTGGTACGAAACTCGTAAAATGGGCGATGTAGGTCCGATGTTGTAAAACTTGATTTGATGATGAAAACCTCTTAGTTTATCATATTGTGTTATGTTGTGAAAAGGTTTTCGTGTAAAAGTGTCGGGAAGCGGGTTTTCCGCTCACGTGAGTTGGACCCGTGATCAGTAGCTGGCAGTTCATTGGGACACCGTCCCAATTGCTTGGACGCCGTCCCTGTTGTGTTGAGCTGGACGCCGTCCCAAACTTTGGACGCCGTCCCACATTTCTGAGCTGGACGCCGTCCAGATGCACTAACATAGATTTTTTTTTGGTACGCATTTTTGGGATTTAAGATGTCGGGTTGTTACAAGTGGTATCAGAGCATGGTCTAAGGGATTTAGAAGACTTGAGATAGGTGCCTAGACTTAGACTTTATTGTGTGAGCGCTTTATGCGGTACTTGTAGGACTTTGGGTCTAATCGGGAATTGTTAGTGCTTTGGTTTATGAGAATTAACCTTGTGCTAATTGTTTTGTGTTGTGTTTAGCAATCATCAAGCAAGACGGATGTTGTACTAGCAAGTTAATAAGACGTGCTCGCGTAACAACGATTAGCTACCGTTGTTACAGGTGCAAATCGTGTAAAACAAGCGATGTACGACGATTGTTGAGCGAGATGGAGTAGTGTGGCATATATGTGTATACATATGTAATTTGTCCTTTCGTTTTTGTGGTTTAACCTATTTCGTTTTATAGAATGAAGACGAGAAACGGTCCCGATAATGATAATGGAAGTACGAGCGAGGACGCCAAGTTTTCGGCCAAGGTTGAGGCCGTCTTTAAAAATTTAAAAGCGGATTTTCTTGCGGACGTTCGAAAGGTTTTTCAAGATTCGGTTGATGAGAAAATAACCGATCTAATTAATGAACGAATGAAGGCCACTATTGAAGAGGCACTTGACGCTAGAAACATTTATTCTCGTGGTGAAGGAGGTGAAGGAAGGCGGGACTTCCACTACAAGAATTTCAAGGACGCTCAACCCCCGATGTTTAATGGGGTGCGAGATCCTTTAAAAAGTACATGTTGGATCTCTGACATCGAGGGAGCTTTCCGTACCTCGGAATGTCCTCCCGAGAAGAAGGCGAGGTATGGCTCTAGCATGCTACGAGAAGAGGCTAAGTTATGGTGGGATGATAAAATCAACTTGTATGGTGAGGAACAATGTATGCGCTTGACGTGGGAAGAGTTTAAGAAGGAGTTTTTCAAGGAATACCGAACTTCTTCTGATCTCGATAGAATCCGGGACGAGTTGCACCATTTGCAACAAGGTTTAATGGACTTAGTTACTCTTAAGTCTACCTTCTTGGCAAAGACTCGTTTTTTCCTGGAGTATGTTGGTGATGATCACAAGCTAATGAAGGATTTCTACCGCACTTTAAATGATGAGTACAAGGGTAAGATTAGTCGGGGTATGGCTAAGTCTTTTGACGAGTTATTTGAATTGGCTCGCGGTTTTGAGCCGGAGGTGCCAAGAAAGTGCGATTTTACTTTTTCAAAGAGGAAGTTTGAGGGTTCAAGTCATTCGAACTTTTCAAACAAGAAGTCCAAGAAAGGCTCCGAAAGCGTTAATAGTGTGAAGAAGGGTGCTTCCGGAGGTTTCGGGCCCACGTGTTATAATTGTAATCAAAGAGGACACATGGCCCGTGATTGCACCAAGGCGTCGACCAAAATCACTTGCTTTAATTGTGGTAAAGAGGGGCATAAGAGGTCGGAATGTCCCGATTTGAATAATGATAATGTTAAACGGTTAGAGAAAGCGGCGGGCACGGCTAGGGGTCGCAACTATTTGATGACCAATGACAAAGCCAAACAATCAAACGAAGTAGTCTCAGGTACTTTCATGGTTAATTCTAATCCGGAGAGAATTCTATTTGATAGCGGTGCAAATTTGTCGTTTGTGTCTCCTGGATTTGTGCCTAAACTTGATAGACCGTTAGCTAAGTTAAGTCGTCCGGTAAAGTCAAAATAGCGGACGGCAAGACGGTGCTAGTGGTTGATGTGTGTGAAAATTGTGATGTTGTTTTCGGTGCCGAAACCTTAAAAATTGATCTCATTCCAATGACCTTGGGTGATTTTGATATTGTCGTTGGTATGGATTGGCTCGATCGTTATAGAGCCGATATTGCATGTCATGATAAGTTTATTCGTGTGAAGACCCCAAGTGGGGGAGAGTTGATTATTCATGGTGATAAGCGAAGGAGACCGGTGCCGATATGCACTTTTGCACGGGCACATCGTCTCGTTGTTACCGGTGGCATGACTTTCCTTACTCATGTTGTTGATACTTGTAATGAGCCACCACCCATTCGTGAAATTCCAGTGGTAAGTGAATTCGAAGACGTTTTTCCGGATGAGTTACCGGGTGTTCCGGCAGAAAGACAAGTTGAATTTCGCATTGAGTTGGTTCCGGGAGCTACTCCCATTGCTAAAACTCCTTATCGTTTAGCGCCAACGGAAATGAAAGAGTTGTTAAATCAAACCCAAGAGTTGCTTGAGAAAGGTTTTATTCGACCGAGTGCTTCGCCATGGGGCGCTCCGGTTTTATTCGTGAAAAAGAAGGATGGTAGTATGCGGATGTGCATCGATTACCGGGAGTTGAATAAAGTGACGATTAAGAATCGTTATCCATTGCCTCGGATTGACGATTTGTTTGACCAACTCCAAGGTGCGACATATTTCTCTAAGAACGACCTTAGGTCCGGTTATCACCAAATGCGGGTCCTCGAGGAAGATATTGAGAAAACGGATTTTCGAACACGTTATGGGCATTTTGAGTTTGTAGTTATGCCTTTTGGTCTTACGAATGCACCGGCGGCATTCATGGACCTTATGAACCGAGTGTGCCAACCTATGTTGGACAAGTCAGTAATTGTGTTCATTGACGACATACTTGTTTATTCAAGGAGTATGAACGAACATGAACGTCATTTACGTGAAGTATTGAAGACGTTACGAAAGGAGAAGTTGTATGCTAAGTTCTCCAAATGTGAATTTTGGCTAAGGGAAGTTCAATTCCTTGGTCATATTGTGAACAAGGAGGGTATTCTAGTGGATCCGGGGAAGATAGAGACGGTGAAGTGTTAGAGACAACCGACTACGCCTACGGAAATTCGAAGTTTTCTGGGATTGGCCTGTTATTATCGTCGGTTTATCCAAGACTTTTCTAAGATTGCTTCTCCATTGACGAAGTTGACGAGAAAGAATGCTAGGTTTAATTGGGAGAACGAGCAAGAGATTACTTTTCAATTGTTAAAAGAGAAGTTGTGTCAAGCTCCGGTGTTAGTGTTGCCGGAAGGGGTAGAAGATATGGTGGTTTATTGCGATGCTTCCTTAAATGGTCTCGGGTGTGTTCTAATGCAAAGAGGTAAAGTCATCGCTTATGCCTCTCGATAATTAAAGGAACATGAAACGAGATATCTGACTCATGATCTTGAGTTGGCGGCGGTTGTGCATGCATTGAAAATTTGGCGCCACTATTTGTATGGTGTCAAATGTACGATTTATTCGGATCACAAGAATTTAAAACATCTTTTTACTCAACGAGATTTGAATTATCGTCAATATAGATGGATGGATGTGGTGAAAGACTATGATTATGAGATACTTTATCATCCGGGCATGGCGAATGTGGTCGCGGATGCGTTAAGTCGAAAGAGTGACCACCCGGCTTTACGATTGGGATTGTTACGTATGATTATTACTAACGATTTTCTTGAAAAACTTGGTGTGATTCAAATAGAGGCTTACGTCCACAACAAGCATGCGGAACAAATCATGGGACAATCGGAGTTCATTACTATGGGCTCGCGTGGTTTGTTGTCTTTTCAAGGAAGAGTGTGGGTGCCTAAGATGGGAGATTATCGACAAGTGCTACTTGATGAAGCACATAAGTCAAAGTATTCCATTCATTCGGGTGCGATGAAAATGTATCTTGACTTAAGGAAAGATTATTGGTGGCCGGGCATGAAACGTGATGTTGTAAAGTATGTTGAGCAATGCGTCACGTGTTTACAAGTTAAGGCCGAGCACCAAAAGTCGTATGGTAAGTTACAACCGTTAGAAATCCCGAAGTGGAAATGGGAGCACATTACCATGGATTTCATCACAAAGTTACCTAAAACGGCGAGAACCCAATTTGATTCGATTTGGGTTATAGTTGATCGATTGACGAAAAGTGCTTTGTTTCTTCCCATTAAAGAAGCAATATCATCGGAGACCTTGGCTAAGTTGTTTATCAAGGAAGTTATCTCTCGACACGGAGTTCCTATATCTATTATTTCGGATCGAGATACCCGTTTTACATCTCGGTTTTGGGAGAAATTTCATGAAGATATGGGTACGCAATTGAAATTGAGCACGGCGTATCATCCTCAAACAGACGGTCAAACCGAACGTACGAATCAAACTTTGGAAGATATGTTACGGGCGTGCATTATTGATTTCGGTGGTAGTTGGGATGAGCATTTGCCTTTGGTGGAATTCTCGTACAATAATAGTTATCATACTAGTATCAGGATGCCACCTTATGAGATGCTTTACGGGCGAAGGTGTCGAACTCCAATTTGTTGGGGTGAAGTGGGTCAAAGGGAAATTGGGAGTACCGATTTGGTTTTGGAGACGAATAACAAGATTGATATTATTCGGGAACATTTGAAGAAGGCTCAAGATAGACAAAAGTCGTATGCCGATATACGTAGATGAACGATCGAATTCCAAGAAGGTGATATGGTGATGCTTAAGGTTTCGCCTTGGAAGGGTATTATTCGATTTCGAAAACGGGGAAAGTTAGCTCCTCGATTTATTGGGCCATTCAAAGTTTTAGCTCGTGTTGGCGAAGTTACTTATCGTTTGGAATTACCCGAAGAACTTGCGGGGATCCATAATACATTTCATGTTTCCCATCTCCGTAAGTGTCTTGCGGATGATTCTTCGTGGGTGTCGTTAGACGAGATTGAGCTAAATAATAAGTTAGAGTATGTTGAGGAGCCGGTTGCTATACTTGATGAAAAGGTTAAGAAATTGAGAAATAAGGAGGTGAGGACTTTTAAAGTCCAATGGCGTCGAAGTATAGGCTCCGAGTTTACATGGGAGCCCGAAGAGTTTGTTTTGGTTTATCTTCCTGCTTGTCATGCGGCGTGGATTGCGAGGTCGCAATCCGGTTCAAGTGGGGGAGAGTTGTAAGATCCCGTTTTCTTTTTGGTTTGGACGCCGTCCAAACATCTGGGACGCCATCTCATTCTGAAGGCCTGGACGCCGTCCAGAAATTTGGACGCCGTCCAGATGATCTGTCGAGCCAGAATTGGGTTTTTAAATATTTTAGATGGGTAAATTGGTAATTTCACTTGGTGGACGAATTAAAGGCCCTAGATCAGTTTAGTTGAGCCTCATTACTCCATTTCTAACCACCAAACTTCATCCACTTAAATCCTAGTGAGAGAGTGTGATTCAAGTGTGAGAAAGCTTAAATCGGAGAAGAAGAAGCTTGTTTCGGGTTCTAGCTCGAGTATTAAAGTTGTTCATCTCCTCGTTAGCTTCGTTTTGATTGTGGTGGTAAGCCCTAAACTTGATTACCTTAGTTTAATGTGTTTAAGGGTTAGGGTTTGGGTTAGAGTTGCACATAAAACCCATTTGTGAGTAATTTGGGGGTTTTGGGTAAGTTTGGGTCATGAAGACCCAAATGGTGACTAACCTAGGGTTTTGAAAGGGTAAATGGGTCTTAAAGGCCTAGCAAATCACTAGTACACTTATGGTTAATGTTAGTGGGTGTCATTTGGGTTGTGGGTGAACCAAATGGGTGTGTTGACCTTGAAATGGGTCAAATGGGTCTTTGATGACCTAGGTTGTCTTGCATGTATGAAAACGAGTCAACTTGGTGATTAAATGTGTATTAAGACCTTAATGGCTAGAATTAAGGTTTTTGGTGAAGTTAACCCATTATTAGGGTTAAGGATGCAAAATGGGTCGGGATTGCACCTTGGGTCAAAAGACTCTAGATTTTTGAGTGAGTTGCTTGATCGACTTGAGTTGTGAATTGATTATGTGCTAAAATGTAATAGGTACGTTACATTGAAGTTGCAAGTTCGGTTATCTTTCACAAAGACTCTAAGGTGAGTGGAGTAATTATACGTATGTGTATATGACGTATTTATTTGTGGGTGTTATGGTATGAACCATCGAGCCGGTAGTGCCATAACATGTGTGTGATCGAGTGTGAACCACGAGCCGGTAGCACTATAAACTAAGATGTGAACCACGAGCCGGTAGCATCGAGTGTGAACCACGAGCCGGTAGCACTATAAACTAAGATGTGAACCACGAGCCGGTAGCATCGAGTGTGAACCACGAGCCGGTAGCACTATAAAAGAGTATGGCTCAATTACGTATGGTGTGAACCACGAGCCGGTAGCACCATAGCGTTATGGTTAACCATATTGAGATTGTTGATTGTGTAGCATATTGTTTAAATATATTGTGTTGAGTATATGCTAATGCGGTTTTGTGATGATGTGCGACTTGTTAAGTATTTCTGGTATGATGTTATGCTATTTTGAGTTTCAAGTTCGTACGAGGTATTCGGTAATTGTGATTGCAAATAGATGGTTTATATATATGTATGTATAATTATTGCATTCACTAAGCGTTAGCTTACCCTCTCGTTGTTTACCTTTTTAGGCTCGGGTGCGGAGAAAGGAAAAGGTATTCGGTTGGATTAGTTCTCCCGCTTGATTTGGTAGGGGATGCTTTCGGGTTAGCTTTTGGAAGCTCGGTCAAGCTTTGGGGTAGTTTAACCCCAAACACCATGCTCTAGGGTCGTTTGGGAATTAAACTTGTATTTGGCCGAAACTTCTATTTTTAGAACGAAACTCGTAAAATGGGCGATGTGGGTCCGATGTTGTAAAACTTGATTTGATGATGAAAACCTCTTAGTTTATCATATTGTGTTATGTTGTGAAAAGGTTTTCGTGTAAAAGTGTCGGGAAGCGGGTTTTCCGCTCACGTAAGTTGGACCCGTGATTAGTAGTTGGCAGTTCATTGGGACGCCGTCCCAATTGCTTGGACGCCGTCCCAGTTGTGTTGAGCTGGACGCCGTCCCAAACTTTGGACGCCGTCCAGATGCACTAACATAGAAATTTTTTTTTTTGGTACGCGTTTTTGGGATTTAAGATGTCGGGTTGTTACAACTCAAAAGCTACTGCGTTATTGCTTTGTCATGTGCTAGAGGTGCACTTTAGCTGTATGGTAAGCAACGCAACTAAAAACAAACCAATGTTTTTATACTTAAGAGTTCCTCATGCAAACCAATGCGAGAGTAATTACGCACAAGCAAACCAATGCTTGTATTTTTAAGTCGACTTGGCAGCCATCTAGTCTGCATGGCGCTTGGCTAGGGGAAAACCAATTCCCTTCGCCTGTCGTTAATGTCTAGCCTTGTAACCAAATAGGCTTCTGCCGCACGGGTGCTAGAGGACACCCCTTAAGTAGGCAGGAACCGCATACAAAAAGAAATAAACAATAAAAGTATGCGCGAGTGAATATTCAATTGGCATTAATCATGATTACAACCGTGACACATCCAAACGCACGGAAAATACATAGAAAAAATAATGCGCTAAAATAAATTGGAGTGATCAAGTCCATCCAGCTACATATAACATTTTTTTCAATAATGTCGCGTGCCAAGTACGTTTCACCAGTTTTCCATCTAATGTCTCGAGATGGTATGCCCCGGTGTTGCTTGCTTTTTCTACCCTATACGGACCTTCCCAGCGGGGGCCCAATTTCCCAGTATCCTCCGCATGACTTGCGTCATTCTGACGCCAAACTAAGTCCCCGCACTTATAAGAGCGCGAACGCACACGCTGATTGTAGTACTTTGCAATTTTCTGCTTGTTATTGGCTTCGTTTACCGCCGCAGAGAGTCTGCGTTCTTCAAGCAGATTAAGATTTTCCCGCAAAGCTTCTGAGTTATTTTGTTCGTCAAAATTATATATGCGGAACGTTGGTACCCCAATCTCTGCTGGCACAACAGCTTCTGACCCGTAAACTAAACTGAACGGAGTTTCGCCAGTGCTTGCTTTCGGCGTTGTTCTATGTGCCCACAAAACTTTTGGTAGTTCATCCACCCAACCAACTCTGCCATGGCCCAATCTTGCTTTGATTCCGGCCACTATATCCCGGTTGGTGACTTCGCACTGGCCATTCGCCTGCGGATGCGCAACGGAAGTAAAAGTTTGCTTAATATTAAGCTCTGCGCACCAACTACGAAAAGGATCCCCCACAAACTGTGTACCGTTATCACTAACGATTTCATTTGGTATGCCAAACCGACAAACAATGTCTTCCCATACAAAATTTCGCACCCACTTTCCTGAAATTATTACCAGTGGTCGTGCTTCAACCCACTTAGTGAAATAGTCGATTGCAACAATCAAGAATTTAATGTTTCCTGCGTGTGCAGAGTATGCGTAAGATACTGACATAAGTAGCATATGGTATAAAATAAATGATAATATTACCTCGGCCTTTTGGAAATGGTCCGACTATGTCAATTGCCCATTTGCAGAATGGCCATGGTGAGGAGACCGGTATCATAGGATGCGCAGGTGCCCTCCTGATAGGCGCGTGTATTTGCCAAGATTCCCATTGCTTCACTATTCGCGCGGTATCTGCGTACATAGTGGGCCAATAATAACCTAGCCGCATAATTTTTGACACGATAGACCTGTGCCCCGAATGAAGAGCACATGCACCCTCATGCACATCACGTATAACCTCCTCTACCTCTTTCGGACCAATACATCTTAAGTGCGGCCCTAAATAATTTTTCCGATATAGGACATCACCCTCAAGGGCATACAGTGGTGCCTTGACGCGGACCTTCTTCGCATCAACGGAATCCGCAGGTGACGTGCCGTCCCGTAGGAAGGCAATAATAGATGTCATCCATGTTGAGCTGGATTCCTCAACAGGTGCTTCCAAAGGCATCATAACAATGGATTTCGCATGCAGTTCTTCTATAAGAACTTTCTTCCCCAGATGAGCAAAAGCCAAAGCAGCCAATTTGCTAAGTGCATCCGCTTTCTTATTTTGCCCCCGCATTACGTGGGAGATTTGAAAAGCTTCAAACTGGTCAGCGAGGTTATGAACAAGCGATAAATATTGTTGCATGGCAATGTCGTGCGCTTCAAAGTCCCCGCTGAATTGACTACACACCAGCTTTGAATCCACGTAAGCGTGCAGAATTTTAACATTCAATTTATGCGCAATGCGCGTACCTGCTAACAGAGCCTCATATTCTGCTTCGTTGTTCGTAACAGCAAAATTAAACTGTAACGCATATGTATGCTCTTCACCGTCTGGACCAGTTAAAATTACACCCGCACCCGCGCCAGCTGCGCTGCAAGCACCATCGGTATATAATTCCCATGGTGACAAAGTTGGTGCAGGCGTATCTTGATGTTCTGCTGATGCCTCGATATCCGCAGGTAACTCTGCAAGGTAATCCGCAAGTATTTGACCCTTAACCGCGCTTCGCGAAGAAAAATTTATTTCATGCTCTCCTAACTCGACTGCCCATTTAGCCATTCGGCTAGAAATCTCAGGCTTGTACAACACCTGAAAGAAAAATGATTGCGTTAATCAATGCGGTAACCCCGGACATTGCCGTAAATTAGGCATGTACCAACCTGTTTGATTGGTTGATCAGTTAGAACCACAATTGGATGTGCTTGAAAATATCGTCGCAAATGCCGCGCCGTATAGACCATCGCATATACTAGCTTTTCTATTGGTGCATAGTTTACTTCGCTTGCTGTCAGCGTCTTGCTTACAAAGTAGACCGGCATTTGCGTCTGAGAAAACCTCAGCATTAATTGTATACGAAATAAATAATTTACTAGTAAAAGGGAATGGATTACCTTTCCGCGATCTGCGATAAGAACCGAGCTGATTGCTTCTTTTGATGTCGCAAGGTACAGCGTAAGCTTTTCTCCTGTTACTGGCGCGGTGAGTGTTGGTAATTCAGCGAGCACCCTCTTCATCTCCTGAAAGGCTGATTCCGCCTCCTGAGTCCATACAAAGTCTTTTTTCTTTAAGAAATTTTTCAAAGTATTGAAGAATGGCAATTGTCGCTCCGCGACCTTCGACAAAAACAGCGTGATCACCGCAAGCTTCCCGGTTAGACTCTGCACGTCTTTCTTTGTTTTCGGAGATGGCAAACTATCAATGGCTTCAATCTTTTTGGGATTTGCCTTGATTCCCGGCGCTGTCACCACATGACCTAGAAACTTGCCTTCCTCTTTCCCAAAACTACACTTGAGCGGGTTAAGCTTCATGTTTATTCTGCGTAGAGACGCAAACGTTTCTAGGATGTACGCGAGCATTTCTTCTTCAGTGTTGCTCTTAATTACCAAGTCGTCAACGTACGCTTCAAGATTCCTGCCAATTTGGTGTTTGAATGCCGCATCAATTACGCGCTGATAGGTTGCGCCTGCGTTTTTTAATCCGAAGGGCATCTTCTTATAACAGTAGATACCTTGCGGCGTATGAAAAGCAGTTTTGTCCTCATCTTCCGCAGCCATTAAGATTTGGTGATAACCCTTGTATGCATCTAGAAAAAACTTGTACCGAAAACCTGACAGTGATTCTACCTTCCAATCTATCTCCGAGAGAGGATAGTTGTCCTTGGGACATGCTTTATTAATATCCTTAAAATCAACACACATCCGCCAGTTACCGTCAGCCTTTTTCACCAACACAGGATTAGCAACCCATGTCTGATAGCGCACTTCCCGTAAAACATTTGCTTTGACTAGGTTATCTACTTCTGTGCACAACCAATCACTGCGTTCAAGAGCCATATGCCGCTTCTTTTGCCTAACGGGCGTGAGTGATGGATTAACATTCACTTTATGTTCCGCTATTTCTCACGGAACCCCGGTCATGTCTGATTCGCGCCACGCGAAAACATCTGCGTTTGCGGATAATATTCCATGTAGCTTAGCCTTGGTTTCAGCTGACAAACCTTCACCGATTTTAATTCGCTTATCCGGATGTAAACGATTCGCTATGACCGCACAGTTTGCGAGTTATTCCCCACGTTAGGAGTGTTTATAGGCATAACTGAGCCACACAACTCAATTGTTTGATGTGACACAATCGTGGCAACGCCTCCCACTGTAGGAAACTTAATCAAGCCATGCACCACTGATGGTATAATGTTAAAATGCCGTATGAAGTTTCTTCCTAGCAGCGCTTTATAACACGAAGTCGATCGGACCACATAAAAATCAACCAACTCATGTCTGACCATCTGCGGATTCCTGTCATCCGCAAGCTCTACCATCAGCTCTATCCGCCCTATCGGCCATGAGCTTTCTCCGGAGAACCCAGATAACGTAACATCAGACTGGCGTAGCTGCGTCCTAACTTCTGCAGGATGGAAACGATAGTAATGCTCGTACATAATGTCGACGCCACTCCTGGTGTCAACATGCATGCGTTTAATTTGTACTCCGCAAGTAGGGATACGACACTTGATGATAATGGGCTCGTTAACTGTGTCGATTGACATTACAGGAGGAAACGTGATTGGGAGAAGTTCCCAGTCATGATGATCATTATATTTTCTCCTCTGGCTAAATTTCTCTGCATCAACCATATTAATGGTTAAGTCCGCGTTTTTTGCTTTAGCAACTTTTTGCCATGCGAAAGTTTTAGCCTTCGAACCTTCCTCTGCAGATTTTCCCTTGTCCTTCTTAGGTGGTTTTAGGTGATCCAATTTACCTGCGTGTAGTGCCTCGAGCACTCGTTCCATCAAGTTTTTGCATCGATTAGTGTCATGCCCGTAGTCGTCATGGAATTCGCAATACTTTGTTTTATGTAGTGACTCGAACTTTTCCATGTTTATATATATATATTAAATGAAATTGTTATTTACATGATTAAGTGTTTCCAACATGTTAAGCAATCAAACTTGTTAAGACTTGATTAATTGAAATAGATTTCATATAGACAATTGACCACCCAAGTTGACCGGCGATTCACGAACGTTAAAACTTGTAAAGACTATATGATGACATATATATATATATATATATATATATATATATATATATATATATATATATATATATATATATATATATATATATAGTTAACATAATATTATGATAAGTAAACATATCATTAAGTATATTAACAATGAACTACATATGTAAAAACAAGACTACTAACTTAATGATTTTGAAACGACACATATATGTAACGATTATCGTTGTAACGACATTTAATGTATATATATCATATTAAGATATATTAATACATCATGATATCATGATAATGTAATAATTTAAAATCTCATTTGATATTATAAACATTGGGTTAACAACATTTAACAAGATCGTTAACCTAAAGGTTTCAAAACAACACTTACATGTAACGACTAACGATGACTTAACGACTCAGTTAAAATGTATATACATGTAGTGTTTTAATATGTATTCATACACTTTTGAAAGACTTCAAGACACTTATCAAAATACTTCTACTTAACAAAAATGCTTACAATTACATCCTCGTTCAGGTTCATCAACAATTCTACTCGTATGCACCAGTATTCGTACTCGTACAATACACAGCATTTAGATGTATGTAATATTGGTATATACACTCCAATGATCAGCTCTTAGCAGCCCATGTGAGTCACCTAACACATGTGGGAACCATCATTTGGAAACTAGCATGAAATATCTCATAAAATTACAAAAATATGAGTAATCATTCATGACTTATTTACATAAAAACAAAATTACATATCCTTTATATCTAATCCATAAACCAATGACCAAAAACACCTACAAACACTTTCATTCTTCAATTTTCTTCATCTAATTGATCTCTCTCAAGTTCTATCTTCAAGTTCTAAGTGTTCTTCATAAATTCTACAAGTTCTAGTTACATAAAATCAAGAATACTTTCAAGTTTGCTAGCTCACTTCCAATCTTGTAAGGTGATCATCCAACCTAAAGAAATCTTTGTTTCTTACAGTAGGTTATCATTATAATACAATGTAATAATCATATTCAAACTTTGGTTCAATTTCTATAACTATAACAATCTTATTTCAAGTGATGATCTTACTTGAACTTGTTTTCGTGTCATGATTCTGCTTCAAGAACTTCGAGCCATCTAAGGATTCGTTGAAGCTAAATCCATTTTTCTCTTTTCCAGTAGGTTTATCCAATTAACTTAAGGTAGTAATGATGTTCATAACATCATTCGATTCATACATAAAAAGCTATCATATTCGAAGTGGTAAACTAGTAATCACTAGAACATAGTTTAGTTAATTCTAAACTTGTTCGCAAATAAAGTTAATCCTTCTAACTACACTTTTAAAATCAAATATACACATGATCTATATCTATATGATATGCTAACTTAATGATTTAAAACCCGGAAACACGATAAACACCATAAAACCGGATTTACGCCGCCGTAGTTACAACCGGGGGCTGTTTTGGTTTGGATAATTAAAAACTATGAAAAACTTTGATTTAAAAGCTATACTTCTGGGAAAATGATTTTTCTTATGAACATGAAACCATATCCAAAAATCATGGTTAAACTCAAAGTGAAAGTATGTTTTTCAAAACAGTCATCAAGATGTCGTTCTTTCGATGGAAATGACTACCTCTTTCAAAAACGACTTGTAACTTGTATTTCTGACTATAAACATATACCTTTTATGTTTAGTTTCATAAAGTCAAGTTCAATACGAAACCGTGGCTGCTTAAATCACTCAAAACGGATTAGAAACGAAGAAATGGCGAACAAAACAAAATTGGTAAAAACTACTCATTTTAGCTACGTGAAAATTGGTAACAAATCTATTCCAACCATAACTTAATCAACTTGTATTATATATCATGTAATCTTGAGATACCATAGACACATATACAATGTTTCGACCTATCATGTTGACACATCTATATATATTTCGGAACAACCATAGACACTCTATATGTGAATGTTGGAGTTAGCTATACAGGGTAGAGGTTGATTCCAAAATATATATAGTTTGAGTTGTGATCAATACTGAGATATTTATACACTGGGTCGTGGATTGATTCAAGATAATATATATCGATTTATTTCTGTACATCTAACTGTGGACAACTAGTTGTAGGTTACTAACGAGGACAGCTGACTTAATAAACTTAAAACATCAAAATGTATTAAAAGTGTTGTAAATATATTTTGAACATACTTTGATATATATGTACATATTTGTTATAGGTTCGTGAATCGACCAGTGGCCAAGTCTTACTTCCCGACGAAGTAAAAAATCTGTGAAAGTGAGTTATAGTCCCACTTTTAAAATCTAATATTTTTGGGATGAGAATACATGCAGGTTTTATAAATGATTTACAAAATAGACACAAGTACGTGAAACTACATTCTATGGTTGAATTATCGAAATCGAATATGCCCCTTTTTATTAAGTCTGGTAATCTAAGAATTAGGGAACAGACACTCTAATTGACGCGAATCCTTAAGATATATCTATTGGGCCTAACAAACCCCATCCAAAGTACCGGATGCTTTAGTACTTCGAAATTTATATCATATCCGAAGGATGTCCCGTGAAATGTTCCGTTCTTATTGATTAAAAACGTTCCATATTAATTGATTTCGTTGCGAGGTTTTGACCTCTATATGAGACGTTTTTCAAAGACTGCATTCATTTTTAAAACAAACCATAACCTTTATTTCATAAATAAAGGTTTAAAAGCTTTACGTAGATTAAATGATAATCTAAAATATCCTGTTTACACACGACCATTACATAATGGTTTACAATACAAATATGTTACATCGAAATCAGTTTCTTGAATGCAGTTTTTACACAATATCATACAAACATGGACTCCAAATCTTGTCCTTATTTTAGTATGCAACAGCGGAAGCTCTTAGTATTCACCTGAGAATAAACATGCTTTAAACGTCAACAAAAATGTTGTTGAATTATAGGTTTAACCTATATATATCAAATCGTAACAATAGACCACAAGATTTCATATTTCAATACACATCCCATACATAGAGATAAAAATCATTCATATGGTGAACACCTGGTAACCGACATTAACAAGATGCATATATAAGAATATCCCCATCATTCCGGGACACCCTTCGGATATGATATAAATTTCGAAGTACTAAAGCATCAGGTACTTTGGATGGGGTTTGTTAGGCCAAATAGATCTATCTTTAGGATTCGCATCAATTAGGGTGTCTGTTCCCTAATTCTTAGATTACCAGACTTAATAAAAAGGGGCATATTCGATTTCGATAATTCAACCATAGAATGTAGTTTCACGTACTTGTGTCTATTTTATAAATCATTTATAAAACTTGCATGTATTCTCATCCCAAAAATATTAGATTTTAAAAGTGGGACTATAACTCACTTTCACAGATTTTTACTTCGTCGGGAAGTAAGACTTGGCCACTGGTTGATTCACGAACCTATAACAATATATACATATATATCAAAGTATGTTCAAAATATATTTACAACACTTTTAATATATTTTGATGTTTTAAGTTTATTAAGTCAGCTGTCCTCGTTAGTAACCTACAACTAGTTGTCCACAGTTAGATGTACATAAATAAATCGATAAATATTATCTTGAATCAATCCACGACCCAGTGTATACGTATCTCAGTATTGATCACAACTCAAACTATATATATTTTGGAATCAACCTCAACCCTGTATAGCTAACTCCAACATTCACATATAGAGTGTCTATGGTTGTTCCAAAATATATATAGATGTGTCGACATGATAGGTTGAAACATTGTATACGTGTCTATGGTATCTCAAGATTACATAATATACAATACAAGTTGATTAAGTTATGGTTGGAATAGATTTGTTACCAATTTTCACGTAGCTAAAATGAGAAAAATTATCCAATCTTGTTTTACCCATAACTTCTTCATTTTAAATCCGTTTTGAGTGAATCAAATTGCTATGGTTTCATATTGAACTCTATTTTATGAATCTAAACAGAAAAAGTATAGGTTTATAGTTAGAAAAATAAGTTACAAGTCATTTTTGTAAAGGTAGTCATTTCAGTCGAAAGAACGACGTCTAGATGACCATTTTAGAAAACATACTTCCACTTTGAGTTCAACCATAATTTTTGGATATAGTTTCATGTTCATAATAAAAATCATTTTCTCAGAATAACAACTTTTAAATCAAAGTTTATCATAGTTTTTAATTAACTAACCCAAAACAGCCCGCGGTGTTACTACGACGGCGTAAATCCAGTTTTACGGTGTTTTTCGTGTTTCCAGGTTTTAAATCATTAAGTTAGCATATCATATAGATATAGAACATGTGTTTAGTTGATTTTAAAAGTCAAGTTAGAAGGATTAACTTTTATTTGCGAACAAGTTTAGAATTAACTAAACTATGTTCTAGTGATTACAAGTTTAAACCTTCGAATAAGATAGCTTTATATGTATGAATCGAATGATGTTATGAACATCATTACTACCTCAATTTCCTTGGATAAACCTACTGGAAATGAGAAAAATAGATCTAGCTTCAAAGGATCCTTGGATGGCTTGAAAGTTCTTGAAGCAGAATCATGACACGAAAACAATTTCAAGTAAGATTTTCACTCGAAATAAGATTGTTATAGTTATAGAAATTGAATTAAAGTTTGAATATGATTATTACCTTGTATTAGAAAGATAACCTACTGTAAGTAACAAAGGTTTCTTGATCTTGGATGATTACTTGGAATGGATTTAGAAAACTTGGAAGTAAACTTGCAATCTTGGAAGTATTCTTGATTTATGAAACTAGAACTTTTGGAATTTATGAAGAACACTTATAACTTGAATATAGAACTTGAGAGAGATCAATTAGATGAAGAAAATTGAAGAATGAAAGTTTTTGTAGGTGTTTTTGGTCGTTGGTGTATGGATTAGATATAAAGGATATGTAATTTTGTTTTCATGTAAATAAGTCATGAATGATTACTCATATTTTTGTAATTTTATGAGATATTTCATGCTAGTTTCCAAATGAAGGTTCCCACATGTGTTAGGTGACTCACATGGGCTGCTAAGAACTGATCATTGGAGTGTATATACCAATAGTACATACATCTAAAAGCTGTGTATTGTACGAGTACGAATACGGGTGCATACGAGTAGAATTGTTGATGAAACTGAACGAGGATGTAATTGTAAGCATTTTTGTTAAGTAGAAGTATTTTGATAATTGTCTTGAAGTCTTTCAAAAGTGTATGAATACATATTAAAACACTACATGTATATACATTTTAACTGAGTCGTTAAGTCATCGTTAGTCGTTACATGTAAATGTTGTTTTGAAACCTTTAGGTTAACGATCTTGTTGAATGTTGTTAACCCATTGTTTATTATAACAAATGAGATGTTAAATTGTTATATTATCATGATATTATGATATATAATATATCTTAGTATGATATATATACAGTTAAATGTCGTTACAACGATAATCGTTACATATATGTCTCGTTTCGAAATCATTAAGTTAGTAGTCTTATTTTTACATAAGTATTTCATTGTTAATACACTTAATAATATATTTACTTATCATTTAACATAATTAACCAAGTGTATCAATATCTTAATATGATTCATATGTACCTAGTAAGACGTTGTTATAACGATAATCGTTATATATATCGTTTTCGAGTTTCTTAAATTAATAGTCTCATTTTTATGTATATAACTCATTGTTAAAATACCTAATGAGATACATACTTATAATAAAATCATGTTAACTATATATATAACCATATATATGTCATCATATAGTTTTTACAAGTTTTAACGTTCGTGAATCACCGGTCAACTTGGGTGGTCAATTGTCTATATGAAACCTATTTCAATTAATCAAGTCTTACCAAGTTTGATTGCTTAACATGTTGGAAAAACTTAATCATGTAAATAACAATTTTATTTAATATATATATATATATATAAACATGGAAAAGTTCGGGTCACTACAGTACCTACCCGTTAAATAAATTTCGTCCCGAAATTTTAAGCAGTTGGAGGTGTTGACGTATCTTCTGGAAATAAATGCGGGTATTTCTTCTTCATCTGATCTTCACGCTCCCAGGTGAACTCAAGTCCTCTACGAGCATTCCATCAAACCTTAACAATCGGTATCTTGTTTTGTTTAAGTCTCTTAACCTCACGATCCATTATTTCGACGGGTTCTTCAATGAATTGAAGTTTTTCATTGATTTGGATTTCGTCCAACGGAATAGTGAGATCTTCTTTAGCAAAACATTTCTTCAAATTTGAGACGTGGAAAGTGTTATGTACAGCCGCGAGTTGTTGAGGTAGCTCCAGTTGGTAAGCTACTGGTCCGACACGATCTATAATCTTGAATGGTCCAATGTACCTTGGATTTAGTTTCCCCCGTTTACCAAATCGAACAACGCCTTTCCAAGGTGAAACCTTAAGCATGACCATTTCTCCAATTTCAAACTCTATATCTTTTCTTTTACTGTCCGCGTAGCTCTTTTGTCGACTCTGGGCGATTTTCAATCTTTGTTGAATTTGGATGATTTTCTCGGTAGTTTCTTGTATTATCTCCGGACCCGTAATCTGTCTATCCCCCACTTCACTCCAACAAATCGGAGACCTGCACTTTCTACCATAAAGTGCTTCAAACGGCGCCATCTCAATGCTTGAATGGTAGCTGTTGTTGTAGGAAAATTCTGCTAACGGTAGATGTCGATCCCAACTGTTTCCGAAATCAATAACACAAGCTCGTAACATGTCTTCAAGCGTTTGTATCGTCCTTTCGCTCTGCACATCAGTTTGTGGATGATAGGCAGTACTCATGTCTAGACGAGTTCCCAATGCTTGCTGTAATGTCTGTCAGAATCTTGAAATAAATCTGCCATCCCTATCAGAGATAATAGAGATTGGTATTCCATGTCTGGAGACGACTTCCTTCAAATACAGTCGTGCTAACTGTAGTGACCCGAACTTTTCCATGTTTATATATATATTAAATGAAATTGTTATTTACATGATTAAGTGTTTCCAACATGTTAAGCAATCAAACTTGTTAAGACTTGATTAATTGAAATAGGTTTCATATAGACAATTGACCACCCAAGTTGACCGGTGATTCACGAACGTTAAAACTTGTAAAAACTATACGATGACATATATATGGTTATATATATAGTTAACATGATTTTATTATAAGTATGTATCTCATTAGGTATTTTAACAATGAGTTATATACATAAAAATTAGACTATTAATTTAAGAAACTCGAAAACGATATATATAACGATTATCGTTATAACAACGTCTTACTAGGTACATATGAATCATATTAAGATATTGATACACTTGGTTAATTATGTTAAATGATAAGTAAATATATTATTAAGTGTATTAACAATGAAATACATATGTAAAAATAAGACTACTAACTTAATGATTTCGAAACGAGACATATATGTAACGATTATCGTTGTAACGACATTTAACTGTATATATATCATACTAAGATATATTATATATCATAATATCATGATAATATAACAATTTAACATCTCATTTGTTATAATAAACAATGGGTTAACAACATTCAACAAGATCGTTAACCTAAAGGTTTCAAAACAACATTTACATGTAACGACTAACGATGACTTAACGACTCAGTTAAAATGTATATACATGTAGTGTTTTAATATGTATTTAAACACTTTTGAAAGACTTCAATACACTTATCAAAATACTTCTACTTAACAAAAATGCTTACAATTACATCCTCGTTCAGTTTCATCAACAATTCTACCCGTATGCACCCGTATTCGTACTCGTACAATACACAGCTTTTATCGTACAATACACAGCTTTTAGATGTATGTACTATTGGTATATACACTCCAATGATCAGCTCTCAGCAGCCCATGTGAGTTACCTAACACATGTGGGAACCATCATTTGGCAACTAGCATGAAATATCTCATAAAATTACAAAAATATGAGTAATCATTCATGACTTATTTACATGAAAACAAAATTACATATCCTTTATATCTAATCCATACACCAACGACCAAAAACACCTACAAACACTTTAATTCTTCAATTTTCTTCATCAAATTGATCTCTCTCAAGTTCTTTCTTAAAGTTCTAAGTGTTCTTCATATATTCTACAAGTTCTAGTTACATAAAATCAAGAATACTTTCAAGTTTGCTAGCTCACTTCCAATCTTGTAAGGTGATCATCCAACCTCAAGAAATCTTTGTTTCTTACAGTAGGTTATCATTCTAATACAAGGTAATAATCATATTCAAACTTTGGTTCAATTTCTATAACTATAACAATCTTATTTCAAGTGATGATCTTACTTGAACTTGTTATTGTGTCATAATTCTGCTTCAAGAACTTCGAGCCATCCAAGGATCCGTTGAAGCTAGATCCATTTTTCTCTTTTCCAGTAGGTTTATCCAAGGAACTTAAGGTAGTAATGATGTTCATAACATCATTCGATTCATACATATAAAGCTATCTTATTCGAAGGTTTAAACTTGTAATCACTAGAACATAGTTTAGTTAATTCTAAACTTGTTCGCAAATAAAAGTTAATCCTTCTAACTTGACTTTTAAAATCAACTAAACACATGTTCTATATCTATATGATATGCTAACTTAATGATTTAAAACCTGAACACACGAAAAACACCGTAAAATCGGATTTACGCCGTCGTAGTAACACCGCGGGCTGTTTTGGGTTAGTTAATTAAAAACTATGATAAACTTTGATTTAAAAGTTGTTATTCTGGGAAAATGATTTTTATTATGAACATGAAACTATATCCAAAAATTATGGTTAAACTCAAAGTGGAAGTATGTTTTCTAAAATGGTCATCTAGACGTCGTTCTTTCGACTAAAATGACTACCTTTACAAAAATGACTTGTAACTTATTTTTCCGACTATAAACCTATACTTTTTCTGTTTAGATTCATAAAATAGAGTTCAATATGAAACCATAGCAATTTGATTCACTCAAAACGGATTTAAAATGAAGAAGTTATGGGTAAAACAAGATTGGATAATTTTTCTCATTTTAGCTACGTGAAAATTGGTAACAAATCTATTCCAACCATAACTTAATCAACTTGTATTGTATATTATGTAATCTTGAGAGACCATAGACACGTATACAATGTTTCGACCTATCATGTCGACACATCTATATATATTTCGGAACAACCATAGACACTCTATATGTGAATGTTGGAGTTAGCTATACAGGGTTGAGGTTGATTCCAAAATATATATAGTTTGAGTTGTGATCAATACTGAGATACGTATACACTGGGTCGTGGATTGATTCAAGATAATATTTATCTATTTATTTCTGTACATCTAACTGTGGACAACTAGTTGGAGGTTACTAACGAGGACAGCTGACTTAATAAACTTAAAACATCAAAATATATTAAAAGTGTTGTAAATATATTTTGAACATACTTTGATATATATGTATATATTGTTATAGGTTCGTGAATCAACCAGTGGCCAAGTCTTACTTCCCGACGAAGTAAAAATCTGTGAAAGTGAGTTATAGTCCCACTTTTAAAATCTAATATTTTTGGGATGAGAATACATGCAGGTTTTATAAATGATTTACAAAATAGACACAAGTACGTGAAACTACATTCTATGGTTGAATTATCGAAATCGAATATGCCCCTTTTTTATTAAGTCTGGTAATCTAAGAATTAGGGAACAGACACCTTAATTGACGCGAATCCTAAAGATAGATCTATTGGGCCTAACAAACCCCATCCAAAGTACCGGATGCTTTAGTACTTCGAAATTTATATCATATCCGAAGGGCGTCCCGGAATGATGGGGATATTCGTATATATGCATCTTGTTAATGTCGGTTACCAGGTGTTCACCATATGAATGATTTTTATCTCTATGTATGGGATGTGTATTGAAATATGAAACCTTGTGGTCTATTATTATGGTTTGATATATATAGGTTAAACCTATAACTCACCAACATTTTTGTTGACGTTTTAAGCATGTTTATTCTCAGGTGATTATTAAGAGCTTCCGCTGTCACATACTTAAATAAGGACGAGATTTGGAGTCCATGCTTGTATGATATTGTGTAAAAACTGCATTCAAGAAACTTATTTTGCTGTAACATATTTGTATTGTAAACCATTATGTAATGGTCGTGTGTAAACAGGATATTTTAGATTATCATTATTTGATAATCTACGTAAAGCTTTTTAAACCTTTATTGATGAAATAAAGGTTATGGTTTGTTTTAAAATGAATGCAGTCTTTGAAAAACGTCTCATATAGAGGTCAAAACCTCGCAACGAAATCAATTAATATGGAACGTTTTTAATCAATAAGAACGGGACATTTCAGTTGGTATCCGAGCGTTGGTCTTAGAGAACCAGAATTTTGCATTAGTGTGTCTTATCGAGTTTGTTAGGATGCATTAGTGAGTCTGGACTTCGACCGTGTTTACTTGAAAAATGATTGCTTAACAAATTTTGTTGGAAACTATATATTTTAACATGTGAATATTATGTGATATATTAATCTCTTAACGCGTTTGATATTATGTGATAGATGTCTACCTCTAGAACAAGTCCCATTGACTCACCTAATAATAATGAAGAGTCAAATGTAAATTGGAATGATTCGTGGACTGATTCACAAGTTCCCGAAGAGGAACCGGAAGAAGAGTCGGAACAGGAAGAAGAATCGGAACCAGAAGAAGAATCAGAACCGGATGAAGAAATAGAACCGGTGGGGGAAATAATAAAACGGTTAAGTAAAAGAAAATCCTCAACCAACCGACCAAGGTGAATTATGGTCAATGGTGTTTCCGCCAAGGAAGCAAAATATTGGGAGGATTACCAATTCTCCGATGAATCGGATTCCGACGAGAATTCCGATGATGTTATAGAAATTACCCCAACTGAATTTAAAAAGGCAAAAGAAAATAATAAGGGAAAGGGCATAAAAATAGAGAAATCTAATTCCAACCCCGATGAACTTTATATGTATCGTCAACCCCCGAAGTCCTTAAGTTGTAACAATGACCCGGGAACCTCTAAACCACCAGGTTTTTCTAAACCAATGTGGAAAACAACGGCTCGTATTAGGGGAACATCATATATCCCTAGAAACTTGGCAAAACGAACCAAAACCGAAGAAGAAGAAACAAGCGAGTCGGAATAAGATAGTTGTATTCGTGTGGTGTAATATATGTAATATAGTGTGCTTATGCTTTATGATATATGTAAAAATTGCTTGTATTAATAAGTATTTTTTTTTATGAATCTAACTCTTGTTCTATTTTACAGTATAAAAACACAAAATGGATAGACAACCCAATATTTTAAGAGACCTACCCGGAGACATGATTGATGAAATCTTGTCTAGAGTCGATCAGAATTCTTCGGCACAACTATTTAAGGCGAGATCAGTTTGTAAGACATTCGAAGAATGTTCCAAGAATGCCTTGGTTTATAAAAGGCTTTCGTTCGAAAGATGGGGGATATCACATTGGGAAATCCATAAGTTACGATGTGTTTACTTTGACGCATATATTGCGAGGAACCCAAATGCTATTTTACGCAATGGGTTAAGAAATTATTTTGACTCAATATATCCGAATATTGGACTTCGTGATTTAGAAAAAGCAGCTAACATGCAACATAAAGAAGCATGTTATGCTTACGGATTAGTAATGTTCGCTTCTCACCAAAGTGAGAACAAGAACATCGGGCTACAACTATTAAACAAAACGTTCCCACAAGTGACGGAGTCGGTAATTGGGGTAAGAAATGAGGTTTTTAGATTGTTACGGGACTGTTGGACATTACGTAACCCTCGTCCCTTTGACTACATTACAACACGCTGTCTTATCAACGGCCATAACGGTTATGTTCCACAAGACCAAGGATGGGAAGTAATCCTATTAAAACCAGAATGCATGACTTGTTTCTGGACGTATGAATTACGTGTCTTTATTGCCTTTGCTGAACGACTTGTGTACTAGCTAGAATTATCTTCTCAATTATCTTGTATCAAATTTATTGTGTGCTATATTTCATGCTATATGTAAAATAAGCGGTATTGTAAGTTTGTAAAATATTGTGTAAAAGTTTGAACGCGAAATATTATTATAATCATTTTTTCATATAGAATTGTAGTAGTTGAATTGTATATTAGCTACTAAGTATGAACTTAATGGGTAGGTACTACCCGAATTTAAACTTATAAAACGCTAATATAAAGAAAAAGCTTTTATAAATGAGTTCATATTATGCTACGAAATACTATTAACTACTCTTAATATTCTGTATGATTAACTTGTTCCATTTGACTATTTTGAAGGAAATGGCACCGACTACTCGACACACCGTGAATATGAATGAAGAGGAATTCCGTACTTTTCTAGCTTCAAACATAGCCGCAGTACAGGCTGCGCTACATACCAACAATAACCTTGTATCTAGCAGTACAGGAAATCGTGTAGGATGCACCTACAAAGAATTCACTGCCTGCAAACCTTTGGAATTTGATGGAACCGAAGGACCGATCGGATTGAAACGGTGGACCGAGAAGGTCGAATCGGTGTTTGCCATAAGTAAGTGTACTGAAGAGGACAAAGTGAAGTACGCTACGCATACCTTCACAGGTTCTGCGTTAACATGGTGGAATACCTATCTAGAGCAAGTGGGACAAGACGATGCGTACGCACTACCGTGGTCAGCATTCAAGCACTTGATGAACGAGAAGTACCGTCCCAGAACCGAGGTCAATAAGCTCAAGACAGAACTTAGAGGGTTACGAACCCAAGGATTTGATATTACCACGTACGAAAGACGATTCACAGAATTGTGCCTATTGTGTCCGGGAGCATTCGAAGATGAGGAAGAGAAGATCGACGCGTTTGTGAAAGGATTACCGGAAAGAATCCAAGAAGATATAAGTTCACACGAACCCGCCTCCATACAACAGGAATGTAGAATGGCTCACAAACTAGTGAACCAGATTGAAGAAAGAATTAAAGAACAGACTGCTGAAGAGGCCAATGTGAAGCAAGTCAAAAGAAAGTGGGAGGAAAACGGTGATAAGAATCACCAATACAACAACAACAGCAATTACAACAATAATCGCAACAATTATCCCAACAATCGCAACATCAATCGCAACTACAACAAACGGCCCAACAACAACAACAACAACAACAACAACAGCAACTACAACCATCATCCCAACAACAATAATAACCGTAACAACAACAATAATCAGAAGCAGCTATGCCAAAGGTGTGAAAAGTATCACTCGGGGTTCTGCACCAAATTTTGCAACAAGTGTAAAAGAAATGGTCATAGCGCGGTGAAGTGTGAGGTCTACGGACCAGGGGTTAATAGAACGAAAGGAATAAATGGTGTCGGAACGAGTAATGGCGGAGCAAGTAGTGTCGGAGCAAGTTATGCCAATGTAGTTTGTTATAAATGTGGAAAACCGGGCCACATTATTAGAAATTGCCCGAACCAGGAGAACACGAATGGACAAGGCCGCGGAAGAGTTTTCAATATTAATGCGGCAGAGGCACAGGAAGACCCGAAGCTTGTTACGGGTACGTTTCTTATTGATAATAAATCTGCTTACGTTTTATTTGATTCGGGTGCGGGTAGAAGCTATATGAGTAGAGATTTTTGTGCTAAATTAAGTTGTCCATTGACGCCTTTGGATAGTAAATTTTTACTCGAATTAGCAAATGGTAAATTAATTTCAGCAGATAATACATGTCGGAATCAAGAAATTAAACTGGTTAGCGAAACATTTAAGATTGATTTGATACCAGTAGAGTTAGGGAGTTTTGATGTGATAATCGGTATGGACTGGTTGAAAGAAGTGAAAGCAGAGATTGTTTGTTACAAAAATGCAATTCGCATTATACGAGAAAAAGGAAAACCCTTAATGGTGTACGGAGAAAAGGGCAACACGAAGCTACATCTTATTAGTAATTTGAAGGCACAAAAACTAATAAGAAAAGGTTGCTATGCTGTTCTAGCACACGTCGAGAAAGTACAAACTGAAGAAAAGAGCATCAATGATGTTCCCATTGCAAAAGAATTTCCCGATGTATTTCCGAAAGAATTACCGGGATTACCCCCACATCGATCCGTTGAATTTCAAATAGATCTTGTGCCAGGAGCTGCACCAATAGCTCGTGCTCCTTACAGACTCGCACCCAGCGAGATGAAAGAACTGCAAAGCCAATTACAAGATCTTTTAGAGCGTGGTTTCATTCGACCAAGCACATCACCGTGGGGAGCTCCTGTTTTGTTTGTCAAGAAGAAATATGGTACATTCAGGTTGTGTATCGACTACCGAGAGTTGAACAAACTTACCATCAAGAACCGCTACCCACTACCGAGAATCGACGACTTATTTGATCAACTACAAGGCTCGTCTGTTTATTCAAAGATTGACTTACATTCCGGGTATCATCAAATGCGGGTGAAAGAAGATGATATTCCAAAGACTGCTTTCAGAACACGTTACGGTCATTACGAGTTTATGGTCATGCCATATGGTTTAACTAATGCACCAGCTGTGTTCATGGACCTTATGAACCGAGTGTGTGGACCATACCTTGACAAGTTTGTCATTGTTTTCATTGATGACATACTTATTTACTCAAAGAATGACCAAGAACACGGTGAACATTTGAGAAACGTGTTAGAAGTATTGAGGAAGGAAGAATTGTACGCTAAGTTTTCAAAGTGTGCATTTTGGTTGGAAGAAGTTCAATTCCTCGGTCACATAGTGAACAAAGAAGGTATTAAGGTGGATCCGGCAAAGATAGAAACTGTTGAAAAGTGGGAAACCCCGAAAACTCCGAAACACATACGCCAGTTTTTAGGACTAGCTGGTTACTACAGAAGGTTCATCCAAGATTTCTCCAAAATAGCAAAACCCTTGATTGCATTAACGCATAAAGGGAAGAAATTTGAATGGAATGATGAACAAGAGAAGGCGTTTCAATTATTGAAGAAAAAGCTAACTACGGCACCTATATTGTCATTGCCTGAAGGGAATGATGATTTTGTGATTTATTGTGACGCATCAAAGCAAGGTCTCGGTTGTGTATTAATGCAATGGACGAAGGTGATTGCTTTTGCGTCTAGACAATTGAAGATTCACGAGAAAAATTATACGACGCATGATTTGGAATTAGGCGTGGTTGTTTTTGCATTAAAGACTTGGAGGCACTACTTATATGGGGTTAAAAGTATTATATATACCGACCACAAAAGTCTTCAACACATATTTAATCAGAAACAACTGAATATGAGGCAGCGTAGGTGGATTGAATTGTTGAATGATTACGACTTTGAGATTCGTTACCACCCGGGGAAGGCAAATGTGGTAGCCGACGCCTTGAGCAGAAAGGACAGAGAATCCATTCGAGTAAAATCTATGAATATAATGATTCACACTAACCTTACTACTCAAATAAAGGAGGCGCAACAAGGAGTTTTAAAAGAGGAAAATTTAAAGGATGAAATACCCAAAGGATCGGAGAAGCATCTTAATATTCGAGAAGACGGAACCCGGTATAGGGCTGAAAGAATTTGGGTACCAAAATTTGGAGATATGATAGAAATGGTACTTAGAGAAGCTCACAAAACCAGATACTCAATACATCCTAGAACGGGGAAGACGTACAAGGATCTTAAGAAACATTTTTGGTGGCCAGGTATGAAAGCCGATATTGCTAAATATGTAGGAGAATGTTTGACATGTTCTAAGGTCAAAGCTGAACATCAGAAACCATCAGGTCTACTACAACAACCTGAAATCCCGGAATGGAAATGGGAAAACATTACCATGGATTTCATTACTAAATTGCCAAGGACTGCAAGTGGTTATGATACTATTTGGGTAATAGTTGATCGTCTCACCAAGTCAGCACACTTCCTGCCAATAAGAGAAGATGACAAGATGGAGAATTAGCACGACTGTATTTGAAGGAAGTCGTCTCCAGACATGGAATACCAATCTCTATTATCTCTGATAGGGATGGCAGATTTATTTCAAGATTCTGGCAGACACTACAGCAAGCATTAGGAACTCGTCTAAACATGAGTACTGCCTATCATCCACAAACTGATTGGCAGAGCGAAAGGACGATACAAACGCTTGAAGACATGCTACGAGCATGTGTTATTGATTTCGGAAACAGTTGGGATCGACATCTACCATTAGCAGAATTTTCCTACAACAACAGCTACCATTCAAGCATTGAGATGGCGCCGTTTGAAGCACTTTATGGTAGAAAGTGTAGGTCTCCGATTTGTTGGAGTGAAGTGGGGGATAGACAGATTACGGGTCCGGAGATTATACAAGAAACTACCGAGAAGATCATCCAAATTCAACAACGGTTGAAAACCGCCCAAAGTCGACAAAAGAGCTACGCTGACATTAAAAGAAAAGATATAGAATCTGAAATTGGAGAGATGGTCATGCTTAAAGTTGCACCTTGGAAAGGCGTTGTTCGATTTGGTAAACGAGGGAAATTAAATCCAAGGTATATTGGACCATTCAAGATTATTAATCGTGTCGGACCAGTAGCTTACCAACTGGAGCTACCTCAACAACTCGCGGCTGTACATAACACTTTCCACGTCTCAAATTTGAAGAAATGTTTTGCTAAAGAAGATCTCACTATTCCATTAGATGAAATCCAAATCAACGAAAAACTTCAATTCATCGAAGAACCCGTCGAAATAATGGATCGTGAGGTTAAAAGACTTAAGCAAAACAAGATACCAATTGTTAAGGTTTGATGGAATGCTCGTAGAGGACCCGAGTTCACCTGGGAACGAGAAGATCAGATGAAGAAGAAATACCCGCATTTATTTCCAGAAGATACGTCAACACCTCCAACTGCTTAAAATTTCGGGACGAAATTTATTTAACGGGTAGGTACTGTAGTGACCCGAAATTTTCCATGTTTATATATATATTAAATGAAATTGTTATTTACATGATTAAGTGTTTCCAACATGTTAAGCAATCAAACTTGTTAAGACTTGATTAATTGAAATAGATTTCATATAGACAATTGACCACCCAAGTTGACCGGCGATTCACGAACGTTAAAACTTGTAAAGACTATATGATGACATATATATGGATATATATATATATATATATATATATATATATATATATATATATATATATATATATATATATATATATATATAGTTAACATGATATTATGATAAGTAAACATATCATTAAGTATATTAACAATGAACTACATATGTAAAAACAAGACTCCTAACTTAATGATTTTGAAACGAGACATATATGTAACGATTATCGTTGTAACGACATTTAATGTATATATATCATATTAAGATATATTAATACATCATGATATTATTATAATGTAATAATTTAAAATCTCATTTGATATTATAAACATTGGGTTAACAACATTTAACAAGATCGTTAACCTAAAGGTTTCAAAACAACACTTACATGTAACGACTAACGATGACTTAACGACTCAGTTAAAATGTATATACATGTAGTGTTTTAATATGTATTCATACACTTTTGAAAGACTTCAAGACACTTATCAAAATACTTCTACTTAACAAAAATGCTTACAATTACATCCTCGTTCAGGTTCATCAACAATTCTACTCGTATGCACCCGTATTCGTACTCGTACAATACACAGCTTTTAGATGTATGTACTATTGGTATATACACTCCAATGATCAGCTCTTAGCAGCTCATGTGAGTCACCTAACACATGTGGGAACCATCATTTGGAAACTAGCATGAAATATCTCATAAAATTACAAAAATATGAGTAATCATTCATGACTTATTTACATGAAAACAAAATTACATATCCTTTATATCTAATCCATACACCAACGACCAAAAACACCTACAAACACTTTCATTCTTCAATTTTCTTCATCTAATTGATCTCTCTCAAGTTTTATCTTCAAGTTCTAAGTGTTCTTCATAAATTCTACAAGTTCTAGTTACATAAAATCAAGAATACTTTCAAGTTTGCTAGCTCACTTCCAATCTTGTAAGGTGATCATCCAACCTCAAGAAATCTTTGTTTCTTACATTAGGTTATCATTCTAATACAATGTAATAATCATATTCAAACTTTGGTTCAATTTCTATAACTATAACAATCTTATTTCAAGTGATGATCTTACTTGAACTTGTTTTCGTGTCATGATTCTGCTTCAAGAACTTCGAGCCATCCAAGGATCCGTTGAAGCTAGATCCATTTTTCTCTTTTCCAGTAGGTTTATTCAAGGAACTTAAGGTAGTAATGATGTTCATAACATCATTCGATTCATACATAAAAAGCTATCATATTCGAAGTGGTAAACTAGTAATCACTAGAACATAGTTTAGTTAATTCTAAACTTGTTCGCAAATAAAGTTAATTCTTCTAACTACACTTTTAAAATCAACTATTCACATGATCTATATCTATATGATATGCTAACTTAATGATTTAAAACCCAGAAACACGATAAACACCATAAAACCGGATTTACGCCGTCGTAGTTACAACCGGGGGCTGTTTTGGTTTGGATAATTAAAAACTATGAAAAACTTTGATTTAAAAGCTATACTTCTGGGAAAATGATTTTTCTTATGAACATGAAACCATATCCAAAAATCATGGTTAAACTCAAAGTGAAAGTATGTTTTTCAAAACAGTCATCAAGATGTCGTTCTTTCGACGGAAATGACTACCTCTTTCAAAAATGACTTGTAACTTGTATTTCCGTCTATAAACCTATACCTTTTCTGTTTGGTTTCATAAAGTCAAGTTCAATACGAAACCGTGGCCGCTTAAATCACTCAAAACGGATTAGAAACGAAGAAATGGCGAGCAAAACAAAATTGGTAAAAACTACTCATTTTAGCTACGTGAAAATTGGTAATAAATCTATTCCAACCATAACTTAATCAACTTTTATTGTATATCATGTAATCTTGAGATACCATAGACACGTATACAATGTTTCAACCTATCATGTCGACACATCTATATATATTTCGGAACAACCATAGACACTCTATATGTGAATGTTGGAGTTAGCTATACAGGGTTGAGGTTGATTCCAAAATATATATAGTTTGAGTTGTGATCAATACTGAGATATGTATACACTGGGTCATGGATTGATTCAAGATAGTATATGTCGATTTATTTCTGTACATCTAACTGTGGACAACTAGTTATAGGTTACTAACGAGGACAGCTGACTTAATAAACTTAAAACATCAAAATGTATTAAAAGTGTTGTAAATATATTTTGAACATACTTTGATATATATGTACATATTTGTTATAGGTTCGTGAATCGACCAGTGGCCAAGTCTTACTTCCCGACGAAGTAAAAAATCTGTGAAAGTGAGTTATAGTCCCACTTTTAAAATCTAATATTTTTGGGATGAGAATACATGCAGGTTTTATAAATGATTTACAAAATAGACACAAGTACGTGAAACTACATTCTATGGTTGAATTATCGAAATTGAATATGCCCCTTTTTATTAAGTCCGGTAATCTAAGAATTAGGGAACAGACACCCTAATTGATGCGAATCCTAAAGATAGATCTATTGGCCTAACAAACCCCATCCAAAGTACCGGATGCTTTAGTACTTCGAAATTTATATCATATCCGAAGGGTGTCCCAGAATGATGGGGATATTCTTAAATATGCATCTTGTTAATGTCGGTTACCAGGTGTTCACCATATGAATGAATTTTATCTCTATGTATGGGATGTATATTGAAATATGAAATCTTGTGGTCTATTGTTACGATTTGATATATATAGGTTAAACCTATAACTCACCAACATTTTTGTTGACGTTTAAAGCATGTTTATTCTCAGGTGAATATTAAGAGCTTCCGCTGTTGCATACTAAAATAAGGACAAGATTTGGAGTCCATGTTTGTATGATATTGTGTAAAAACTGCATTTAAGAAACATATGTCGATGTAATATATTTCTATTGTAAACCATTATGTAATGGTCGTGTGTAAACAGTATATTTTAGATTATCATTATTTGATAATCTACGTAATGCTTTTAAAACCTTTATTGATAAAATAAAGGTTATGGTTGTTTTAAAAATGAATGCAGTCTTTGAAAAACGTCTCATATAGAGGTCAAAACCTCGCAACGAAATCAATTAATATGGAACGTTTATAATCAATATGAACGGGACATTTTATTTTATCCCACTTACCAAATTCTGTAAGCGGAGTTGGAACCGCAAAGGTTGCGCATACCGGTTCGGTTGCCAAAATTCCTTTTGGCGTTTTAGACAAACTTTTAAGCAGCGCATAGTTCTGGTTATTGATGCCTCGCTGATTATTGTTTCGATAATTGCCACTTGATTTCCCTTTATCATTCCTGATAGGACCACTGCTAGGATACCTTCCGCGAGAGTTGTTACCACGATTTTGATCGCGCGAACGATCATCGTCGTTCTTCCTCTCGTTGCGTGAGCTAGCTGTTGGGATATCATTATCTTCGCCACTCCGCATATAGTCGTGGCATTCATTAAGCGCCTCAGCATAAGTTGTTGGGACTGTATGGCGCAGACGCCTTACCAGTGTTGGATGACGCTCTGAGTTTATGCCATGTATGAGTCCGGAAATCTGTTGCTCTGGTTTGAGATCTGGTATGCGCAGACACTCATTAGTATATCTTGTGAGAAATTCACCCAAAGATTCCTTGGATTTCTGCACAATATCACGACATTCAATATGAGTGCGTTTGCGTGGCCTCTGATTCTGATATTGCAGCAAGAATTTCATCCGCAGGTCCATAAACCTGGCTATACTACCCGCCGGCAGCTTATTAAACCATTCACGAGCAATACCCTGCAGTGTCATTGGAAATATCTGACACGCAACCGGATCCACCCAACCTTGAGTGCGCATTGCACCTTCAAAACGCTGTAAGAAGTCATCCGGATCAGTTAAGCCATTGTAAGTACCCAACGTATGAGGTATCTTTGGCGCAGTTGGAAACGGATATGCAGTTATATGCGGAGGAAACTTATCGAAAGTAGTTGGTAGCTCAAAAGGTGGTTTAACAGGGTCACCTTTGAGCCCTGCGAAGAAACGCCTCATCATATTCTGAACAAAATCAGGTTGTGAAAATAGGTGGACCATGTCAGGAGGTGCCGCCTGCATAAATTGGCTTGCGAGGTTTGCCTGCCCCTGAATATTTTGCCAGGGCTGCCCTGGCACCAACGGATACAACCAAGGCTGATTTGGAAAAGAAGGCAGGCTTGCCGACGCAGAGTATACGGGTATCTGAAAAGGTGCCGAAACCTGTGGCGCGGATGCCTGCGAGACCTGAGGATATGCCGCTATAATCCCAATCGTATGCGCAGTGCTTTGTTGTTCTGCAATTATCGGCGTCTAATGAGAATTGGCGTTCGGAATGACACCGAACCCCCAACTATTAAGTAATGCCTGCACATCCGCATGAGTCAAAAATTGCGAAATTGGACGCGGTGGTTGCCAAGGTTGCAACGGTATAAACGATGAATTCTGCTGAACACTCTGCGTCTGCAGAGGGATTGAAACCGTGGTACTATAAATAGGTACCTAGCCGCAGCATACTACATGTGGGCCTACTGTTTCACCGCTAGTGCTTACCAAGATGACCCTTGGATCCACTGCGGAAAAATCCAACCGCGTGGTGGTAACTGGCGAGTTTGCCCTTGGCGGTGTAATCCCATCTGGATATATAGGCTTATACCTCTGAAAAGGCTCACTGGATACAGGTGGAAGATAAGGCGCGTATCCCGCCCCTGTAGTCATAGCCTGCGTATGCTGACTACCAGATGGTGTGTTTTGATTATCCGTTTGAGTACGTTCCGACGAGTCCCCGGAAGTCATGATACTGTTAAAAGAAAAAATTCATAAATAAATTTTGTGAATAATAAGCCTTATAATTCAAAACCTTTTAAAAGAAAAAGCAATTAAACGGTCTTGAACTAATTCGGCTCTCAATGAAAACACCACTTGAACAAGGCTCAATACGTTGGTGGGGTTTAAGGATCTTAGAACAAGGCTCTCCGGTCCGGCTACCATGAATAACCCTGGCCGACATGACGATGTCGGCGGGGTGGCCAAGTGATTAAGTCCAACTTCGATAGCGGTCGCTGATCAGAAGGCCCCAAATAAGGTTGTAGGTGCTAGCTTAATGAAGAACTAACCTGTTAACCTTGAAGAAACGGAGAATGATGCTTAATTACGTAAGACGTGTGGCAGATGGTAGTTACGTAATGTGATGATCCCTAGAATGATAGTTAGGGTTTGTATATATAGGCAAACCCTAATTCTAGAACCATCCGAGATATTGGCAATCCTTTCCATAACAAACTCCCCCGAATCACTAATGTAATTATGGAAAAGATATTTACTTGCTAGCCAAGTAATTGCTGTACCGAGAACACAGGCATCAGATACGAATCCGCATACCGTATAGCGCATACAAGTTGACGCGTACGCATTCTAGCAAGTGCCTGCATACCAACTTATCGCGCCTACGGGCTGCAGTATCATTAGAAATAGACACAAGTAATCGAAACTACATTCTATGATTGGATTATCAAATCGAATATGCCCCTTTTTATCTTGGTAGCCTAAGAATTGGTGTTTATTATAATTGCCACCAATTGACGCGAATCCTAAAGATAGATCTATGGACCACGACAAGTCCCATTCGGGTAACGAATGCTTTAGTACTTCGATTATCATATCCGATGAGAGTCCTGGAATTATGGTGATATTCTATATGCATCCTGTTAGTTTGGTTATCAAGCGTTCACCATATGAATGAATTTTAATTCGCGGGTTACGCGTATTATTATGTACTCGGGTTACATGTACAATTAAATATCTAAAATCTCGTGGTCTATTAAAATGATGGAAATGAATGTTTACGATAAACTAATGAACTCACCAACCTTTTGGTTGACACTTTAAAGCATGTTTATTCTCAGGTATGAAAGAAATCTTCCGCTGTGCATTTACTCATTTTAAAGACATTACTTGGATTCGATCATCGTAATGGGACCAAATGTTGATGACTTCGTCCAGATGGATTAGGACGAGGTACGACATGTGGTATCAGAGCGGTGGTCTTAGCGAACCAGTTCTTGCATTAGTGTGTCTAACTGATAGTTGTTTAGATGCATTAATGAGTCTGGACTTCGACCGTGTCTGCATGTCAAAAGTTTTGCTCATTATTTCGTGTCGAAAATTACTTGCTTATTATTCTTAGTCTAGACACATCTTACTGCATTGATTGCATGAATAGTGTATAGATAGAATCCATATCTTAGCGTATCTGCTAATTCATATCTTAGCATACCTATTACTATAAACTTTGTCTGAAACGTTTCCTTAATTCCCTCCGTAATCTACGGGATCTTCTGTATTATACATAGGTATTCTATGTAATTAGAATATCATCCGATATCTGAAAATCATTTCATATCGAAAACTCTTTATCTAACCATACAAGACGGAACTCGCAACTAGATCAAATTCCTTCGATTCCGATAGCTATTCCGACAGCTATTCCGATATGGATTTCTACTCGAACTCCGAAAGCAGTGTAACCGGAATGGATCAACCTATTTGCCATCATCAATTCTGGATGAATTGGGGATGAGTTCGTAGTTGACTTAACAAATGGAAACGAGAAGAAGGCAATACTTTCCATCCAACACATTCCCCTCTTGGCGATGAACCTGAAGCACTTACCGGCGAACCTGTTCATAATACCATTTTCTCTCTCATTACCAGAGTATCTCACCATGACTATATCACCGCTCAGATTCTAAACCTTATTCATTCGCTCGTTTCTACCGACAATCATCCCGGGGTAATAAGTCAATGAACTTCGCTCCCGAGTTGTAGCCTTGGAAAATATGGTGCAAAACGTACCAGCTTCAGCAACATCACCAGCACCAACAGTACCACCAACAACAACACCAGTACCATCAACAATCCATGCCTCAACCTCTCATTCTATACCTCGAGTATAATCTTCGTTCTACATCTTGTTCTACATCTTGTTCTACATCGATTAATTTTCGTTCTACGAATCGTTCTATATCATTTATCTTCACTAAACATGGCGATTATGTAATCTCTAAAGTCTTAGAGATTATTTATTCTAACTCAAACCGAAAAACAAATGAGATTAATATCATATTAACTCATTAAATCCATGATTACATCTGAAGAAAATATATATGTATATATATTTTCATAAAGATTGTAATTAAAAATTCTTTTGTACAAACTGTTAATGGTGAAAATATTTTAACGAGTAGGTAATACCCTAGGAATATTTAGATTTCACATTAATAAGTTACACTGTAAATTCTTCAAATCCGATTCAACAAGTCATTTACTATCCTATTTATATCCACAGACATACATATCCATTCACCGCAGAATAACCATTTTCACACAATTTTATATTTGGATTTTGACTTATCAGAATCCTACAAGTGACATAATGAAGAAAACATTGGACAAAAATAAAATTTGTTAGAAACAAACAAATTAACTATGATAAATTTTGTTAAGAATCCACGTTAACAAAATCCTAGCTAACTGCTAATTCCTTATTACATTTTATTTATCGCAATTTATTTATCGCAATTTATTTATCGCAATTTTAATTCTCGCAATTTTATTTATCGTCATTTAATTTCTGTTATTTATTTTACGCACTTTAAATATCGTCGGGACACATATACAATGTTTTGACATATCATATCGACGTCATCTATATATATTATTTGGAATAACCATAGACACTCTATATGCGGTAATGATCGAGTTAGCTATACAAGGTTGAGGTTGATTCTACAATAATATATATATACTTTGAGTTGTGATCGAGTCTGAGACATATATACAATGGGTCACGATACATATTAATTAATTTGAATATTATATATTAAACTATATATGAATTATTGAATTGCTAACTGTGGACTACCAACATTGGACAATTAAAATGAATTAAAATAATGATTATAACATATGAAACTAAACAATTCTCCAAGTTTGCCACTTGATTTCATCTTAAACCTCATTTGTATCTTGACAATTACAATCTGCATTCAAACCTTTCATGATTCTTGAAAACACCTCATTGAGAGGATGAACCAACCGCACTTCATCTACAGAAGAAAAGATTGATGCATATAGTTATGCACCTGAAAAACTCTTGGAACCTAAGTAAACGTTTAACATGTATCTGTGCTAGCTCATTTGGCATTTTTTTTCTTCAGAAAATAACAATGCAATTCCTTTTCAAAATAGTCAGCTTTGTCACAGCTTCAACAAATCAACTTTGACTTTCATTCGAATAAGTCTTATTATAACTTTGATATATACGTTTGTGATAATGCTAAAAACGAACATATATTTCATAGCATTATCCCTCAAGAAAGACAAGCTTTTAGTTGCAATTGTTCTATTTAGAAGCAATATTCGTTTAAATAATAAAAGGTGAAGACAAAAGACAGATTCGACGAATTGAAGATGCAAATGACCAAAAAGCTCAAAAGTACAAAGTACAATCAAAATGGTTCAAATTATTGAGGAGAAAAGTCTCGAAATTACAAGAGTACAAGACGCAAAATGCAAAGTACAAGATATTAAATTGTACACAAGGACGTTCGAAAATCCGGAATCGGGACCAGAGTAAACTCTCAACGCTCGACGCAACCGACTAAAAATTACAAGTCAACTATGCACATGAATATAATATAATATATAATTAATTCTTAAAATTATATATATATATTATATTATATTTAAAAAACCGTCGGCAAGAAGAAACAAACTCATGTGAGCTGGAAAAAGAGGCCATGCGATCGCATGACCTGGTAGTTATAATACCATGCGATCGCATGGTGAATAGTAACTGACCACATCCCTATAAATTTCGCAGTTTGGTTGATCAAAATATATCCTTTCCATCTATCTCTCACTCGTATATATATATATATATATATATATATATATATATATATATATATATATATATATATATATATATATATATAGATATAGATATATATATATATATATATATATATATATATATATTATATTATATTTTAATTTTAATTTTAATTTTAATTTTAAATTCTAATAATAAGGGTATGTTAGCGAATGTTGTAAGTGTAAGTCAAAATTCTGTCCGTGTAACGCTACGCTATTATTAATCATTGTAAGTTATGTTCAACCTTTTTAAATTAATATATCGTAGCTAAGTTATTATTATGCTTATTTAAATTGAAGTAATTGTGATGTTGGGCTAAAAATATTAAAATTGGGTAATTGGGCTTTGGACCATAATTGGGGTTTGGATAAAAGAACGACACTTGTAGAAATTAGATTATGGGCTATTAATGGGTTTTATATTAACTAAATGATACCTCGTTAATTTAATATATAGACTTATAATTTGACGTATTTATATATAACCACATACGCTTGACTGAGTACGGTGGGCGGGATATCTATAAATACCAATAATTGTTCATTTTACCGGACACGGAACTGGATTCATAGTTAATAGACTTGTTGAAACAGGGGTGGATTACATTCAAGGGTAATTGGTGTAATTGTTAACAAAGTAGTAAAACCTTGGACTACACGCAGTCGATAACCTGGTGTATTCATTAAACAAAGTATTAAGACCTTGTTACAATTCGAATCCCCAATTAGTTGGAATATTTGACTTCAGGAATAAGAATAATTTGACGAAGACTCTCGCACTTTATGATTATGACTGATGGACTATTATGGATAAATCCGTATGGACATATCGAATAATCCAGGACAAAGGACAATTAACCCATGGGAATAAACTAAAAACAACATGTCGAACATCATGATTACGGAAGTTTAAATAAGCATAATTCCTTTATTTCATATTTAATTTCCTTTATTTCATATTTAATTGCAATTTTAATTATCGCACTTTTATTTATTGTCATTGTATTTAATTGCACTTTTAATTATCGTACTCTTTAATTATCGTACTTTTTATTTATCGCATTTTTATTTATCGCAATTTCATTATCGTTATTTACTTTACGCTTTAAATTAAGTTATATTTATTTTTAATATTTTACTTTAGGTTTTAACTGCGACTAAAGTTTTAAAAATTGACAAACCGGTCATTAAACGGTAAAAACCCCCTTTTATAATAATAATACTACTTATATATATTTTTGTATTTTTACAATCATAAGTTAAAAATATAGCGTTAAACTTGGCTAAGTCTCCATGTGGAATGAACCGGACTTACTAAAAACTACACTACTGTACGATTAGGTACAATGCCTATAAGTGTTGTAGCAAGGTTTAGGTATATCCGTTCTATAAATAAATAAATATCTTGTGTAAAATTGTATCGTATTTAATAGTATTTTGTAGCAAAAATATAACTATTCTTAGTACGCCTCGCACACATCAAGTATTTTTGGCGCCGCTGCCGGGGAAACTAAAATGCCGGAAGCGAAACGCTATCTATAAAAAAAAGATTTTTTATTAAGTTCTTTGTATAAAAAAAATATACGTTTTAAATATTAAAAATTTAAAAATATAAAAAGAAAATATAAAAAAAAAATCTATATATTTGTTTTTAAGAGTTGTTAAAAATATATAAAGTTAAAAAATATTTTTATTTTAGTTTTTAAAAATTAAATTTTTATTTTAGTCATATTTATATTTTATAAACAGAAAAAAAAATATATATAAAAGTACGAGGCCCGGTACTGTAGCAGCCCAGTTCTGGCCCGAAACCCTACTCCATGCGACCGCATGGAATTACAACGTAAAGACCATGCGATCGCATGACCAACCCTGACACGCCAGATTTGACTTCCTACTGCAATAATTACGGAGTAATTATTATTATTTAATTAAAACCCTAATTAGGGTTAGTGTTTTTAATTAATTTGTTTTAGTTTTATTTAATTTGTATTATTTAGTTTAATTAATTTTTATAAATTATAAAATTAATACTTTTATAAAATAAATAATATAAAAATAATATTTTTATAAAAATTGTACTTTTTACAACTTTAAGTATATTTTTGTATTTTGTATCTTTTTATTTGTTTTAGCATAATATTTGTATTTTTCGTTCGTATTTAGTTTTAAGTCATAGTTTTTGCCATAGTTATTTTTATTTCTAGATTTTTAGGCTTTGCCGTAAAATCCCTTAAGTACTTTTTCTTTAGACTGAGATTTAGGTGCTTTAGAATTTTGCGACACCGTTTTTATATTTTAGTACCTTTTTAAGTAATTACCGTTTTGGATATAATATTTCTTTTAAGCTTTAATACCTTTAGACGCACCTTTTAATTCTTAGTTTTTAGTTCCTTTTAAGTTTCAATGCGCTACGTTCTTTTTATTATTTTTCGACCTTTTATTTTTCGACGTTTTCCGACGCGCTCTTTTTCTTTCTTATTTTTCGCCGCTCTAGTTTTTAGGACATAAAATTTTCTATTTCTTCTTTAAAATTTCTCTAAAATTTCGACGAAAAATTATTTTAAGTGGTTGACTTGATAGACATCCAAAATTTTCTGCTTCGTAGTAATAGTTGGATTTGTTAGTGGCTGAGTTGCGAGCTTCCGATTTAAAGGGTTCTGGCTCCCTGCTGCATCTATTGGCTATTCGAAACGTGGGCAAAAGCAGAAAAGTCTATTAATTTGATAGCTTATATAATTTTTAACTTTTATAACTAATAGGATATTCAGTGAATGCACCGAGCAAAACGTTCACCACCTTTTGTACGTTCACCACCTGTAACTCGATCAAGACATCTAGCAAATATTGTCGCCGTTGATTTTTCTTTAGAATCGTCATCAAGTCGACCAAGTACTCCAATTCAAATTTCCGATAATCCATTTTTTGAACCAGACCTCACAATTGAGAATCCGGAGGATATTCAGGGACAATTCAGAGATCCTGAACCACTAATCTTTCCTCCGGTACCACCAATCATTCACACGAAGATTGTCGAGGAACTAACCATTAAATTAGAATCCTCTAGTGATTCAGATTCAACAAATTCAATCATGGAGAATCTGGAACCTCTAAGTATGGAAGACCGAATGAGAGCTAAACGCACTGGTCAAGGTCATGCAATTACTCAACCTGACATTAATGTGCCAGATTATGAAATCAAAGGACAAATTCTACACATGGTGACTAATCAATGCCAATTTAGTGGTGCGTCGAAGGAAGATCCAAATGAATATCTTCGTACATTTAATAGGATCTGTACTTTATTTAAAATCCGAGAAGTTGAGGATGAACAAATATATCTCATGTTATTTCCCTGGACTTTAAAGGGAGAAGCCAAAGATTGGTTAGAATAGTTACCTGAAGGGGCGATTGATACATGGGACGTTTTAGTTGAAAAATTTCTTAAACAATTCTTTCCGGCATCTAAAGCCGTGAGACTTCAAGGAGAAATTGTTACGTTCATGCTAAAACCAAATGAAACTCTGTATGAAGCATGGACATGATTTGGAAAATTATTGAGAGGATGTCCGCAACATGGTTTAGACACCTGTTAAATAGTACAAATATTCTACCAAGGATGTGACATCACTACAAGGAAAGACATTGATATAGCAGCTGGTGGTTCCATTATGAAGAAAACTGCAACTGACGCTTACAAAATTATTGATAACACTGCTTCCCACTCACATGAGTGGCACCAAGAAAAAGATATCGTTAGATCATCTAAAGCAGCTAGAGCCGATTCTAGCCATGACTTAGATTCCATTTCTGCAAAGATAGATGCTGTCGAGAGACGAATGGAAAAGATGACTAAAGATATCCACTCAATACGAATTAGTTGTGAGCAGTGTGGAGGACCACATTTGACAAAAGATTGTCTCAGTATTGAACTAACAATGGAACAAAGAGAGAATGTTTCATACATGAACCAAAGGCCTGGAAATAATTATCAGAATAATTATCAACCCCCAAGACCAATCTACAATCAAAATCAGAATTATAACCGATATGTTCCATACAACAACCAACAAGGTCCTAGCAATCAACAAGTATCCAATAATACTTACAATCAGTAAAGACCTAATTTTCAAAATAAACCACCACAAATCGATGATAAAAAGCCAAATTTAGAAGATATGATGTCGAAGCTAGTTGAATCTCAAACGTAGTTTTTCACATCTCAGAAACAAACCAATGAACAAAATGCTCAAGCATTTAGAAATCAACAAGCTTCGATTCTAAATTTGAAACAAGAAGTAAGTAACCTAGCAAGGTTGATAGGGGAAAGAAAACTGGGAAATTTACCTAGCGATACTAATGCTAACCCTCGGAATGAAACAGCTAAAGCCATTACCACAAGAAGTGGTATTACACTTAAACCACCTGAAATACCTATAATTTCTGATGAAACTATTCCTACTCCACAAGAACCACAACCTGAGCAAGATAAGGAAACAGAACCGGTAGTTGAAAAGGTTAATGAAGATAACACAGTTAAGGCTAAACCTTATGTTAAACCATACCAACCACCACTTCCTTACCCGAGTAAAATGAGAAAAGAGAGACTTGAAGCCGAGCAATCTAAATTCTTGGATATGTTTAAACAAATAAATGTCAATCTTCCTTTCATTGATGTGATTTCAGGAATGCAAAGATATGCTAAATTTCTGAAAGATCTAATCACAAATAGAAAGAAAATGGAAGAACTCTCGGCTGTTACTATGAATGCTAATTGTTCTGCAGTACTGTTGAATAAGATACCAGAAAAACTATTAGATCCAGGAAGTTTCACGATTCCATGTTTTCTGGGTAGTCTTAGTTCAATAGAAGCATTGACAGACTTAGGTGCTAGTAGAAATTTAATGCCGTATTCACTATACGCTAAACTAGACCTTGGAGAATTGAAACCAACACGAATAAGCATACAACTAGCCGATCGATCAGTAAAATATCCTAGAGGGATAATGGAGAACATGCTAGTTAAAGTTGGTACTTTAGTATTTCCAGTAGATTTTGTTATTCTGGACATGGAAGAAGATTCTCGAGTTACTCTCATATTAGGAAGACCATTCTTAAACACGGCCAAAGCAATAATATACGTGTTCGGTAAGAAAATGACCCTAAGTATAGAGGACGAGAGTGTTACCTTTTCAGTGGATAGAGCCATGCAATAACCGCAATCTGCAGATGATACATGTTATTATATTCAAACTATAGATTCATATGCAGAATTGTTAGAAGAATTTCTAGAATTACAAGGAACATGAGAATGTTCTTTAGGAGTAGGAACTGAACCAATTGATGAAACTGAAATGTTATCTACACTTATGGCTAATGGATATGAACCAACAATAGAAGAAATTCAAATGCTAAAAGAAGAAGACAGATATCGATATAAATCATCGATAGAAGAACCACCGACATTAGAGTTAAAGCCACTTCCAAACCATTTGGAATATGCTTATTTACATGGTGAATCTGAATTACCTGTAATAATATCGTCTTCTCTTACTGAAAATGAAAAATCTCAACTCATTTCTGTGCTAAAAGCTCATAAACCAGCTATTGCATGGAAGATTCATGATATTAAAGGCATAAGTCCTTCGTATTGTACACATAAAATCCTTATGGAAGAAGGTCATAAAACGTATGTGCAACGCCAACGGAGACTAAATCCTAATATGCAAGATGTTGTTAAGAAAGAAATTATTAAACTGCTAGATGCAGGTTTAATTTATCCAATCTCTGATAGTCCATGGGTAAGTCCAGTTCAATGCGTGCCTAAGAAGGGTGGCATGACTGTCATCACAAATGAGAAAAATGAGCTTATTCCTACTAGGACTGTAACAGGATGGCGTGTTTGTATTGATTATAGAAAATTAAATGACGTCACCAGAAAATATCACTTTCCTTTACCTTTCATTGATCAAATGTTGGAAAGATTAGCCAGAAATAGTTACTATTGTTTTCTTGATGGTTTTTCCGGATATTTTCAAATTCCAATAGCACCTGAGGACCAAGAGAAAACCATGTTCATGTGCCCTTATGGTACTTTTGCTTACAAACGTATGCCATTTGGACTTTGCAACTGTGACGACCCGGAAATTTTCGACCAAATTTAAACTTTAATCTTTATATTATTCCGACACGATAAGCAAAGTTTGTTAAGTTAAATCTCAAGAATTTTAAACTATGTTCATACATTCATTATAACCTCGACCAAATTCCGACGATTCACGAACCGTTATATATAAATAGATATGTATATGTATATATATATTATAACTTGAGAATATTAATAAAGTATTAAACGTATAATACTTTACACGAACGTATTTGTTTCAATATGATTTTCGACGAAAAAAAATATATTAAATGATTGAATTATCAGAAACATTGAATTATGATTACAAGTCTCTGTTGAGAGGTCCACTATGATTTGAGAAAATCTATTCCTCTTAACGATATTCAGAATAATTTGTAAAGCTATTTATAAATAAAAACAAAAAGTGTCATTTACGAAAGTTAGACAAAAGTTAGTGGAGAATTGGTTTCCATAATATTCTATTAATCTATTTTCAAACGTACAAAGACGTTTTCGGTTTAAAAAGAACTTTATTATTAAAACGTATATAACTTTTATAAATATCTAGAATCACTTTTGACAACTCATTACTTAACCAGTATAATAAATATAATGATATTTATATTTTATTTCATTAAATATATATAACGATTTAAATTAATATTATATATATTTATACGCGTATTATACATACATAGTTTTTATACTTTTACTATACTTTAACTTTACCTTGAATTTACTTTTACTTTACTTTAACTTTAATAATTCACTTTAATAATTCATACTTTAATAATTCACTTTAATAATTCATACTTTAATAATTCACTTTAATAATTCATACTTTAATAATTCACTTTAATAATTCAAAAATCTATTATAAATAGAATTCAATAGGTTTCATTATTTCATAGAAACTTAAAAATATAATTTTCTAAACTCTCTCAATCAATTTATATATATATATATATATATATATATATATATATATATATATATATATATATATATATATATATATATATATATATATATATATATATATATATATATATATATATATTTGCTCTGTATTATTTCAAGATATTATTAGTATACATAAAATATTACGACGGAGTGCTGTCCGAGTGATTTCAAAATAGTTTTTTTTGAATGAGTCGAAGCTAAGGAAATTATGGGTTATAGCTATGGAGGTGATGGGTATGGTTCATGGGTATGCTCGTGAGGTCAATCTAGTGTTTATTATCTCTGTTGCGTCTACGTACTTTTCTGCAATATTGAATCTCAATATTGATACGTTCGTGAATCCGAGGCCAACCTTGCACTTGTTAAATGACGTTATATGTATTTTTACTACGAAATACAGTATGGTGAGTTTCATTACTCCCTTTTTATATATATTTTTGGGCTGAGAATACATGCGTTGTTTTATAAATGTTTTACGAAATAGGCACAAGTACTAAAACTAATTCTATGTAGGTTTAAACCAGAAATATACCCTTAGCTTGGTAACATTAAACTACCTGTCTATGTACGGTAGGCGCGAATCCTAAAGATAGATCTATTGGGCCTGACAACCCTATCCTGACTATGGGATGCTTTAGTACTTCGAGGTTTATATAACACACCTGATTCGGTGTACTTTCAGAGGGTAAAACATGAACGTTAAGGCTTGTTACCGGGTGCCTACAACTTATAGAATACTTTTATACACTTGCGAGTGTATATATATTTATAAACGGAAATCTTGTGGTCTATTAATATATTGAAATGATTGTTATGATAAACCTATGAACTCACCAACCTTTTGGTTGACACTTTAAAGCATGTTTATTCTCAGGTATTAAAGAAATCTTCCGCTGTGCATTAGCTCATTTTAAGGATATTACTTGGAGTCATTCATGGCATATTTTGAAAGACGTTGCATTCGAGTCATTGAGTTCATCAAGATTATTATTAAGTCAATTATAGTTGGATGTATTATGAAATGGTGTGCATGCCGTCAACTTTCGTTGTAAAGAAAGTTTGTCTTTTAAAAACGAATGCAATGTTTGTAAAATGTATCATATAGAGGTCAAATACCTCGCGATGTAATCAACTATTGTGAATCGTTTATAATGTATATGAACGGGTCATTTCAGTTGGTATCAGAGCGGTGGTCTTAGCAAACCAGGTCTACATTAGTGTGTCTAACTGATAGTCGTTAGGATGCATTAGTGAGTCTGGACTTCGACCGTGTCTGCATTTCAAAAGTTTTGCTCATCATTCTTGTCGGAAATTACCTGCTTATCATTCTTAGTCTAGACACATCTTATTGCATTGATTGCATGAATAGTGTATAGACAAAATTCATATCTTAGCGTATCTGCTAATTCATATCTTAGCGTATCTGTTACTGTAAACTTTGCCTGACATATTCCGTAAATTCCTCCGTAATCTACGAAATCTTTTGCTCTATATAATTAGAATACCACCCGATAGCCAGAAAATCATTTCATATCGAAAAATTCTTTATTCAATCGTACGAAATGGAATTCGTCATTAGTTCAAGTCCCTCGGATTCCGAAATGGAATCCCACTCAAGTTCTGAAAGCAGTGTGACCGGAATGGATCAACCAATTAGTCATCATCTATTCTGGATGAATTGGGGATGAGTTCGTAGCCTCCTTAATCATTGGAGACAAGAAGAAGGTGATCCCTTCCATCCACCACATTGCCCTCTTGGCGAAGAACCTGAAGCACTTACCGGCGAACCTATCCGAAACACCATTTTCTCTCTTATTTCTAGAGTATCTCGTCACGATTACATACTACACCAAATTCTAGATTTTATTTATCCGCTCGTCTGAACCGACAATCACCCCGGTGTAATAGAAGAAGTCAACGAGCTTCACGCTCGGGTAGTGGCTTTGGAGAATATGGTGCAAAGGTTACAAACACCAGCAGCATAAACAGTACCACCATCAGCAACACTAACAGTACCATCACCACCACCAACAACAACATCCACATCCCACACCGCAACATCACAATCTGTATCTCAAACATCAACGTCATACGCCCTGTAAATATCCAGGAATATCAACAACAACAAACGATGAAGTATTAATTCATAAACTTCATTGAAGAGATATCTCTGCGGCAGTTATGTAATCTTCAAAATCTTAGAGATTATTTAATTCTGACCGTAAATCGGATGAGTGAACGAAGATGGTAGAGTAGAAACTTTGATCAAAAATGGTGTATGATTTACAAGCTAGAATTGTTTTACCAACAACATCAACAGGACCGTAGCATCATCAACACAGTCAGTGCTGTCAGTATCGTCAGAATCAACAGCACCTGTAACATCACAAACTCTGTCAGTTCAAGAATCATTGTGGACATCATTACGAATCAACAACAAATATATTGTATCAACGAGTTATGAAGTATTAACTCATTTCCAATCGAAAGATTTATATGTATATTTTATATGTATAAATTTTTAAACCATAATAAATCTTCCCGTACTAAGCTATTATGTGTGAATCTTAACTACTCAGTTAATTCATATTACAAATATGCAATGATGTACGTCCTTCGTCCGCAACTTAACCATCGTTAATTACAATCTCCGTCTCAATTCAATAAAAATCCAATTCATAATAAATCAAGTGTATTATTCGAATATATGTCTGATTTTACACTTTCATCATCGATGTACTCAAAACTTTTCAAATAACATCATTCGTACCTTGCGAAGTTCACAAGAATTTCACGAAAACCAACAAATAACAAAGTAATGATTCATAATTTCAATATTATTGAAGAAATACTTATGCAATTTATAAAGTTTTAGGGATTACTCAATTCTAGTTCCAACCATAAAACAAATGAGTTTAATTTAATATTAACTCATTAAATCTATATTACATCTAAAGAAAATATACACATATATTTTCATAAAGACTGTAATAAACTTCTTTTGTACAAAATATTAATTGTGAAATTTTTTTTTACGGGTAGGTAATACCCGAGAGATATATAAATTCACAATTAATATATTACATTTTTCGAAACTGATTCAGCAATCATCAACTATACTCCATACTTTCACAACAATATCCATTCTTTCATATAAATCAAAAGAATCATACTCATTCAAATTCAATTACATATTCTGATTTTGAAATCGCACAATTCAATTCGAAATATAACTAGTATCATCACTCTTAGATTCCTATATCTTTCAAAGCTATACTTTGAATTCAAAACTGTATTAGAACATCATATGTATTAACGATTACAATATGTGCTCAAACCCTTCGAAATTCCTGAAGACACTTCAACTAAGGAACAATCGAGATGATGATCCAACCACATGTTACCCACAGTTATACACCTGAAAAACTCTCAAAACCCAAGTCATAGTTTGACACGTATCCGTGTTAGACCCTTTGGCATTTACTAGCTAAAATAACTTTTCAATTCCGTTTCAAAATAGACAGTTTTGTCACAGCTCCAGCAAGTCAACTTCGATTTCTCAATCAAAACAGTCTTATTATAACCTCGATAGATACGTGGCCCTTTCGCCGACGTTACCGGGAAATCGTTTATATTCACCACATTAGCAATAAACTTACCAACAACTTCACTGATCTTTCACTTTCCAAAAAAAAAAAAAAAAATCATTATAATTATCGAAACCCTATCATATACTCATTCGTACCTTATAACAAGAATTGCCATACCAATTGTTGAGAATCAGCAATCAGTATTTTGAAACCTCGTAGCATGTCTACATCAACAATTACATATACACACAACGTCTACCTCCAAGACTTACATTCTTTGAATGAGAAATTTCTGAAAAACACCCTAAACTGCGAACCAGTTCTCGAAATTTTGAAAAATGCTGATGAAGCAGCAAAAACTGTAAACGACCTTAACAGTAAAAAGTTGGATGATAAAGGATAGTATATTGGCAAAGCTCAGAAAAAGAGATGCTTTGGAACTGGAAAACGGATTGAGAAAAGTATGAAGGAGGCTGTGGACAAATCACAAAGGCTGAACCTGCCTTCAAAGAATCCAAATGATTCAGTACTTGCTGAAGTCATTAACGAATACCTTACTCCTGACTCTAAACCCCTGCGGACAATATCCTTCATCATCCTCTGATATTAGACATTCTGAGATATCATCGTATCTTTCATTATAAATATCATCCATACTTCTGAAGATATTTTTATAATTATTCTTATCTAAAATCATTTACCTCTTCGCGCTATCTGTATTATATCATAAAAGAAACTATTTTAGTTTCTAAATTCTGAAACATTCGAGTTTAAAATAGGAATATTCTTGAAGAAGTGTTGGGAGCTGAAGCATGAATTAGTATAATATAATGACACTTGATCAACGTGATTATATTACAGTAATTCATGCTGAGTTTCTAAATGAAACATGATGATTCACAGATCATAACGTCATCATGTGCTATGTTACACGACTCTTGTATTCTCTTTGATCTCGAAATATCAAGAAAATATTTCTTGATGATTCGTCCTTTTCCGAGGTATTATGGTAATTTGACAAGTCAAGATCGTGTCATTACAATTTTCTTCCTAGAACATTAACAATGTTCATTCCAAAATTTATATCTGCGAATTCTGGACCATTACAAGCGGTGCTTAATCGCAAGAAGAAGAAACGAAAGGACAAAGCTCCGAACTAGAAATGGGAGTATAAATCATAACAAATAGAAGAGAGCATTAACTGTGGATGACAGTGATTATAGAAGAAGCAAGGACTTTGAAATATAAGGGAAGATATAAAACCCAACAACAACCAGAAATCACAAACCGTATATATCAATGCATATAGCAATATAAAGACACGGGAGAACTAAAAACACTATAAAACCAAGAGTATAGTAGAAGTAAATAGATTCTTCCGGAGGCAGATGAAAAAGAAGAGCGACAGATATGAAAGTGAGGAGTATATCAAGAATCAGCACTGGATGAAGCATATTGACAAATACTTTAAAATATGAGTTGAGAAGGTGTCAGTTGTAAGAAAACAAATGAGGTGGATTTATAGTGAAATATCCGACAGAGAAATCAAAATGGATTATCGCATTAATTCGAAGAGGATCATAATTTCCTTAATCGCTGAATAATCAAATCTAATATAGATTACAAAGATTTTCTTTTCGGAGATCAATCGTGATGACGTCAAAAGATACGACGAATCACTATTATCTTATTTCATTCATTTACGATAACTTCACTCACACGCTTCGAGTAATCGAATTATTTTATCCATTCTTCTTGAACATGATAAAACTCTATAATCGTTATAATAACATCCTCATTGTTAGTCATGACGACCTCTATCAAATTTCGGGGACGAAATTTCTTTAACGGGTAGGTACTGTGACGACCCGGAAATTTTCGACCAAATTTAAACTTTAATCTTTATATTATTCCGACACGATAAGCAAAGTTTGTTAAGTTAAATCTCAAGAATTTTAAACTATGTTCATACATTCATTATAACCTCGACCAAATTCCGACGATTCACGAACCGTTATATATAAATAGATATGTATATGTATATATATATTATAACTTGAGAATATTAATAAAGTATTAAACGTATAATACTTTACACGAACGTATTTGTTTCAATATGATTTTCGACGAAAAAAAATATATTAAATGATTGAATTATCAGAAACATTGAATTATGATTACAAGTCTCTGTTGAGAGGTCCACTATGATTTGAGAAAATCTATTCCTCTTAACGATATTCAGAATAATTTGTAAAGCTATTTATAAATAAAAACAAAAAGTGTCATTTACGAAAGTTAGACAAAAGTTAGTGGAGAATTGGTTTCCATAATATTCTATTAATCTATTTTCAAACGTACAAAGACGTTTTCGGTTTAAAAAGAACTTTATTATTAAAACGTATATAACTTTTATAAATATCTAGAATCACTTTTGACAACTCATTACTTAACCAGTATAATAAATATAATGATATTTATATTTTATTTCATTAAATATATATAACGATTTAAATTAATATTATATATATTTATACGCGTATTATACATACATAGTTTTTATACTTTTACTATACTTTAACTTTACCTTGAATTTACTTTTACTTTACTTTAACTTTAATAATTCACTTTAATAATTCATACTTTAATAATTCACTTTAATAATTCATACTTTAATAATTCACTTTAATAATTCATACTTTAATAATTCACTTTAATAATTCAAAAATCTATTATAAATAGAATTCAATAGGTTTCATTATTTCATAGAAACTTAAAAATATAATTTTCTAAACTCTCTCAATCAATTTATATATATATATATATATATATATATATATATATATATATATATATATATATATATATATATATATATATATATATATATATATATATATATATATATATATATATATATATATATATATATATATATATATATATATATATATATATATATATATTTGCTCTGTATTATTTCAAGATATTATTAGTATACATAAAATATTACGACGGAGTGCTGTCCGAGTGATTTCAAAATAGTTTTTTTTGAATGAGTCGAAGCTAAGGAAATTATGGGTTATAGCTATGGAGGTGATGGGTATGGTTCATGGGTATGCTCGTGAGGTCAATCTAGTGTTTATTATCTCTGTTGCGTCTACGTACTTTTCTGCAATATTGAATCTCAATATTGATACGTTCGTGAATCCGAGGCCAACCTTGCACTTGTTAAATGACGTTATATGTATTTTTACTACGAAATACAGTATGGTGAGTTTCATTACTCCCTTTTTATATATATTTTTGGGCTGAGAATACATGCGTTGTTTTATAAATGTTTTACGAAATAGGCACAAGTACTAAAACTAATTCTATGTAGGTTTAAACCAGAAATATACCCTTAGCTTGGTAACATTAAACTACCTGTCTATGTACGGTAGGCGCGAATCCTAAAGATAGATCTATTGGGCCTGACAACCCTATCCTGACTATGGGATGCTTTAGTACTTCGAGGTTTATATAACACACCTGATTCGGTGTACTTTCAGAGGGTAAAACATGAACGTTAAGGCTTGTTACCGGGTGCCTACAACTTATAGAATACTTTTATACACTTGCGAGTGTATATATATTTATAAACGGAAATCTTGTGGTCTATTAATATATTGAAATGATTGTTATGATAAACCTATGAACTCACCAACCTTTTGGTTGACACTTTAAAGCATGTTTATTCTCAGGTATTAAAGAAATCTTCCGCTGTGCATTAGCTCATTTTAAGGATATTACTTGGAGTCATTCATGGCATATTTTGAAAGACGTTACATTCGAGTCATTGAGTTCATCAAGATTATTATTAAGTCAATTATAGTTGGATGTATTATGAAATGGTGTACATGCCGTCAACTTTCGTTGTAAAGAAAGTTTGTCTTTTAAAAACGAATGCAATGTTTGTAAAATGTATCATATAGAGGTCAAATACCTCGCGATGTAATCAACTATTGTGAATCGTTTATAATGTATATGAACGGGTCATTTCAGCAACGCCCCTGCAACCTTTCAAAGGTGCATGATGGCGATTTTTCACGACATGATAGAAGAATGCATGGAAGTTTTCATGGATGACTTTTCAGTCTTCGGTGATACATTTGAATCATGTCTAGTTAATCTTGAACGAATTCTTATTAGATGCAAACAATCAAATCTAGTACTTAATTGGGAGAAATGCCATTTCATGGTTAAAGAAGGCATCGTTCTTGGTCATAAAATTTCAAAGGAAGGAATTGAAGTAGATAGAGCTAAAGTAGATGTAATTGCTAAACTTCCACATCCCACCAATGTTAGAGGAGTTAGGAGTTTTCTAGGGCATGCCAGTTTTTACCGACGTTTCATAAAAGATTTTTCTAAAATTGCCACTCCTATGAATAAACTCCTAGAAAAGGATGCTCCATTCATCTTTTCAGATGAATGCATTAAATCTTTTAATATTCTTAAAGAAAAACTTACTAATGCGCCGATCATGATAACTCCAAATTAGAATCTACCGTTTGAACTAATGTGCGATGTAAGTGATTTTGCAATGGGAGCCGTTTTAGGACAAAGGATTGATAAACGATTTCAACCTATATATTATGCTAGTAAGACGTTACAAGGAGCACAAACGAATTACACAACTACTGAAAAAGAACTCCTTGCTATTGTCTTTGCTTTTGACAAATTTCGTTCATATCTCGTTCTAGCTAAAATGGTGGTCTATACCGACCATTCTGCTCTTAGATACCTATTTTCGAAATAAGATGCTAAACCACGATTAATCCGTTGGATCTTACTCTTACAAGAGTTCGATATTGAAATCCGAGATAAAAAGGGAGCAGAAAATATCGCCGCTGATCATCTTTCTCGTCTTGAAAATCCTGAATTAGAAGTTCTAAATGAATCGGCCATACAAGATAACTTTTCTGATGAATATCTATTGAAGATAGATTACATTGAAATTCCATGGTTTGCAGACAATGTAAAATACTTAGTATGTGGATTCCTTGAAAAAGGGTTGTCGTACCAAAAATGAAAGAAATTCTTTAGTGATATAAAACACTATTTCTGGAAAGATCCACATTTGTTTAAAAGTTGTCCCGATGGAATAATACGCCGATGTATATTCGTGGATGAAGCTAGTCAAATCTTAAACCATTGTCACACAGGACCAACAGGAGGGCATTATGGGCCTCAGCTCACAGCAAAAAAAGTTTACGATGCTGGATTCTATTGGCCTACAATTTTCAAAGACACACACCTTCTTTGCAAAATCCTGTGATGCTTGTCAAAGGGCCGGAAAAATAAGTCAACGTGATGAAATACCACAAAATGTCATTCTAGTATGTGAAGTATTTGACATTTGGGGTATTGACTTTATGGGCCCATTTTCAAAATCTCATAATAATCTCTACATTCTCGTTGCCATTGATTATGTATCTAAATGGGCGGAAGCACAAGCTCTCCTGACTAACGATGCACGAGTTGTAGTCAACTTCTTAAAACGTCTTTTTTCAAGGTTCGGAACACCGAAAGCTTTAATAAGTGATCGGGGTACTCATTTTTGTAACAATCAACTTGAGAAAGTTCTCAAAAGATATAGAGTAACTCATAAAATCTCAACTGCTTATCATCCACAAACAAGTGGACAAGTTGAAAATACCAACCGAGCTTTTAAACGTATTCTAGAGAAAACCGTGTGATCAAATCCAAAGGAATGGTCCATGAAATTGGAGGATGTACTCTGGGCTTTTAGAACAGGCTACAAAACTCCAATTGGAACCACATCTTTTAAACTCGTTTACGGAAAAGCATGTCATCTTCCAGTAGAAATTGAACACAAAGCATTTTGGGCTTTGAAGATATGTAATCTTGATTTACATGAAGCTGGATGTCTACGATTAAGTCAACTAAACGAATTAGAAGAATTACGACATGAAGCATACAAAAATTCGTTAATCTATAAAGAAAGAACGAAGAAATGGCATGATAAAAGAATCAGAAATTCAAAAGAATTTAAAGAAGGAGAAAGAGTTCTTCTTTTCAATTCAAGATTCAAGCTATTTCCTGGAAAATTGAAATCAAGATGGTCTGGACCATTTATAGTCAAAAGAGTTTTCCCATACGGAACAATAGAGTTAATAAATTCAAATGGGATTGAATTTAAAGTTAATGGTCACAAAGTTAAACATTACATACATGGTCCGATGGAAGTTGACAATGAAGTCAATCATAATTTCACCACCCAAGAAAACCTTCAAAATGAAAACATAAATATGTTATCAACAACATATGAAAAATCAAAATTGAAAAATGGGGAGGATTCAAATTGGAGTGATGAAGAAGAATTCTTATACAAACCTCCCATTCCAAGAAACGAAGAAAAATGTGAACAAGAAGTTCAAATAGAAGTGAAAGAACCAAGAAAAGAACACCCGAAAAAGGTTTACAAACCAACTCGACTTACTAAAGCAGGAGACCCGGGTGAATTTATCATTTCTTGCTTGCTTAATGATGGTGCTGTATATAATGGACTCGCAGATTTCGGAGCAAGTGCAAATATTATGCCTCTTTCCTTATACAAAAGATTAGGTATGGGTAAATTAAAACCAACCAAAATAGGTGTTCAATCATTTGACCTAACCATTAAACACCCGGTTGGAATAGCAAATAATTTACTTGTTAATGTGGGAAGTTTGACCTTTGTTGCAAACTTCATAGTGATTAATATGGAGGAAAACCTTGATATTCCTCTAATTTTAGGTCGCCCATTTTTAGCAACCACCGAGGCGTTCATTGAAGTAAGAGAAGGTAGAATGACACTTAGGGATGGTGATAAATCAATCACCTTTGTGAACCAAAAGTTTAGATCTCCACCAACCAAAACTGTTAGACCAATAAAAACACATAAGTGTGGGGAAGATGAAGAAACACTTAATGATGAACCGATCACAAAGAACCCCGTTGATGATACGAAATTAGATGAACCCGTTTTTAACAGTTCAACGAAGAAACTTTATAAACGGATTCACGATGCTAAGATTAAGGGAAACTTTAAGTTATGTAACCGATTAGTATCCAATTTATCACAAAAAGAAAAGGTGATGTTAGTTGAATTTGTGAAAGTTACGGAGAAAATCAACAAATGGATTGAAGCAAAAGTCAGAGATATACAAGTTGTTGATGATCCAATTGAAAATAACGTTAATCACAATTTCAGCACCACATCTAACTAAGTGTGAGAAAGTTTGAATCTTTTTAGGATAATATATATTTTTGTTAGAGTTAGATATTCTGTTTTCGTATAGTTTCCGAGAATGGAATCCGAATGGTCTTTCCCTAGCAGACCCTAAAGAACTAGTCTTCTCCCCCCATTCTGAATTTTTATTTTTTTTAGGTTTTACGAGATGAAGAATTCCTTTGATCTGAACCATGGTCTAATGCTACACGCTATGATTACTAAACGTAATAATGACACACTTTCGAGTGAACTGGTATCATTCATAAGAGGCAAAATGGACGGAGTAAGAAAAGAACTCAGGAAAGATCATCATAAAATACATTTTGGAAAAGGAAAATCAAAATCCGCAACAAAAAGAAGAGCACGACACCTTGAAAGATGTTATAAATGCGGAAAATGGTCACACGAAGGAAAATGCTCGACAAATCAGACATATTCCAATACCGAGTTCGTTACTTTATGCAGAGAAGGACCGTTCATATGTTTTGAAGAAAAATCGTTGAATGCTCGAGGTTATGCCTATGTAGCTATGGAAAACCAATTAGTCCGACTATCTTATGAGTGGGCTAAAGCAGGTCACTGAGAATTCTATCTCACAGGTAAGTATGTACAGTTTTTATTTTTATTCTATTGTTTTTAAACCTTTTGATAATAAACGCTGAATCGTTCGCTATAAAGTATTAAATTGGTATTCATTAAAATTAGGTATGCGTAACCGAAATTATTGATATCATACAAAAATTTATTACATCACTGCGAAATTTACCGTTTATTCTTAAGGTATAAATATCTTTAATCAATCAACCTAAAATATTTCAGAAATTCGTCAGGAGTAAAACTAGGAAATATAACCGAAATTACTTTACCGAAAAAGAGGGGCGTATATTTTTGATAATATTTGATTGATTAAAGTGGGATAAAAGACCAAAAAGATTTTTAATTTTTATTTTTACTTTGTTTTTAAAATTAATATATTAATATTAAATTATTATTGTAATTTTTTTTAAATCAATATATTTAAGTTTGTAAATATTTGAAAAATTAATATTTTTAATATAAGATTGTATGTATAAAAACAAAATTATAATATAAATTTGGTGTGAATTTTTAAAATTTTAATAATATGAATTTTTAATTTTATGCATTTTAAATTTAAGTTTGGTGTGAATTTAAAAACAAAAATTTACTTTATTTCGTTAAGTTAAAAATTGATTTTTAAAATTCGTAGTGAGTTGAAAACTAGGTCGTTGAATCGAAATTGCTCTACTCAAGGGAGGGACGAGAACTTTTATTATCATTATTTTTAATCTTATTGAATTAAAGTAAGCCAAAACATTAAAAAAATCAAAAATCTTTACTTTTAAAACCGCGCTTTGAATTAACAAATTTTAAAATTTTGTCGAGGGACGGACTAGGACAACGATCCGAAACACCCTCACTCCTAAAAAGAAACAAATTTTTAAAATTTTATTAATTTATGTTTTATTAGTATAAGGTTTTTATAAAAAAAAAAAAAAGGGGGACCTCATGCGATCGCATGAGATTTACCCTGTAACCTCATGCGATCGCATGAGGCTGAAAATCAGGCCAGAAACAAAAAGGGCAGCGAGCTGTTCTCTGTATCCACACACACATAAACACACGAACATACACCCCAAAACCTCTCAAATTTCATCATTTTTTCACCAAATTTCACCAAATTTCTCGCTATAATCCACTCTAAACATGAATTTGATAAGGAGTTTATCAAGAAGGGTAACAATTACATCCCTAAACCTCTTTAAATTTGATTTTTAGTGTTCTTGAGCTATATTTTTCCTAATTTGATTTTGTTAATTTCTAGTGTAATTAGAGTTAAATTGTTAGTATTTTATGCATGTATAACCTAGATTGATGTTATTTAACATGATTTGAAGCCAAAAACTTCAAATTTTTTAGGAATCTAGGGTTTGTGTTCTTGAGCAATTTGGGGCTTTTTGATATAAACAGGTTATGGCCGATTTTTGTCATGAATTATCGCTAAATTAAGTAATGTAACATGTTTAGGTAGCTAAATGATCCAAACTTTGATCCTAAACATGATTTTTGAGAATTAAAGTGGACTTTTTAGGTATAAAATTCATGAACTTGATTAAATTGATGTAAACGCCATTTGAAACTTGTTTAATTGCTAGTAATAGTTGTTTTAACATGTTATTTGAGTTAAATGCTTATGAACTTTGTAAACATTTTCATATATGCTTATTTGAAAAAGTGTAGAATTGTAAAAAATTGTGAAAATGTGTATAAGTTTAATTTTGATTTAACATGTTATTGTAATTGTTTCAATTTGTTATTTTGCTAACACTAATGCATATTTGGATGCACAAATTTTGTGTTTAATGTGTTTTGCAGAGATTTACAGATACTGATGGTGCATCATCATCATTCAGGCAACCTGCTCCAGAACTTGAACCAGAAATGTAATATGAACCTGAACAAGAACCACAACAGGAACCACAACAACAACCTGATCAACACGTACCTTATTATGATCCGCTACAATTTGTTGATTCCTTTATAGTATTTCTGATGCATCCGCCAGTAGAATAACCAACGATTCCTGAACACACGTTTCATCCTAATCTGAGATTTGAAAGAAGCTGGAGAGATTACCCGACATATCAAAGAAACAAATTCAAACTGATACCGAAAAATGTAGAAGTGCCAAGGGTAATCGATTGGGAGCCTTTAGAAAGGGTCCAACTTGCTAACTCAGTTAGGGAGCATCTGATCCAAAGGTATGGCAGTTCTTCTTTTCACGATTGGGAACGTCTATTCACCATTCGTAAACCTGTATATAAGGAATGGTGTATTGAGCTTATGAGTACTATAGCATTAAATGCAGATGTAGATAGGTTAGATGATAGAAGTTTTCTTAGGTTTATACTTGGCCGTAGGATGTACAGGATGTCCATGCTGGACATGGCCAGGGCATTACAGATTTACACTCCTGGTGAATTACTACTACCCAATTGTATGAATTTGATTTATCGTGGTGAAAGGGTAGATAGGAATTTTGACGCGAACGCCATCTGGAGGCGTATGTCAGATTATAATATTTTTACACTGGGAGGAAAACACTCCTACTTACATATTAATAAAGCGGAGCTTCGTATAATTCATAGATTTTTGGCTAACTCGAAAACATGGAGAGGTCACAACAAGGAGAAAATGACCTTACATGATTTATTTTACCTAAAGTGTATTCGAGACCCAAGAGGCTTTGTTAATATCCGTTACTGTGTTGGTTTTTATTTGTCTAAAATGGTAGAAGGAATACAGGAAGGGGGAATAATATGAGGAGGTATTTTTGTTACTCTCATTGGAGAGTATTTGGGTGTAGATAGGGACCAAGGGGGTCCACTTTTAGAATGTTGGGAACAGGTTGAGCCTTTAGGATTGAAGGTCTATCAGGGTGCTAAGGTATTAAAGAGCAGATGAAACCAGGCAGTACCCTATGAAGGTCGTCATCCATAGGTAGAGAGAGGATCAGATGAGGAAATGGAGGAAGCGGATGACATTAGGGATGTCATTAGGAAGGCTATGACTGATGTCTACCAGTGTGTAGATGAGGTAGATATGACAAACGGGGAGAGATTTAGTCGGATGGAGCAGTGGCAAGCCCGGAATGATTACGAGCATTCCAGGCAACGACAGCATGATAGATGGGACTATCATCAACGTCAGATCATGAGCCGGCTGTCACCTCAGGATCACTACGTACCGACCTGACTCGCTTACTATCCTCCACACCAGCCCGAGATGAGACAACCATATACTCTCTACGACCCTAACCAGGCCTACCAGTACTCCTATCACCAACTATGGAACCCGGACGATAACATGAACTGGAACCCCTATCCAGATTGATATAGTTACTGTTGGTAATTTTATGAATTTTATCTTTTTATTATTTCTATTTATTTATGTTTAAATACATTATATTTTGATACTTTTATGTATTGGTTAATATTTTAATTATTTTGTACTAATATTTCATATTTGATTTGAAAGTGAGATTTTAAGTACCATTTCAAATTACCATGCATGTTTATATTTGTATGTATGTATATTGTCAATTGTACACAACAGGGTAAAACAGCGCATTTTCAAAGACTGGCATTAAGTTCAGAAAAAGCTACTGATTTTGACGACAAAACGAAAAAAAAATGTGATATAATAACAAGACGGAATGAACAAATGATGTGCACCATTTATCATTCAGCAAATAAACGCCAATATGTTTGGAAACTTTGGTAAAATTTAATCATGTTTCTACGCTAATCACCCTCAATAATTTAAATTGTTACTGATTTCTTGCAAATGAGGGCATTGCAAGATCTTAAGTGTGGGAAGGGGTTAAATTATTTCGGATTTTTAAAATTTTTAACTTATACACTTGGTTACCATTAAAAACTAGTAACGCAGTAGTTGTATTAGAATCGAGTATTCTCTGATAATAAAGAACAACCCTAGTCTTATATACTAACTACCCAATTCTAGTAAAATTTTTCAAAATTTTCAAATTAAATGAACTGAAAATCATGTTTATACATATTTATGAACGATAAAACTAGGTGTTAACACCGAAATTATTGTTACCTCGGAAAGGACATAAATTGAGAAACAACTCAAAAAGTTAGAATTCATTTAAAATGAAATAGAGGACAATAAAAAGGCAAAAAAAGGAAAATAAAAGCCAAGTGTGGGAAAAATTACCAAGTTATTTAAAACATATATCACATATTTTTGTACAAATAACTGAATATACTTTTATTTTGGACTAAACTAATCAGTTTTACCCGATTTACTGTAATATATTTGTAAGAAAGATGGTTCTATACGATGAATCAATTCCATCATTAAAAGGAAGTAAAGTCTTCCGAAAAAGACACGCGTTTCTTGATTTAGGACAAGAAGTTGTCGTCCAGACCAGCTGTAGGTTGACGAAAAATCTAGAAAAGTCATCTCTAAAATTAGCAGGAAATCCACGGACCTTAGCATTAAACAAGGTCACCAAGTGGTCAGACTTATCCTAACCATGAGAGGATCTGTCTCGTAAAATGGGGAGGACGCCGTGCAAATTAGCTTGATAAGACTAATGAATCAGATTCCCAGAAAGGATAATCTCCTTAAAAGATCAAAAATCAGCTTTTAAGCCTGATATTACTCAATCCTAGAGATTGACTTTAAAGATTGAGAATTACAAACTCATGGAATTCGATGATATCTAAACTTGAGCTTGAACGAGAAAATATTTTGATCAAAATTACAAACCGATTTGTTTTCTGAAAACCTATTTTCAATGCGTTCATTACCATTGAATGTAAAATCCTAGGAATTTACCTGGAATTCATTAGGTCACCTGAACCAAATCGGGTGTCAACCGTAAGAACGGTGGTTGCATAACATGGTCAAAGACAGGACCTTATGCCACACTGAAAAACCATAAGGGTGAGCTTTACTATTGCTCCTACAAAGGATAGTAATTGCATCCGACACGATATAGACCATAATTAAAAGCATGCCAGGGGACATTGCCTCAACAGTTGCTTGTTCAACGCTTTCCTTTACAACTGGATGGTAGTTTACCGAAAGGTAATATACGGAGCAAGTATACTGGACATGTTGCTTTCCTAATACAAGGTTAGCAAGTGGGTGACACAAAACCGCAAGTTTTGAGCTAAAATTTACAAATCTGAAACCCACCAAACCCACAAAAATAATTTCACAAACACCGGTGAAGGGTTATTCTGGAAAACTTATCTAGGGTAAAAGCTAGATTGAATTTTCAAAAGATCAAATGTTTTCATAAAGATCCAATTTCCTTAAGGATCTAAATTTTTATAGTCATGTGGGACTGTAAACCACATCGTTACTACCATTGTTCATAACGCCGTATAAAAATCACAGATGTACAAAGCGTGAAGAATAAAGAAGTGATTCTAGTATTTTTATTTCAAGACTATATTGCTTGAGGACAAGCAACGCTCAAGTGTGGGAATATTTGATAATGCTAAAAACGAACATATATTTCATAGCATTATCCCTCAAGAAAGACAAGCTTTTAGTTGCAATTGTTCTATTTACAAGCAATATTCGTTTAAATAATAAAAGGTGAAGACAAAAGACAGATTCGACGAATTGAAGACGCAAACGACCAAAAAGCTCAAAAGTACAAAGTACAATCAAAGTGGTTCAAATTTTTGAGGAGAAACGTCCCGAAATTACAAGAGTACAAGATGCAAAGCGCAAAGTACAAGATATTAAATTGTACGCAAGGACTTTTGAAAATCCGGAACCGGGACCAGAGTCAACTCTCAACGCTCGACGCAACAGACTAAAAATTACAAGTCAACTATGCACATGAATATAATATAATATATAATTAATTCTTAAAATTATATATATTATATTATATTTATAAAACCGTCAGCAAGAAGAAACAAACTCATGTGAGCTGGAAAAAGAGGCCATGCGATCGCATGGCCTGGTAGTTATAATACCATGCGATCGCATGGTGAATAGTAACTGGCCACATCCCTATAAATTTCGCAGTTTGGTTAATCAAAATATATCATTTCCATCTATCTCTCACTCGTACATATATATATATATATATATATATATATATATATATATATATATATATATATATATATATATATATATATATATATATATATATATATATATATTATATTTTAATTTTAATTTTAAATTCTAATAATAAGGGTATGTTAGCGAATGTTGTAAGTGTGTAATGTGATGACCCGGGAATTTCCGACCAAATTTAAACTTGAATCTTATATGGTTTCGACACGATAAGCAAAGTCTGTAATATTGAGTCTCGAAAGTTTTGAAATCTATATTCATGTAATCAATTACCCTTTGACCATGCCCGACGATTCACGAACAAATAATTATATATATGTATATAAAAATAAATATAAATATAAACGTATTTATAATATCTTGAATTAATGATGTATACTTTAATCAGTTAGAATTAAAAATATAAAATAATAAACAAACAAGTAAGTAAGTTATTAGTAAAATGAAGATATATAACTAGATACATAAAATTATTACAAAACTATATAGATATATATAAAATATAATTAGAGTCAAATATAATCGATATAGTACCTTCGATAATTAAAATCAATATTAGTATTATTGATAATATTATGTTAGATATATAACCTATAGATCTGAAAGTTAATATATATATTAGTATATTAATTTTATTACTAATATTATTATTATCACTATTAAACATAATCAGTATTACTAAAATCATAAAATCATTATTATTAATAATATTATAATACAACCTATTACTATTATTAACATCATTAATATCATTGTAAATATCATTGTTAACAATATTATTAATAATTATCATTATATTTATCATTTATGATATTATTGATATTTTTTCTTTTTGTATTATTATTAATATTAATATTAAAAGTATTATTATTATTACTATTATTGTATTTATAATTCCTAATTATAAATAATAACTATAAACACAGATTGATGATTGTAATCTGTTAGAAATCCCTATCCAACTTTAATGGTAATAGGATCCTGTTTGAAATCTTGCTTGTACGAAATCAAATCACAGATAATAACAAAATCAGTTGAAGGTCCATTTCACTTTTATTTTATTTTTTCTTTTTTCTTCTGACAGATTGAAACTTGTCGACTCATTAAGCTACAAAACAAAAACTAATTGATTCCATGACACTGCAATCTATTAGCCTTCATATAATACTCAGTAAGTGCAATTCGATTGATAACAGCAAAAATCAGAATTTTATTTGAAAAACACACCATTATTCTTCTCGAGAACAACTGGCCACGTTTATGTTTTCAGTTCACAACTACACCAAACACCATCACAAACAGACTACAGCTACTACAGCTTATGTTCTTTACTTCTTTCGTACAAACCCAATTACACCTATATCCGTTTCTGTCTTAGTTCAAAACAAACACCACTTCCAAACAACACTTTGAACCATCACAACAACCAAGCAAATGATGTATATATCCACTTCTGCTTCTTTTTTTTGTTTCTTGAATTCGAAATAAACTACCACACATCATTTAAAATCTTAGATGTTGTCTGCTCCTACTTCACAATTATTCGAACCCATGAACAACCAAAACGCCTTTATATTTAGAAAATGTTTTCAAATTGTGCTGCTACTACTGGATAGCTGCAAAACTACCACCACCACTATCATTTTTCTTTCGTTGCTGTTTCTATCCGACGAACCAAGCACCCATAAACAGCACCGCGAACTCCCATCACCAACACCACTAAACCGCCATCTAACAATCAAGAAACTCACATGAAATCATGAAACCGCTACATGAGTTATCTCCTGTTGTGCGGTGAAAACCGAGACCCATATTACCACCCAGCCACCGTGAACTTACAATCCAAACCGTCACCTTTAATCACAACCTCACTCTCTTCTCTCTCTCTCTTCTTTCTTATTGTCTTTCTTCTACATGAACCACCATTAAACGCCACCATTAAACTGAGGTAAATGCTTATTATACTTCCGTTTCTGCTTCGTGTACTGTTGGTTGCTAAATTTTTTCTATTTCGGTTAAATAGAAGAGATGATTAAAGTGTGATGTATGCTTTTTAGTGGACAAATACTAGTGGGATTATTATGGTCTTCCAATTACAGAAGCAAAGGCCACCTATTCCATCTTTTATTAATTTAATATGAGTAGTGGAATTTCCATGTTGCAATTAAAAAAAAAACAAATATATCGACTAAGTTAAGTGTTTGAATGAAATACGGGACTAGGATGGGACTTGGGCCATGCACGTTTTTTTTTTAAAATCGATTGTGGGCTTAGATATTATATGGGTCGTGACTATTCAGTTGGGCTGTTGTAAGATTGATACATAAAATGATGATAACAGTGGACGGAACAGTGATGGTGATAATAGATAATAATTAATATCGTGATGATGGTAGCCGGGCATGATTATGATTTATGATTAAGAATACGATTCATAATCATGATTATGATTTATATTTATGATTAAGATATTGATAATGATACATAAAGATGATAATGATAATAACTAGTTAATGAAAATAATGATGATGAATGTGATGAAGGAGAAGAAACAGGAACATTATAAGTAGAATTAATATCTGAAATAAAACAGAAAGAAAAAGATGGAAGAGTGGTTTGGGTTGTTGGTGTTTAAGCAAGAGGTCCTGGGTTCGAACCCAGGCCACTACAATATTTTTTTTAAAGTATCAAGAGAAGCTGTTGGGACGAAAGTTATTGGGCCAAGGATTAAGTTAACTGTTGAGCTCGCGAAATTGTGTTGGGCTCTTTAAATCGGGTTAAATAGTGGTGGGTAGCAGATGAAATCAGAAAAGCAACAGTGGTCGTATGGTTAAGGTTATTTGCGAGTGAGCGCGAGGTCGTGTGTTCGAGCCCGGGCAAGGGCACTTATTTTTTTGGAACTTATTCTTCGAGGTAGTTATATAATTTAATTACTTTTATTATTACTATTATTCTTATCTTTATTATCATTATAGTTATTAAAATAAATATTTTCTATATAAGGGTATATATATTACAACTACCATAATATTACATATAATCATATATATTAAGATTACTTATATAAATTTACATATAACAAATTATTGATTTTAAATATAATAGTTATCTATATAAATATTAACTATTTTAAATATATGCAAATTAAATATATAAGATATATAAATTAAGATATAATATATGAATTTATTTGATTACAACTATATGTGTTAATATATATATATATATATATATATATATATATATATATATATATATATATATATATATATATATATATATATATATATATATATATATATATATATATATATATATATATATATAAATGATATAGGATTGTGAATCAGAGGTCAACCTTACATTTGTTCAATGTCGTAATATGTATTTTTACTACAAAATACAGTATGGTGAGTTTCATTTGATTCCCTTTTTAAATGCGCCTTTATAAATGTTTGACGCAATAGACACAAGTACCTTAACTGTATTCTATGAAAGAATTATCTGGGATTGGGGTTGATTATTATGACACGCATTAGCCCCCGGTTTCCGTTAGAGCGTATGAGCTCCCGAGCCGGGTGGATGGTTTATTATTTATGAAATTTTGGCACCGGTTGTCCTATATTTTATAAACATGTGTTCAGCCGTGGGGTGTAAAGATCGGCACAGAGGTTCTATATTTTGAAGGCACATGTATTCAGCCGTGGGGTGAAAGACCGGCACAGATGGTTACTATTATATTTTGAATCCTCACCAGGTGTTCTACATATGAAAGATATTTTTTTGTGTAGTTGGAATGGGACGTCTGCACGTTTTATAATATTTAAAATCTTGTGGTCTATTAAAATGATGAAAATGAAATGATTACTATAAACTGATGAACTCACCAACCTTTTGATTGACACTTGAAAGCATGTTTATTCTCAGGTCTGAAAGAAATCTTCCGCTGTGCATTTGCTCATTTTAGATATATTACTTGAAGTCATTCATGACATATTTCAAAAGACGTTGCATTCGAGTCGTCGAGTTCATCAAGATTATTATTAAGTCATTTATAGATGGTTATATTACGAAAGAATATGCATGCTATCAACTTTTGATGTAAATGAAAGTTTGTCTTTTAAAAACGAATGCAATGTTTGTAAAATGTATCATATAGAGGTCAAGTACCTCGCGATGTAATCAACTGTTGTGAATTGTTTATAATCAATATGGACTTCATCCGGATGGATTAGGACGGGTCTCTACAGTTGGTATCAGAGCGGTGGTCTTAGTGAACCAGGTCTGCATTAGTGTGTATAACTGATAAGTCGTTAGGATGCATTAGTGAGTCTGGACTTCGATCGTGTCTGCATGTCAAAAGCTTTGCTTATCATTAGTGTCGAATATTATTTGCTTATCATCCTTAAAGTCTAGAAACATCTTACTGCCTCTATTGCATAGACAATGTATAGATAAATTCACATCTTAGCGTATCTGTTATTGTTACCTTTGCCTGACAGCTCCTGTAGATTCCTCTGTAACGTATGGGATTTTAGTATTATATATGCATATGTAAATTATGTATTGCAGGATACTAATCTACATTCTATAATTTATTTCTTATCAAAAATCCTTCATCTGATCGTACGAGATGAACCCCTCCACCAGTTCGAGTCCCTCTGATTTCGATAGCTATTCCGACAGTTATTCCGACAGCTATTCCGACATGGATTTTCACTCAAGCTTCGAAAGTAGTATAACCAGAATGGATCAACCATTTAGCCATCATCTATTCTGGATGAATTGAGGATGGGTTCATAGTTGACTTAATCCCTGGAGACGCGAAGAAACGATCCTTTCCATCAACCAAATTCACCTCTTAGTGAAGAACCTGAAACACTTACCGGCGAATCAGTCCGAAACACTATTTTCACCCTCATTTCCTGGATATCTTGTAACTACTATATATTATCCACAATTCTAAACCTTATGCATCCGCTCGTCCCGACCGACAATCATCCTGGAGTAATGGAAGAAGTCAACGAGCTTAGCGCCCGAGTAATAAATTCAAAAAATATGGTGCAAAACATACCAGCTTCAGCAACAACACCGGCACCAACAGTACCATCAGTAACAGCACCAGTACCACCAATAACCCAAGCTTCAACAATCCATGCCTTAACATCTCATTCTGTACCCTGAGTATAATCATCGTTCTACGAATCGTTCTACATCAATTACCTTCGTTCGACATGGCAATTATGTAATCTCTAATGTTTTAGAGATTATATATATTCTTGTTCTAACGGTAAATCAAATGAGTTTAATATCATATTGACTCATTAAATCTATGATTACATCTGAAGAAAATATATATGTATATATATTTTCATAAAAATTGTAACTAAAAATTCTTTTGTACAAACTGTTAATGGTGAAAATATTTTAACGGGTAGATAATACCCGAGGAATATTTAGATTCCACATTAATAAGTTACACTGTACATTCTCCAAATCTGATTCGACGATCATTTACTATCATATTTACCTCCACAGCTATACGTATCCATTCACCGCAGAATAACCATTTTCATTCAATTTCATATTTGGATTTTGACCTATCAGAATCCAACAAGTGGCATAATGAAGAAAACATTGGACAAAATAAAATTTGTTAGAAACAAACAAGTTAACTATGAGAAATTTTGTTAAGAATCCACGCTAACAAAATCCTAGCTAACTGTACCTAGCTAACTGTTAATTCCTTATTATATTTTATTATCGCAATTTATTTATCGCAGTTTATTTATCGCAATTTTATTATCTCAATTTTATTTATCGTCATTTAATTTCTGTTATTTACTTTATGCACTTTATTTATCGTCATTTAATTTCTGTTATTTATTTTATGCATTTAAATATCGGGACACGTACACAAGGTTTTGACATATCATATCGAAGCATCTATATATATTATTTGGAATAACCATAGACACTCTATATGCTATAATGATTGAGTTTGCTATACAGGGTTGAGGTTGATTCTACAATAATATATATAGTTTGAGTTGTGATCGAGTCTGAGACGTATACGGGTCACGACACGTATTAATTAATTCGAATATTATACATTAAACTATATATGAATTATTGAACTGTTAACTGTGGACTATCGGATGTGGACTATCAAGATTGGACAATTAAAAATGAATTAAAATATTGATTATAACATATGAAACTAAACAATTCTTCAAGTTTGCCACTTGATCTCATTTTAAACCTCATTTGTATCTTGACGATTACAATCTGCGTTCAAACCTTTCATGATTCTTGAAAACATCTCAATCAAGAGGATGAACCAACCGCACATCATTTACGGAAGGAAAGAATGATGCATATAGCTATGCACCTGAAAACACTCGGAACCTGAGTAAACATTTAACATGTATCTGTGTTAGATCCTTTAGCATTATTATTACCCAAAATAACTTTCCAATCCCTTTTCAAGGTAGTAAATTTTGTCACAGCTCCAACAAGTCAACTTCGACTTTTCACTCGGATTAGCTTATTATAACCTTGATGTATACGATTGCCTTTTCATCAACGTTACTGGGGAACCTTTTATATTCTACCATATTACCAGCAGATGTACCAGCAACCTCGTTGCTCCTTGGTTTAAATCCCTCCGACAAATCACTATAGTTATCTATTGAAGTCTCATCATGTACTCATCCGCGTCTTGTAACAAGAATTGCCATACCAATTACCAGGAATCAGCAAATCTGTATTGTGAGTCTCACAACGTTTCCACATCAACAGTTATATGTATCCATATAACATTTATCTCTTAGAATTATGATCTTCCATTCTGAAATTCTGAAAAACTGAATACAGTAGCAAAAACTCTACCCGACCTTAACCGTCGAAAGTTTGATGATAAAGAATGGAGTATTGGAAACACTCAATAGAAAATTTAGTACTGAAAAGCGGATTATGCGAAACTATGAAGGAAACCGTGGACAAATCACAAAGAATAAGTTTGACTTCAAAGAATCCAAATGATTCAATGCCTGCTGAAGTCTTTAGCGAATATCTTGCTCCTTACTCTAAACCCTGCCTGCTGAAGTCTTTAGCGAATATCTTGCTCCTTACTCTAAACCCTTGCGGACAATAGTTTCTATCATCCTCTGATATTAGATATTCCATGATATTATCGTATCTTTCATTATAAATATCCTCGATATTTCTGAATATATTTTCATAACTAATCTTATCTGAAATCATTAATCTCTTCGTGCTATCAGTATTACATCATATAGAAACTGTTAGTTTCTATATTCTGTAAACTTTCGAGCTTAAAATATGAATGTTATTGAAGTAATGTTGGGAACTGATGTATGAGTTAGTATAATATAATGACACTTGATCAACGTGATTATATTACAGTAAGTCATGCTGAGTTTCTAATGGGACGTGATGATTCACAGATCCTAACGTCATCACGTGCCATGTTACATAACTCTTTCATTCTACTTAACTTCTGAACATATCAAGAAAATATATTCTTGATAGTTCTATTCTCAGTGATTCTGGAAATTTGACAAATCAAATCATGCTAATACGTTCTTTCTTGTTTAGAACATGATGTTCATTCGAAACTCCATACTTATGAATTCTGGACTATTACTCGCTTTACTAGAGGACGAGAGGAGAATAAAAAGGCAAAGAGCTCCAAAATATAAGAGAAAATATAAAGCCCAATAACAACACGGAGGTTACAAACCATGGATATTAATACGAATAGCAATATAAAGACACGGTATAGTTAAGAATAGTATCACCCCAATGTAATAGTAAAAAGGAATAGATTCCTCTGGGGGTAGTTGAAAAAGAAGAGTGATTGATACGAAAATCAAGAAGATATTAAGGATTAGAACTGGATTAAGGATTTTCACAATCTTTTGGATGTATGAACTAAGAAAGAAAGTACAGGAATGGTGAGAATAATGGAACGGAGGAGTTTTATTTATAATGGAAATACCAGATAAAGTAATCGAGGCAGATCACCGTATTTAATTATAGAGATCTTAATCTCCTTAGTCACTGAACAATCAAATCTCTCAGATTTGGAAGATTTTCTTTAAATCCCTTAAATTCCGGAATTCAATCGCGACTACCTCAAAGTTATGGAAAATATCCACTTCTTCATCTCGGTCTTTTGTGATAGCTTCATTCATACGCTTCGATTAATCGAATCATTTTTTCCATATTACTCAATGATGATAAAACTCTATTTATCAACTCATATACGTCATGAAAACATTTTTATAGTTCACCATGAACACCTCACTCAAATTTCGGGACGAAATTTCTTTAACGGGTAGGTACTGTGATAACCCGGGAATTTCCGAACAAATTTAAACTTGAATCTTATATGGTTTCGACACGATAAGCAAAGTCTGTAATGTTGAGTCTCGAAAGTTTTGAAATCTATATTCATGTAATCAATTACCCTTTGACCATGCCCGACGATTCACGAACAAATAATTATATATATGTATATAAAAATAAATATAATATAAATGTATTTATAATATCTTGAATTAATGATGTATACTTTAATCAGTTAGAATTAAAAATATAAAATAACAAATAAACAAGTAAGTAAGTTATTAGTAAAATGAAGATATATAACTAGATACATAAAATTATTACAAAACTATATAGATATATATAAAATATAATTAGAGTCAAATATAATCGATATAGTACCTTTGATAATTAAAATCAATATTAGTATTATTGATAATATTATGTTAGATATATAACCTATAGATCTGAAAGTTAATATATATATTAGTATATTAATTTTATTACTAATATTATTATTATCACTATTAAACATAATCAGTATTACTAAAATCATAAAATCATTATTATTAATAATATTATAATACAACCTATTACTATTATTAACATCATTAATATCATTGTAAATATCATTGTTAACAATATTATTAATAATTATCATTATATTTATCATTTATGATATTATTGATATTTTTTCTTTTTGTATTAATATTAATATTAATATTAAAAGTATTATTATTATTACTATTATTGTATTTATAATTCCTAATTATAATTATAAATAATAACTATAAACACAGATTGATGATTGTAATCTGTTAGAAATCCCTATCCAACTTTAATGGTAATAGGATCCTGTTTGAAATCTTGCTTGTACGAAATCAAATCACAGATAATAACAAAATCAGTTGAAGGTCCATTTCATTATTTTATTTTTTCTTTTTTCTTCTGACAGATTGAAACTTGTCGACTCATTAAGCTACAAAACAAAAACTAATTGATTCCATGACACTGCAATCTATTAGCCTTCATATAATACTCAGTAAGTGCAATTCGATTGATAACAGCAAAAATCAGAATTTTATTTGAAAAACACACCATTATTCTTCTCGAGAACAACTGGCCAAGTTTATGTTTTCAGTTCACAACTACACCAAACACCATCACAAACAGACTATAGCTACTACAGCTTATGTTCTTTATTTCTTTCGTACAAACCCAATTACACCTATATCCGTTTCTGTCTTAGTTCAAAACAAACACCACTTCCAACCAACACTTTGAACCATCACAACAAGCAAGAAAACGATGTATATATCCACTTCTGCTTCTTTTTTTTTGTTTCTTGAATTCGAAATAAACTACCACACATCATTTAAAATCTTAGAAGTTATCTGCTCCTACTTCACAATTATTCGAACCCATGAACAACCAAAACGCCTTTATATTTAGAAAATGTTTTCAAATTGTGCTGCTACTACTTGATAGCTGCAAAACTACCACCACCACTATCATTTTTCTTTTGTTGCTATTTCTATCCGACGAACCAAGCACCCATAAACAGCACCGCGAACTCCCATCACCAACACCACTAAACCGCCATCTAACAATCAAGAAACTCACATGAAATCATGAAACCGCTACATGAGCTATCTCCTGTTGTGCGGTGAAAACCGAGACCCATATTACCACCCAGCCACCATGAACTTACAATCCAAACCGTCACCTTTAATCACAACCTCACTCTCTTCTCTCTCTCTCTCTTCTTTCTTATTGTCTTTCTTCTACATGAACCACCATTAAACGCCACCATTAAACTGAGGTAAATGCTTATCATACTTCCGTTTCTGCTTCGTGTACTGTTGGCTGCTAAATTTTTTTCTGTTTCGGTTAAATAGAAGAGACGATTAAAGTGTGATGTATGCTTTTTAGTGGACAAATACTAGTGGGATTATTATGGTCTTCCAATTACAGAAGCAAAGGCCACCTATTCCATCTTTTATTAATTTAATATGAGTAGTGGAATTTCCATGTTGCAATTAAAAAAAAAACAAATATATCGACTAAGTTAAGTGTTTGAATGAAATACGGGACTAGGATGGGACTTGGGCCATGCACGTTTTTTTTTTAAAATCGATTGTGGGCTTAGATATTATATGGGTCGTGACTATTCAGTTGGGCTGTTGTAAGAGTGATACATAAAATGATGATAATAGTGGACGGAACAGTGATGGTGATAATAGATAATAATTAATATTGTGATGATGGTAGCCGGGCATGATTATGATTTATGATTAAGAATACGATTCATAATCATGATTATGATTTATATTTATGATTAAGATATTGATAATGATACATAAAGATGATAATGATAATAATCAGTTAATGAAAATAATGATGATGAATGTGATGAAGGAGAAGAAACAGGTGTAGTGGCCCGAACTTTTCCATGTTTATATATATTAATTGAGATTGATATTTACATGATTAAATGTTTCCAACATGTTAAGCAATCAAACTTATTAAGACTTGATTAATTGAAATAGGTTTCATATAGACAATTGACCACCCAAGTTGACCGGTGATTCACGAACGTTAAAACTTGTAAAAACTATATGATGACATATATATATGGTTATATATATAGTTAACATGATATTATGATAAGTAAACATATCATTAAGTATATTAACAATGAACTACATATGTAAAAACAAGACTACTAACTTAATGATTTTGAAACGAGACATATATGTAACGATTATCGTTGTAACGACATTTAATGTATATATATCATATTAAGAGATATTCGTACATCATAATATCATGATAATATAATAATTTAAAATCTCTTTTGATATTATAAACATTGGGTTAACAACATTTAACAAGATCGTTAACCTAAAGGTTTCAAAACAACATTTACATGTAACGACTAACGATGACTTAACGACTCAGTTAAAATGTATATACATGTAGTGTTTTAATATGTATTCATACACTTTTGAAAGACTTCAAGACACTTATCAAAATACTTCTACTTAACAAAAATTCTTACAATTACATCCTCGTTCAGTTTCATCAACAATTCTACTCGTATGCACCCGTATTCGTACTCGTACAATACACAGCTTTTAGATGTATGTACTATTGGTATATACACTCCAATGATCAGCTCTTAGCAGCCCATGTGAGTCACCTAACACATGTGGGAACCATCATTTGGCAACTAGCATGAAATATCTCATAAAATTACAAAAATATGAGTAATCATTCATGACTTATTTACATGAAAACAAAATTACATATCCTTTATATCTAATCCATACACCAACGACCAAAAACACCTACAAACACTTTCATTCTTCAATTTTCTTCATCTAATTGATCTCTCTCAAGTTCTATCTTCAAGTTCTAAGTGTTCTTCATAAATTCCAAAAGTTCTAGTTTCATAAAATCAAGAATACTTTCAAGTTTGCTAGCTCACTTCCAATCTTGTAAGGTGATCATCCAACCTCAAGAAATCTTTGTTTCTTACAGTAGGTTATCATTATAATACAAGGTAATAATCATATTCAAACTTTGGTTCAATTTCTATAACTATAACAATCTTATTTCAAGTGATGATCTTACTTGAACTTGTTTTCGTGTCATGATTCTGCTTCAAGAACTTCGAGCCATCCAAGGATCCGTTGAAGCTAGATCCATTTTTCTCTTTTCCAGTAGGTTTATCCAAGGAACTTAAGGTAGTAATGATGTTCATAACATCATTCGATTCATACATATAAAGCTATCTTATTCGAAGGTTTAAACTTGTAATCACTAGAACATAGTTTAGTTAATTCTAAACTTGTTCGCAAACAAAAGTTAATCCTTCTAACTTGACTTTTAAAATTAACTAAACACATGTTCTATATCTATATGATATGCTAACTTAATGATTTAAAACCTGGAAACACGAAAAACACCGTAAAACCGAATTTACGCCGTCGTAGTAACACCGCGGGCTGTTTTGGGTTAGTTAATTAAAAATTATGATAAACTTTGATTTAAAAGTTGTTATTCTGAGAAAATGATTTTTATTATGAACATGAAACTATATCCAAAAATTATGGTTAAACTCAAAGTGGAAGTATGTTTTCTAAAATGGTCATCTAGACGTCGTTCTTTCGACTGAAATGACTACCTTTACAAAAACGACTTGTAACTTATTTTTCCGACTATAAACCTATACTTTTTCTGTTTATATTCATAAAATAGAGTTCAATATGAAACCATAGCAATTTGATTCACTCAAAACGGATTTAGAATGAAGAAGTTATGGGTAAAACAAGATTGGATAATTTTTCTCATTTTAGCTACGTGAAAATTGGTAACAAATCTATTCCAACCATAACTTAATCAACTTGTATTGTATATTATGTAATCTTGAGATACCATAGACACGTATACAATGTTTCGACCTATCATGTCGACACATCTATATATATTTCGGAACAACCATAGACACTCTATATGTGAATGTTGGAGTTAGCTATACAGAGTTGAGGTTGATTCCAAAATATATATAGTTTGAGTTGTGATCAATACTGAGATACGTATACACTGGGTCGTGGATTGATTCAAGATAATATTTATCGATTTATTTCTGTACATCTAACTGTGGACAACTAGTTGTAGGTTACTAACGAGGACAACTGACTTAATAAACTTAAAACATCAAAATATATTAAAAGTGTTGTAAATATATTTTGAACATACTTTGATATATATGTATATATTGTTATAGGTTCGTGAATCAACCAGTGGCCAAGTCTTACTTCCCGACGAAGTAAAAATCTGTGAAAGTGAGTTATAGTCCCACTTTTAAAATCTAATATTTTTGGGATGAGAATACATGCAGGTTTTATAAATGATTTACAAAATAGACACAAGTACGTGAAACTACATTCTATGGTTGAATTATCGAAATCGAATATGCCCCTTTTTATTAAGTCTGGTAATCTAAGAATTAGGGAACAGACACCCTAATTGACGCGAATCCTAAATATAGATCTATTGGGCCTAACAAACCCCATTCAAAGTACCGGATGCTTTAGTACTTCGAAATTTATATCATATCCGAAGGGTGTCCCGGAATGATGGGGATATTCTTATATATGCATCTTGTTAATGTCGGTTACCAGGTGTTCACCATATGCATGATTTTTATCTCTATGTATGGGATGTGTATTGAAATATGAAATCTTGTGGTCTATTATTATGATTTGATATATATAGGTTAAACCTATAACTCACCAACATTTTTGTTGACGTTTTAAGCATGTTTATTCTCAGGTGATTATTAAGAGCTTCCGCTGTCGCATACTTAAATAAGGACGAGATTTGGAGTCCATGCTTGTATAATATTGTGTAAAAACTGCATTCAAGAAACTTATTTTGTTGTAACATATTTGTATTGTAAACCATTATGTAATGGTCGTGTGTAAACCGGATATTTTAGATTATCATTATTTGATAATCTACGTAAAGCTTTTTAAAACCTTTATCTATGAAATAAAGGTTATGGTTTGTTTTAAAAATGAATGCAGTCTTTGAAAAACGTCTCATATAGAGGTCAAAACCTCGCAACGAAATCAATTAATATGGAACGTTTTTAATCAATAAGAACGGGACATTTCAACAGGAACATTATAAGTAGAATTAATATCTGAAATAAAACAGAAAGAAAAAAATGGAAGAGTGGTTTGGGTTGTTGGTGTTTAAGCAAGAGGTCCTGGGTTCGAACCCAGGCCACTACAATATTTTTTTTTAAAGTATCAAGAGAAGCTGTTGGGACGAAAGTTGTTGGGCCAAGGATTAAGTTAACTGTTGAGCTCGTGAAATTGTGTTGGGCTCTTTAAATCGGGTTAAATAGTGGTGGGTAGCAGATGAAATCAGAAAAGCAACAGTGGTCGTATGGTTAAGGTTATTTGCGAGTGAGCGCGAGGTCGTGTGTTCGAGCCCGGGCAAGGGTACTTATTTTTTTTGGAACTTATTCTTCGAGGTAGTTATATAATTTAATTACTTTTATTATTACTATTATTCTTATCTTTATTATCATTATAGTTATTAAAATAAATATTTTCTATATATGGGTATATATATTACAACTACCATAATATTACATATAATCATATATATTAAGATTACTTATATAAATTTGCATATAACAAATTATTGATTTAAAATATAATAGTAAACTATATAAATATTAACTATTTTAAATATATGCAAATTAAGTATATAAGATATATAAATTAAGATATAATATATGAATTTATTTGATTACAACTATATGTGTTAATATATATATATATATATATATATATATATATATATATATATATATATATATATATATATATATATATATATATATATATATATATATATATATATATATATATGATATAGGTTCGTGAATCAGAGGTCAACCTTACATTTGTTCAATGTCGTAATATGTATTTTGACTACAAAATACAGTATGGTGAGTTTCATTTGATTCCCTTTTTACTCTTTACATTTTTGGGACTGAGAATACATGCGCTTTTATAAATGTTTGACGCAATAGACACAAGTACCTTAACTGTATTCTATGAAAGAATTATCTGGGATTGGGGTTGATTATTATGACACGCATTAGCCCCCCAGTTTTCGTTAGAGCGTATGAGCTTCCGAGCCCGGTGGATGGTTTATTATTTATGACATTTTGGCACCGGTTGTCCTATATTTTATAAACATGTGTTCAGCCGTGGGGTGTAAAGACCGGCACAGAGGTTCTATATTTTGAAGGCACATGTATTCAGCCGTGGGGTGTAAAACCGGCACAGATGGTTACTATTATATTTTGAATCCTCACCAGGTGTTCTTCATATGAAAGATATTTTTTTGTGCAGTTGGAATGGGACTTCTGCACATTTTATAATATTTAAAATCTTATGGTCTATTAAAATGATGAAAATGAAATGATTACTATAAACTGATGAATTCACCAACCTTTTGGTTGACACTTGAAAGCATGTTTATTCTCAGGTATGAAAGAAATCTTCCGCTGTGCATTTGCTCATTTTAGAGATATTACTTGAAGTCATTCATGACATATTTCAAAAGACGTTGCATTCAATTCGTCGAGTTCATCAAGATTATTATTAAGTCATTTATAGATGGTTATATTACGAAAGAATATGCATGCCGTCAACTTTTGATGTAAATGAAAGTTTGTCTTTTAAAAACGAATGCAATATTTTTAAAATGTATCATATAGAGGTCAAGTACCTCGCGATGTAATCAACTGTTGTGAATCGTTTATAATCGATATGGACTTCATCCGGATGGATTAGGATGGGTCTCTACATGTAAGTCGAAATTCTCTCCGTGTAACGCTACGCTATTATTAATCATTGTAAGTTATGTTCAACCTTTTTAAATTAATGTCTCGTAGCTAAGTTATTATTATGCTTATTTAAATTGAAGTAATCGTGATGTTGGGCTAAAAATATTAAAATTGGGTAATTGGGCTTTGGACCATAATTGGGGTTTGGATAAAAGAACGACACTTGTAGAAATTAGATTATTATAATTTGACGTATTTATATATAACCACATACGCTTGACTGGGTACGGTGGGCGGGATATCTATAAACACCAATAATTGTTCATTTTACTGGACACGGAACTGGATTAATAGTTAATAGACTTGTTGAAACAGGGGTGGATTACATTCAAGGGTAATCGGTGTAATTGTTAACAAAGTAGTAAAACCTTGGACTACACGCAGTCGATAACCTGGTGTACTCATTAAACAAAGTATTAAGACCTTGTTACAATTCGAATCCCTAATTAGTTGGAATATTTGACTTCGGGAATAAGAATAATTTGACGAAGACTCTCGCACTTTATGATTATGACTGATGGACTATTATGGACAAATCCGTATGGACATATCGAATAATCCAGGACAAAGGACAATTAACCCATGGGAATAAACTAAAAACAACACATCGAACATCATGATTACGGAAGTTTAAATAAGCATAATTCCTTTATTTCATATTTAATTTCCTTTATTTCATATTTAATTGCACTTTTAATTATCGCACTTTTATTTATTGTCATTGTATTTAATTGCACTTTTAATTATCGTACTCTTTAATTATCGTACTTTTTATTTATCGTATTTTTATTTATCGCAATTTCATTATCGTTATTTACTTTACGCTTTAAATTAAGTTATATTTATTTTTAATATTTTACTTTAGGTTTTAACTGCGACTAAAGTTTTAAAAATGACAAACCGGTCATTAAACGGTAAAAACCCCCTTTTATAATAATAATACTACTTATATATATTTTTGCATTTTTACAATCATAAGTTAAAAATATAGCGTTAAACTTGGCTAAGTCTCCCTGTGGAACGAACCGGACTTACTAAAAACTACACTACTGTACGATTAGGTACACTGCCTATAAGTGTTGTAGCAAGGTTTAAGTATATCCATTCTATAAATAAATAAATATCTTGTGTAAAATTGTATCGTATTTAATAGTATTTTGTAGCAAAAATATAACTATTTCCTAGTACGCCTCGCACACATCAGTTTTCCCCTTCATCATCGTTACCGGAGAACCGTTTATATTCCACCACATTAGCAGTAAACTTACCAGCAACTTCATTACTCATTGGCTTAAGTCTCTCCGAAGAACCATTATATTTGTTCGTTAAAACCTATTCATATACTCATCCACATCTTGTAACAAGAAGTACCGTATCAATTATCGGGAATTAACAATCAGTATTTTGAATCTCGCAGCATTACTACATCAACAGTTATATGTATACATATAACATTTATCTCTTAGAATTATGATCTTCCATTCTGAAATTCTGAAAAGCACTCAGTCCACGAATCAATACTTTGAATGTTGAAAAAGCTGAATGAAGCAGCAGAATCTGTAGACAACCGTAAATGACTTTAACAGTCGGAAGTTTGATGATAAAGAATAATATGTTGGCGAAGCTCAGAAAAGTTGGAACTGGAAAACGGATTGAGCAAACCATGAAGGAGGCTGTGGACAAATCACAAATACTAAACCTGCCTTCAAAGAATCCAAATGATTTAGTATCTGCTGAAGTCATTAACGAATACCTTGCTCCTGACTCTACACTTTACAGACAAATCTTCATCATCATCCATCGATATTAGAAATTTTAAGATATCATCGTATTTTTCATTATAAATATCTTCGATATTTCTGAAGATATTTTCATAACAATTCTTATCTGAAATCATTATCTCTTCACGCTATCTGTATTATAAAGGAAACTGTTTAGTTTCTATATTCTATAAACCTTTAAGTTTAAAATAGGAATGATATTGAAGTAGTGTTGGGAACTGAATCATGAGTTAGTATAATATAATGACACTTGATCAACGTTATTATATTACAGTAAGTCATGCTGAGTTTCTAATGGAATGTGATGATTCACAGATCATATCATCATCATGTGCCATGTTACACGACTCTTACAACAACAACAATAACAACAACAAAACTCAATCCCATATGAATGGGGTATGGGGGAGGTGTGACGTAGACAATCCTTCCTCTATCCTTGAATAAAGAGAAATCGTTTCTCCACCCCGAGTGAAACACTCACAAGAGTAGAGAGTCATCCCTCTCTCGATTCGACGGATAAAGAGATTGCTTCTAAGCGGACCTCCGGCCAAAAAGTAGAGGAAATTTAAAATTTTAAAAATAAATAAATAAATAAATAAATAAATAGATAAAAATAAAATAATAAATATATAAAAGTAAATAAAGAAAAAAATAATAAAAAATAAAAAATAAAAAACAAAAAAATAAATAAATAAAGACACCATGAAAATGGTAAAATCAAATTTTCTTAGGTTTTAGAACATGCCTGGAGTTCAATTTAGGCTCTAAGCAGCAGTCAGGCGCCATTAAGTCGACGCTAGCTATTGCCTCACTTAATAGAGCCATAAAAAAGAAAAATAAAATGTATTTATAAGTATGTATGTATGTATATATGTATATATGTATATGTATATGTATATGTATATGTATATGTATATGTATATATATATATATATATATAAATATATATATATATATATATATATATATATATATATATATATATATATATATATATATATATATATATATATATATATATATATATATATAGAAAACGTACCTTAGGCCGCCTTGGGGTGCTTAAGGCATACAGGGAAAAGCTACACTAAAAGAACAATAACCATAAATGATAAACACACCTAAACATGCATATCTACATTATACATACATACATACCTACATCCGGACCTAAACATACACAACACATATAAAAAAGGAATATACATACATACATACATACATACATACATACACCACATACCTACTTACATACATACATACATACATACATACATACATACAAACTAGCATACCTACATACGCATACATACATAAAAAAAAACATACTAACATACGTCCACAAAGATACAAATATGAAACCATATATGCACACATACAAACAAACGCACACAAGCATACCCAAAAACATACATACATAGACAATCATGCATCCATACCTAAAACCCAAAACATGCGTACGTACATACAAACACAAACACCCATACATACAACAACATACATGCACAAACAAACATACCCAATACCAAGAGGGGGTCCTGGTAAAATAAAATACACAAAACATGAAGATACATACTATACATAAACAATCATACGTAGATCACTCTAAAAGGGGACACATACACACAATCACCCGTACCTGTAAACCTACAAACATACAGACCCACATACACACCTACGTACCTAAACCTACTCGTCTATTCTAATTATAGTCCTCCACGCATTCCTATCAGAGGTCATGTCCTCGGTCAATAAAATATCCTTCAAGTCGAACTTTATTCTGTCCTCCCACCTACGTGTAGGTCTACCCCTTCTCCTTACACCATCAACCGTAAGTGCCTCGACTCTCCTAACAGGTGCTGTAAGAGGTCGCCTCCTCACATGCCCAAACCATCGAAGTCGTTCTTCTCTTAGCTTGTCGATGATGCTTCTAACTTTCATGTTCTCCCTAAAAACACTATTTGGAGTCATATCCAACATGGTTTTACCGCATGTCCACCTAAGCATCCTCATCTCTGCCACCTCCATCCTTCTCTCTTGCGCCTTCGTCAATGGCCAACACTCTAATCCGTATAGCATGGCAGGTCTAATTGCCACCTTGAAGAATTTTCCTTTCAGCTTAAGGGGGATCTTCTTGTCGCATAAGACTCTAGTCGCTGCCCTCCACTTCACCCATCCTACTCTAATGCGATGCGATACGTCTTCATCTATCCTCCCTGATTTGTGAAGCACCGAGCCTGGACATCTAAACGAAGTTTGTGGATGCAGGATCTGGTCTCCAATGCAGATGTTTACTCCATCATCTTGTTCATCATCGTTCCTATGGAAATCACATCTTAGATATTCCATTTTTTGTCTACTAACTTTAAGACCATTGCTTTCTAAGGCCACCCTCCATTGCTCCAGTCTTCTATTTATCTCCTCCTTAGATTCAGAAACAAGCACAATATCATCGGCAAAAATCATGCACCAAGGGATACACTCTTGTATCCCTCGAGAAAGTTCGCCAAGGATCAAAGCGAAAAGAAAAGGGCTAACAGTCGATCCCTGATGCAAACCTACTTCTATTGGGAAAGCTTCGGTATTTCCCACATGCGTCCCAACGCAAGACTTTGCCCCTTCGTACATATCCCTAATAACACTAATATATTTACTTGGGATACTTCTAGCATTAAGGGTTTTCCAAATCAAGTTTCGTGGAAAGCAATCGTAGGCCTTTTCCAAGTCAATGAAAACCATCTCTAAGTTATTTTTTTTCTCTATACTTCTCCATCAGGTTCCTAATAATATGAATTAGATCAATCGATGAGCGCCCTGGCATGAAACCAAATTGGTTCTCCGAAATACTTGTTATGCGTCGAAGTCTAGTCTCTATCACTCTCTCCCACAGCTTCGTAGTATGACTAAGTAGTTTTATGCCTCTATAACTACCGCATATTTGAGCATTCCCCTTGTTCTTATAGATGGGGATAGTCTCACTTAGTCTCCATTCCATAGGCATTTTAGAGCTTCAAAATGTCATATTGAAAAAGCAAGTCAGCCACCTAACACCATCGTCGCCAAGGCACCTCCACGCCTCAATGGGGATCTGGTCCGGTCCCACAGCTTTATTTCTTCCCATCTTTCGTAGTGCCACTCGTACTTCCTTTTGGTTGATCCTCTCACAATCCATGTTGTTCTGGGATTGTTCTATATCAAACTCTTGCAGATCTTCGAGATGCCCAGATCTTTCCCCAATGAAAAGAGATGAGAAATACCATTCCCTTCTTTTCCTAATTTCGTCTTCCTTTACTAAGGTTTGACCAACTTCTTCTTTGATACACTTGATGCTATCAAGATCCCTGCGCCTTCGCTCCCTAGCTTTGGCTATCCTGTTGATATCGTTTACTTCCTCTTTGGAGTCTAGTTTCCTGTACAAATCTTCGTATGCTTTTTCCTTGCGCAGGCCACAACCTTCTTGGCTTCTCTTTTGGCTTCTTTATATCTCTCTTTGGCCCTAGTTGTATCCACCGGGGTCTCATCCCGACAAGTGATGAGCTCCCTAAACCTTAGTTGTTTAAGCGCGACTTTGATTTGAACCTCATCACTAATCCACCATGATTCTCTATCAGACTTGTGTCCTCTCGATGTTCCTACTGCCACACCCAAAGCTTCCTTGGCTACTTCTCTAATGGTGGACGCCAGACGATTCCACATCTGATCCGCGTCAACGTGGGATACCGAGGTTTTAAAATACTCTGCCTTCTCTCCGTTCAACTTCTTCCACAAGATTTTAGGTTTAACGGGTCTCACACTCTTGGTGGCCCGTCTCTGGAGAACCAAATCCATGACCAACAATCTTTGTTGGGAGGAACAAGTCAAGTAAGTCAGGACCTTACAGTCTCTACAAGTCAAGTCAAGTACGTCTAGTATCTATCTTACCCTATGGAACCGGATCGACAAAAAGAAAAGAATAAAAGAAAAAAGAAATGACAAAAGGAATACAACAAATAATAATAATAATAATAATAATAATAATAATAATAATAATAATAATAATAATAATAGTAATAATAATAGTAATAGTAATAATAATAATAATAATAATAATAATAATAATAATAATAATAATAATAATAATAATAATAATAATAATAATAATAATAATAATAATAATAATAATAATAATAATAATGGATCTAAGCAGAAGCAATAATGACTAAAAACTAACCATAAGACAAAATAGATTAACAGGAATAATAATTAAAATCAATTTATTACTACCAAATCTATACACAGTCCTAATTCAATAAAAGCAGAGGAAGCAAGTAATAAAGCAACAGTAGAAGCAAGCATATACAGTTTCAAAAATCTGTCCTAAAAATAAGTGGATTTATACTAAAACGAGTAATAGAGAAAAATAAGTCTAAAAGGGAGAATACGATGGGAAGGAGAGGCAAAACCAGTCGGGGTACGGTCGAGTTGCGGTGGTCAGAATTTCCCAGTAGTTGAAAGCAAAAGCAAACAACAACAAGAAGCGTGGCAATTTCAGCGCACCCCAAGGTCGACAAGCAGGTCGAAAAATTCTGGGAAATTATGCCGGAGAACACAAAAATGCCGAGAATGGGTTTAGCGCGTGGCAGCATGTTGAGGAACCAGAGGTGGTAAAACTGGTACGGGTGTGTTCGGGAAACAAATAGGAATAAAGTGGTGGTGGTGGCTTGGTCTAGATCTCTCTAGTTTGAGAGAAAAAATGGAGTAAGAGTAAAAGGAGTTTTGGAGAAGGTAAAAGGAGATGCAGGTGAACGTTAGACAGAGAGAGAGTTTCACCAAATGAACAAAACGATTATAATGTTACACGACTCTTACATTCTATCTAATCTCTAAACACATCAAGAACATATTTTCTTGATAGTTCTATCTTCTCTCTTGAATTCTAGTAATTTAACCAATCAAGGTCGTGCTATCGCTCTCTTAGAACATTAGTCATGTTCATTTGACACGTTATATCTACGAATTCTGGACCATTACTTGCTCTATTTAAAGTCGGGAAGAGAAAAGAAAAGCATGGAGCTCCGAAATATAAGGGAGAATATAAAGCCCAATAACAACATATAAATTACAAACCGTGTATATCAATGTTTATCTCAACATAAAGACACGAGAGGATTAAAAACACTATAACCTCAAGGGCGAAGTAGAAGTAAATAGATTCCTCTGGTAGAAGTTGGAAAAGGAGAATGATTGTTGCGATAGTTAGGATAAAGACAAGGATTAGAACTGGATTAAGCATTCTCACAATCTTTTGAGATGTATGAACTAAGAAAGAAAGTATAGGAATGGTGAGAATAATGAAATGGAAGAGTTTAATTTATAAAGAAAAAATCAGACGTAACAATCGAGATAGATGATCGCATTTAATTAAAGAGATCCTAATTCCCTTAAATCCCGAAGAATCAGATCTTATAGATTTCGAAGATTTTCTTTAATCCCTTGAATTCCGAATTTCAACCCTGACTATGTCAAAAGCTAAGGCGAATCTCTATTCAAATCTTTTGTGATAGCTTCACTCGTACGCTTCGAGCAATCGAATTGTTTCATCCATACTACTCAATGGTGATAAAATTCAAATTTCCAACTTGTATGAGTCATGAAAACATTCTTACTGTTAGCCATGACAACCTCACTCAAATTTCGAGACGAAATTTCTTTAACGGGTAGGTACTGTGACGACCTGGAAATTTTCGACCAAATTTAAACTTGATCTTTATATGCTTCCGACACGATAAGCAAAGTCTGTAATGTTAAATCTCAAATTTTTTGAACTGTTTCGTATATTCAATTGACCTTCGACCATTCTCGATGATTCACGAACATCTATTTGTGATTAGATACATACATATATATATATATATATATATATATATATATATATATATATATATATATATATATATATATATATATATATATATATATATATATATATATATATATATAGCAATTTGGAAATATAACTAGAAATATTATATGAGTTAATTATTAGAACTAATTGTGTAAAATAATATACAATAAAATAAACACTTGTTATTAAAATGTATCTATATATAAGAAGTATATTGAATATAATATCTAAACAAAAATAATACCTGTTTGTCATTCCGAATGTTATTAAACAAGATTTGTACATTTATGAGAATTATAAAGTTTAGATTAAATTATTAATTTTGTTGTTTTAATTGATTGTTTTAGGTAGTTTGGTCCTCTACAAATTAACATGCTTGTGAAACCGTTTAGTGTGAGTAAAGTGTCAATAGCATAAAATAATTAAAACTCACGAGAATAATATTAGTGGCTTGTGAGATATGATTTTGTTAACATTTCAGTTTAACTGAGTTATCATACTATCATATATCAATATATCATATATTCATAATATATTTACATATAGAGATATAATGGAAAACAACCAATCTCACTTACTTTCTTTTGATTAACACACTAACACTAAACATTATTCAGTTTAAAGGCACTAAATATATTATTCTCATATAAATATCAACATCTATATATGTATACACACATATGAATAACAGAACACCCACATTATTATATATATACAATATACTTACACATATATTACATACACATATATGCAAAACCCATTTCGGTTCTCTGAAAACATCATTGATCACCTTGATCCCCACCATCCACTTTATATTCTTATTTCATTCAAGAATTTGTTACCAGTCTCTTTCAAACTTTATTCATATCGATTAATAATTTATAACTATTATAATTTTAATTCTATATAACTTATACATACACATGGGATAGATGCAACATAATATAACCATCACTGTCTTCTCCTTTCCTTCTTACCCGGCAGCCTTCATCATCATCCTAACTCGAACCATAACCGCTACCCTTGATAATCCCTTCCTCTCTCTCATCATCTCTCACTTCTATTCAATTTTACAAACCACCATCCACCTTTAAAACCACGAAAATGGCTTCTTGTTGCTACTGCAGTTATTACTGAAGAACAACACCACCAACACCATTAAGCCATAACCACCATCAATAATCTTAAATATCAAAGGTATTCCACTATTACTCTTCCAATTTTTTTTTCTCTTCAATACAAAAACAATTAACATTTAAAGTTTAAGATAAAACTACACATTATAACGAATACACTATAACTAAATACCTAATAACAACATTACCAGTTTCATGATTTAGACTATAGACAGACTCGATGAACTCATTTCCAGTTTACTCACCATCACTTTGTTTCCAGCTGCAAATCATCATCAGTAGCATCACTTTTGCGTTTTCCTATTTCTTCTCCTTCCACCTGCAAAACACCACACAAATAATCACTGCTCATAATTAACTAGCCTGCAATAGCTGCTATAAAACTGCTACGTCTGTTTCTGGCTGTCAAACAAACCCAAACCACCTTCACGTTTATGTTTTTGCAACACCACCATTAACAACCACCTCCATCTCTTTCTCTCCCTATCTTCTCTGATTGAAACAACCACCATAAACCGCCCAAATCATCATCAAAACCTTTCCTTTCTGCTACTACTATTTGTTTCGTTAGAACCACAAAGAAAACCCACACCTGCAACACCCATCTTGATCGACCCAATTCAAAATACCACAACCACATTAAGCTATTATACTTGTTTATCCTGTTTTCCTATCAAAACAACCCAAATTCACCTTCGATTTATAATCACACAACCAAAACCTGGTTACTTATTAATAAGCACGACAAAGTTCATTAATTACTAATTTATTCAATCAACCAAAAACCATATAACCTTTGTAAACTGCTGCTGCATTGTGTTAACTTTACAATCGAGCTTTTCCATCGATAAACCTGCAACATTTTATTAATTTTTGCTGTTCTTACTCACGAAGAACCACCACAAAAAACCTACCATTCGATCATCAAAACCTACCATTTATTCTCTGTTTCGAATGAACACCCCAAACCTAGAAACTAGAAACCCTCGATATTGCCATTCAAGAACCTGCAACTAATCTGTTATTGTGAGATGACGATGATGATGAATTTATGATGAATTGATGATTATGATGACACGAGAATGATACGAAGAAGATTGATGATGATTACCTGCTATTCATGATGATTGGTGCTCGAACAATGATGATAATGAACCAAAGATTGATTTCTTGATCAATTGATCGAACCAAAAATTTCATGAACCATCGCAATGATTTTTTTCCCCTTCCTGCGTTTTGCTCTGACTAATCTCGATCTATTTTAGAGCCAACAAACAAAATGCGTAATTTCATTATTTAGGCATTATTATTATCATTATCATTATTATTATTATTATTATTATTATTATTATTATTATTATTATTATTATTATTATTATTATTATTATTATTATTATTATTATTATTATTATGAAAGTAATACAAATTATTATTATTATCATTAATATTAGGATTATTATCATTCTATAATTTTTATTATCATCATCATCATCATTATTATTATTATTATTATTATTATTATTATTATTATTATTATTATTATTATTATTATTATTATTATTAATATAAGTAATATTATAAATATTATCATTATTATTATTAATATGATTATCATTATTAGTATTATTATTATTAAAATTACTAGCATTATTATCATTAATAATAAAATTATTATATTAGTAATATTATTATTATTATCATTATTTTATCATTATTATAATTATCATTTTTACAAACAAAAGATATCTATATAATATATATATATATATATATTACATATATTATAAGTATATTAATATTAGATTTTTCTAACTAATAAAATATTATTTATATTAATATCACATTTATTAAAATATATATATCGGATAAGTATTATAACAAATAATAAGAATTAATATAATTATATATAAGGATATTAAACTATATATTATAAAATGTATATATATAAACTTAGTTGATTAATATTACAACGTGTTAACATATATACTTAATATAGGTTCGTGAATCTGAGGCCAACCCTGCATTGTTCAGTTCCGTCATATGTATTTTTACTACAAAATACAGTATTGTGAGTTTCATCTGCTCCCTTTTTAAATGCTTTTGCAATATATATTTTTGGGACTGAGAATAAATGCGCTGCTTTTATAAATGTTTTACGAAATAGACACAAGTAATCGAAACTACATTCTATGGTTGGATTATCGAATCGAATATGCCCCTTTTTAGCTTGGTAGCCTAAGAATTGGTGTTTATTATAATTGCCACCAATTGACGCGAACCCTAAAGATAGATCTATGGACCTCGACAAGTCCCATTCGGGTTACGAATGCTTTAGTACTTCGATTATCATATCCGATGAGAGTCCCGGAATGATGGGGATATTCGATATGCATCTTGTTAGTTCGGTTATCAAGCGTTCACCATATGAATGAATTTTAATTCGCGGGTTACGCGTGTTATTATGTACTCGGGTTACGTGTACAATTAAATATCTAAAATCTTGTGGTATATTAAAATGATGGAAATGAATGTTTACGATAAACTAATGAACTCACCAACCTTTTGGTTAACACTTTAAAGTATGTTTATTCTCAGGTATGAAAGAAATCTTCTGCTGTGCATTTACTCATTTTAAAGACATTACTTGGAGTCGATCATCGCAATGGGACCAAATGTTGATGACTTCATCCAGATGGATTAGGACGGGGTACGACAGATTCTTCGTTCACCATTCATTGAACAACAAGCTTACAAGATTAATGGTGATTCTGATCTCATCCTTGCAGCCTCAATGGGTGTTCTAGGTGCATGGAAATATCATAAGAAACCTGAAAACCAGAAAACCTCAAAGCTTATTTGATTGTTCGCAACAAATTTAAATTCAAGAATGAAGAGAAACTTTAAGAACAGCAAAATTCAGAGATCAAAAGCATAAATAAGATCTTGATGATCAACAAGGATGGAGTAAAGCACCGCTTTTCTATGTGACAAGAATGGATGAAGAGGACTATTAGTTCTCAGAGGTAGATTTCGATAAACTAAAGATGGACGACATTATCTACATCTACAATTACTTAACTGACTTGGATGAATCTGCAACAATTTATCATGCTACTGCAATGAAGGCGATCTACAGATTTATTCTTGATTCAATGAGATGGATGTCAGTTCATGATTTTCAGATGGGTTTGGAATCCGGACACACAAAGATTGGAATTAAACCACCAAATCAAGTGATTGAAAAGCTAAGATACATGTCCTTTCTTGAAGTAAGTGACTGTCCATATGGGTTTGTATTTGTCAATTCTCATTACACAAAGGTCTTCATCAGAGTTTCAAATTTCAGAAGATACTCGGATGGAACGTTGATGTATGCTTTCAAATATCTGAGATGGTGACTAATCAACAAATGCTACTCATCAGAAGATAATGAGATTGTCAAATACATCCTCACAAGACTGAAGAGTCATCTCAAAACAAGGATGAATATAAGAAGATATGAGAGTCTCAGAGGATTTAAATCGCAAGTTCATTTCAGAGGAACAAAGTTCCTTTAGATGATTTTGATAGGATTACATTGTAATTTTCACATTTAACACTAAGGGAGAGATTGTTAGGACCCCGAAGTATGTATAGTGTTAATGTGAAACATGCTTATTAGAATTTTTCTTAAAAGAGGGCTATATAAGGAACCTAAGTAGTCATAATTAGATATCCATTGCAATGTAAACTAGGTTAAGAAGTTGTGGAATGTAAATATATCGATTCTGTCTAATACCGAATATGTTCATACCTTACCGAGTCTCATTCTAACTCATCACATCTTCTAATCTCACTATGATGTGACCTATCACGGTGACGTTATCCAGGCTAAGTGGATGAGAGTTGTAACATCTCGTTTTTCAGTTACGCGTTATTTTGGACGTCATTTGAATTACGAGGCATGTAATTATATATTTCGACCCAAAATAAACTTTGAGTTAATGTTTTAGAATCTTTCCATTCTAAATTAGACCTTATTAGGTTTCCAACGATATTTGATTCATCAAAAACGGAGTTACGGTCTAAAAGTTACGACCAAAACAAGTGTCAAAAAAATGGAAAAATGGACCATGCGTAAATTACGGCTGGTAGGCGTAATTTACGGCGGGCTGGGATTCCTCAGCACCCAAAGGGGTGCATTTTTTCGGCTCACATTTGTGGCCCGGCCGTAATTTACGGCCAGGAGGCGTAAATTATGGGTGGAACATATTTTTGGTGCTTTTCTTGATATTTTGAGTTTTAATGAGGCGATTAATGGTTTTTTCACTTTGGGGTCGGTTTGGAATCATCAAAACCGATCTATAACTCAATTGGAGCTCATTATCACCCATACAAAACACTCCCATCTTATTTTAGAGAGAGAGGGTGACTTTTAGAGTGAGAAAGCTTGGATTGGAGAAGAAGTGGAAATCTCACCAAAGTGCTAGTGTTAAAGTTGTTCATCTCATTCCTAGCTACATTTTGGTAGTGATGGTAAGTTCTAACTCCGAATTTTATTGTTTAATTTGAAGTATGTTAGGGTTTGTCCTAGTTAGGGTTATAAACCCCATTTCTTATGAAATTTGGGGGTTTTGAGTATTGTTAGTTTAAGTGAACCCGATTATTATAGGTTTAGGGTTTGATGATGAATTTGGATGTATTTGTCATGGTTTGGGTGTTAAATCACTAGATTGTAAACGTGTTAGTGTTTTGAGGTTCTTAAGAACAAATTTGCTAATCAAAATGGGTGTTGACTTTGATTTAGTGTCAAACTAAGATTTGAGTCAAGTTTTAGTGAATCGAGTATGTAAATACTTGGTTTAGGTGTTAATTAATATTTTGAAAATATAATCACTAGCCGTTAGTGACTTTGGGTGTTTTTGGGACTTATGTTAAAATGGGTAAATTGAATTGGGTCAAATTTGATGATGACCCTAGTTGTTGTCAAATGGATGTTTAAACACATGTGTTAAGTGTTAAATGGCATTTTTGAAAGTAATCGCTCATGAGAAGTTATTTTGAGTCAAAGTGATGTTTTAACATAAGTCAAATGTGGTCAAGTGCAATATGGTTCAAGTTGGACTTATAGGTTGATTTTGTAAAGTTAAGTGCAATGAGTGTTAGTTTGTGCTTGTTTGAATGAGTCAGAATTACCACCCATAATGGTAATTGGTAAAGTCCATTCTAGGGGTCTAAATGGGCGGGTGGTTGTGAGCTAGACGAAAACCCTTGGTTAAGGGTGTTGGTGTAAATTCTCATTTAGAGAATGTGTGTTTATGTGTATTGTACCTATATGTGTATTATAGGTTGTGATGCCCCGTTCAAATCCCTTTAGACGTAGTACATCATTCATCGATTTCACTGCGAGGTATTGACCTCTATATGATACGTTTTATAAGTATTGCATTCTTTTAAAAGACACATCGTCAATAAATATATATATCCAAGGTTTTCAACATCTGATGGTATCTATGTATAGACAATCACCATAAATAATAGTTTACAATAATACACCTGTGACAATCCATATATGATACATGGTGATGATTTTGAATGCAACGTCTTTTGAAAATATGTCATGAATGACTCAATGTAATATCTTTTTGAATTAGCAAATACACAGCGGAATACTTCTAGGACCTGAGAATAAATATGCTAAAGTGTCAACATAAAGGTTGGTGAGTTCATAGGTTTATCATAAGTAATGATTTCAGTAATATTAATAGACCACAAGATTTCAGTTTCCATAAATATCCTTACACCGCGGTGTAGTAAAAACATTCTAAAACCATGGGCACTCGGTAACAAGCCTTAACAATAATAATGATGAATACCCCTGAATATATAAAGTGCACCGAATCAAGTGCGATAATAACCTCGAAGTACTAAACACCCTTCTTCTAAGTCAAAATCATTGACTAGTACAACATTCTGGGTAGTGATGTTAAACTCGATAGATCTATCTTTAGGATTCGCGCCTACCAGTTCATAAACCAATAGATTAATGTTACCAAGCTAGGGGAATATTTTTGATTCTAACCTAGGTAGAATTTATTTTAGTGCTTGTGTCTATTTTTTAAAACATTTATAAAACATTGCATGTATTCTCAGTCCAAAAATATATATTGCAAAAAGCAATTAAAAAGGGAGATTATAAACTCACTTGTGATTTGAAGAGGGTAAATAACAAGACTTTTCAATAAGTTGAAAAATAAGACTTGGCCTTCGACAGTATTCACGAACCTATAATAATAATAATATATATCAAATATACTACAATTATATTCGAATAATAATTATATCATACTTATATGATTCTTTTAATTAATCAAGTTAGTAGTCCAAGTCATAATGTCCAATATGTAATTTTAGAATTAATCAAAGCGTGTTGTATACTTATTGTTGTAGACTCAATCACGACCCATCGTACACGTGTTGTTTTAGACTCAATCGTGACTCATTGTATACGTATTGTTTTAGAGTCAATCACGACCCATTGTACACGTGTTGTCTTAGAATTAACCAAGACGTATTGTATACATGGTGTCTTATGATTTATCCAAACGTATTGCATACATGTTGTCTTATGATCTATCCAAACATGTTGTATACATGTTGTCTTATGATTTATCCAACGTATTGTAGACGTGTTGTCTTAACTAATCAATACTATATTATATTGTCCCAGAATTAACCAAGACTAGTATATTACAAGGAAATAGTCATGACATGTGTAAATACATGTCAGATATAGGAAAAATTAGCTAGGATATTGTTAGTATAGATTTTATCAAATCAAAACCGTAGCTAAAGCTAGCCATTTCTAACCAATATTATTTTGCCCATAATTTCTTCGTTACAAATCAGATTTGAGTGAATCGAATTGCTATGGTTTTGTAATGAACTCAATTTTTCAAAACCAAACTGTAAAAGTATAGGTTTTAAGTCAGGGGTACATGTTACATATCAATTTAAAAGAAGGTGGTCATATCCATCGCAAGAAAACGACATCTTGATGACCATTTTGATAAACATAATTCCATTTTGAGTTTAGCTATGATTTTTGGATATGTTATCATGTCCATATGAAATAAAATTTTTTCAGAATATGAACTTCCAATTCAAAGTTTAAGATAGGTTTTAAATATCCAACCCAAAACAGTCCCCGATTTCTCTACGACGGCGTATGTTCAGTTTTAAGGTGTTCTTCATATATGCAAGTTATATATACTTATGTTATCATATCATACTATCATAATACATATATTTTAGTGTTTTAAGAGTCAAGTTAAAAGGATTAATTTAGTTTGCAAACAAGTTTAGAATTAACCAAACTATATTGTTGTTATTACATGTTATATATATGTATATATATATATATGTATATATATATATATATATATATATATATATATATATATATATATATATATATATATATATATATATATATGTATATATATATATATATATATATAGGAATTGAACAAGATTTTGAATAAGGTTACTACCTCAAGTTTAAAGAGTAAATCTACTGAAAGAATAAGAGAAAATTCTTGAGCTTGAAGTATCCTTGATAGCTTGGAAATCTTGGAGTAGAAGCTTGGAATCAACAAAAGTTTCAAGTGAGAATTCTATCTTGTTTTAAGATAGTTATGATTATATGAATTGAACCAAAGCTTGAATATTTTTATTACCTTGATTAAAATTTAGAAGTTAGCTGAGATGATTAAAGATTTCTTGTTCTCAAAAGAGTTCTTGGAATGGATTCAAAAGCTTGAAAGTATAAACTTGAAATGGATGGTTTTCTTGAAGTGTTCTTGAATGATTCTTATAAGATGATTATAGATTGGATTTTTGATCAAAGGAATGAAGATTTAAGTGATTTTGGTCGTGGTTTATGATGGAGGGAGGAAGAAGAATGAAAAAATATAGTTTAAAGTGTGTAAGTATGTAATATATACACACTACAAGAAAATTGTTATCTTAGGACTCCCAAAAGGGTCCTAAAAACCCTATTCTTAGGACCTTTGGCCTAATAGGACCCTCAAACCATTGGACGTATATGTGTGCGTCGTATTAACCAAAAAGGGTCTTAAAGTTTATAGGACCGTTTTCATGAGTCCTATTAACAACATAAAAAATGTCCTTATAGAAGACCATCTTATGACCCTTTATAATATAATCTGACGCATAAATTTGTGTTGTTAGAACACATTAGGACTTCAAAAAAGTGTACTAATATAATTTAGTACCACAAAAAAGGGTCCTAATATAACTAGATGTTAATTAAGTACCACAAAAAGGGTCCTAATATAATTTAGTACCACAAAAAAGGGTCCTAATATAATTTTGTACCACAAAATAGGGTCCTAATATAATTTAGTACCACAAAAAGGGTCCTAATAAAACTAGATGTTAATTAAGTACCACAGAAAAGGGTCCTAATATAATTTAGTACCACAAAAAGGGTCCTAAGTTAACTATATGTTAATTAAGTACCACAAAAAAGAGTCCTAATATAAGTAGATGTTAATTTTGTACCACAAAAAAGGGTCCTGAGATATGTATATGTTAGTACCAAAAAAGGGGTCCTAACAAGTAATAGGAGTTTCGAATATCCGGTTCAGATATTCGGGTCGATTTCGGGTTTTGGGCTTGGATATGGTAATTGGGCCTTTCTAGCCCAGTTCAGATAATTGGGCCTTTTGAATTTGCTTCAGCTATCTGGGCCTGTCACCACGTTTAATCTTACTGGGCCTTTTGTGCCTGGTAATGCTATTTGGGCCTTACGGGCCTGATTCAGCCATTTTGGGCCTTTCGGGCCTGCTTCAGCCATTTGGTCCTTTTGGTCCTGGTTCGGATCCAGTTTTCTTTTGCTGCATCAATTTATTATTCATTACAATTACAATAAATTTAAAATTACAAAACAAATATTAATATTGTTGCAATCCAAATAATATTACAGATTACAGATTATAATATTGTTTCAACACCACAAATGCAAGAATATTTCTAGGTAACATCAACATATTACAGATCATTGTCTCAAACACACAAACTCATAAAATAATTAATATTCATGTTCAAACATTATAATCAAACTGGCTAGCATTACAAAACACACAAACTCTTCAATCCATCACCAATCTATCTTGATCAGTCATCAAAATCTGCCACCTACAATTAAACCATCCACGTATAAGCATAAAGGTGCACGTTATAAAAATGAATTCATAATTTTAGTACAAAATTAACAAAGACATACCTCGATCAACGCAGTAGGCCAAGCAATAGACGTACCAATGACGTCATGAATGTATCTCATATGCTCATATGGCCTAAACAAAACTTCATTTCTTTCGATGGCCACTTGAAGCTCTACCTCACACCAACCAGCTCCAAGTTCTGTCGGCAAAACAACCGTAGTTGGATCCATGCTTACCAACTTTCCTCTTGCTACCTTGTTGTTTGTAATGCTTTTCACATACACTTCATCTCTCACCTAAAATTTAGTTTCCAAAAAAAAAACATTTATGAAGGTTAAAAGGGTATAAAAACAGTAAGGTAAGCTATTAAATTGAAATATACCTTTAAACGTTTAACAAATGAACCATTATCCTGATGACCTGAACCTTCATTCTCAACACCAGAACCATTATTCTTCCGAGCCAACTGGGCTTTTAACCTTGAATTTTCATTCTCAAGTTCTGCCTTATCAGACTTGAGTTGAGCATTCTCCTTACAAACGGCTGATCGACCAGGTACTACGCCCACAAGTCTTTAGCACGAACGCCAAGTCCATACGTTTAGGAAGAACCAGAATTATTGCGCCCCATTACCTGGGAAAAAACATCGTCTGGTCCAGGTGTATCAGTTTCACCGTCCACAAGTTTTTCCGTAAGTTCTTTCATTTGTTTTTGCATAAAAAAATTAATATTTAAACAGGCATATAAATATATGTCATGCAACATATTTCGGTATGACAGAAATGATTATACTCTAGTATTCAATATATGCAATGCCCAATCAAAGTATAGCCCAATCACACCCAGATATTCGATATATATCCAATGCTTAACGTATTAATGCTAGACTAGAATTTTGGGATTTCGACATTAATACATAATGAAAAGCAAGTGGTGACTATCAATTGAAGACTCTATTAATATTCACCTCAAATAAATTGGCTAGAAGGTTATCAAGTGGTTTATGGTGATTAACATATAAATATACAACTAATTAACTTAAAAGATAAAATAACCCAACTGAAGTGCAGGAACATATCACAAAGGTAAAAGTCACTAAAAGTCTACTTCAAATGCAATAAAATCCTCATAGGTGGTTTATGGTGATTAACATATAAATATACATATACTGATATCACGTATAGGATATATTTGATCCACTTTTGATTCTTTCATACATCATAATAGTATTTGTAAAATTACTTACGAGTACAGTTACAGCTTCACCATCAGCACTTCCACTTGTAAAACATTTCTTAAACATATCTACCCGAGTAGGTTCTCTTCTGAAACTTGTCTGCAATGAGTAAAAACGAGGTAACTATTAACAATGTATATTCAAAAGCTATACTATAGTAATAATTTCCCCATGATATTACCTTCAGTTCTTCACGGATTCTTGCAAAACTTTTTTTCCTGGTCACTTGCGTCAACTTCTTGTTAGGCCTATTGGATTTATTTTTGTCGGTCATCGCCTAAAAAAAATATTAAATATTCTAATATGAAAATAATATAATATAAAAAAAGTTACACCAAGTGTAAGATTATTTCATACCTTCACCCTTTCTCTACTCCAATATTCAAGAAGTCTTCTCTAATGTCTTTTGGTCAGTTCTTCAGGTGGTGAATTCAATTGAACCTCCATTGATAAAGACGGATCAAAGTAGGCTTCCTTTATTCTCGCCCTCCAATTTTTCATTTTTTGACCATATGACTAGAGTATCCAAGAATAAGCAATTTGTGGAATATCAAACTTTGTCTACAATTTATAAAAAGAGAAAACATATCACATGAGAAGTAAAAAAGGCTTATTATCACACAGATTTTAAAATACGCACCCTTACAAAGTTGAGTAGCTTATCTTTTTTTTGTGTGTTTTAACTTGATTCCACGGTCTATAAATAATGGTGTATCCTATTGTATACACGCATAAAGGCACAATATTCGCATGAAAATAGCATCAGGAACACTGAGAACAATGGTTTTGTAAAACTGTCCGCCAAGCGTTCTCCGCTGGGCAGGCTTCTTCCATCATGCATAAGTCCTGAAGGTTGCCTAGTGCTTAAGCCCTGGATGGAGAGCGCCACATTCAGCGTAAACTTCGGATCATGAATAACAGAACGTATCATCATCTGACACGTGTCCCCGAAAAATTCGGTGGACCTGTCACTATAAATAGACCCCTTGGGTCATCATTTTACACATTCAGACATTCTGACAACTTGTGCAGAGACTTTACTTTTCTCTCTCACATAGCACTTTCTCTCACTAGAAGTCATCCGGCTAACAGCAAAACGCTAAACGGACAACAGATTGATTAAGCCACCCCACAGATTTCTAGATCTGTGTATCGGTTCTGCAGGGATTATTTCCCAAGGGTAAAAATCAATCGGCAACACTCCCCCACCTTTAGCTAGATCACTTCTAGTATTGTGCTAACACACTAAGGCTTACGCCATAAGAAAATAGGTGTTAACAATGGCGCCATCCGTTATTAAGACGAATCATCTCACCAACACTGACAAAGAAGGCGAGGGTAACGAATTGGTACCCATGGAAGTAGGCATGATCCATCCATGGAAAGCTGGGCAACGGAGGAATGCAGAAGTGTTAGAAGATTGGGAAGAGCAATTAATATCATTTCCTTCTATGTTTGACACAAATCCATCCGATGGTCCAGTGGTTATAGAAGCACGAGTTGCTAATTGCTTAATACACAACATTTATACTAATACAGGAGCTGGAGTAGACATTATGTATGAACATTGCTTCATACAGCTTCCCAAAGATGTGCAAGAAAAAAATGAAGGAAACATATGTGCCGTTAGCAAGTTTTACAAGTGAACCGTCTTGGTCTGAAGGAAGTATTCTACTTGAAGTAACCTTGGGCAAGTCACCCTTAAGATGCACAACCAACATTGAGTTCCTGGTAGTTAAAGCAAATTCACAATACAATATAATTTTGGGAAGAACTGCTTTAATGACGTTTGGGGCTGTAACATCAAATGTGCATGGTATGATGAAGTTTCCAATGCCAGGCAGAATAGCAACGTTGTATGCAGAACGGCAGAAGTTAATTGAGTGTTCTCAAGTAACAAAAGCAATAATTAAGCGAATAATACATGATGATGGGTCAATTTCGCCAAATCCACAGTTTCCAGATCAAAAAATCATAATTGGGCATACGTTATCTACGGCATGTAAAGAAAAATTGTACAACATTTTAGCAACAAATTTAGACGTTTTTGCATGGCAACCGTCTGATATGACCGGTGTCCCAAGGGAAGTGGCAGAACATAGGTTAAATGTGAATCCTAACATGCATCCTATTTGTCAAAAGAAACTAGGCATGGCGCCAGAAAGAAGCAAATACCTCCGTGATGAGGTACGAAGTTTGGTAGATGCTAGGATCTTGCGAGAGGTAAAATATCAGACATGGGTGGCCAATCCAGTCATGGTTAGGAAGCCGGACAACTCATGGCGGATGTGTGTGGATTTCACAGATATCAATAAAGCATGCCCAAAGGATAATTATCCCTTACCTGAAATCGATTGGAAGGTTGAATCATTGGCAGGGTATCTGTGATGACCCAGAAATTTTCGACCAAATTTAAACCTAATTCTTAAATGATTTCGATAAGATAAGCAAAGTCTATTAAATTGTGTCTCGAAAACTCTGAACTGTTTACATGTAATCAATTACCCTTCGACTGTTCCTGACGATTCACGAACAACTATCTGTAAATAGAAAAGTATATATACATATATATATATATATATAAATAAATATATTTATATAATAAATGCTATTAATCGTCTGTATGAATTTATTATTATAAATAAATACTAATGTCAAGGTTAATATCAATAATATGAATATTATTAATTTAACCTAATATAGATATAAAAAAATTTGATATACTTAAAAGGTTATGTCAGTATTAATATTAATAATATTATTGTTATTATTATTAATAAGATATATATATATATATTGATTATCATTAATATTGTGTTTACTATTATTATATAAAATATGATTTTAGTTATTAAGACAATTATTATTATTATGAGTAATAACTTGATATTATTATTATTATTATTAATTATTAATTCTATTATTATTAGTATTCTTATTAAATTTATTAATAAAGTTATTATTATTATTAATAGAATTATTATTATTATTTATATATTTATATTTATTAATTATTAATATTAATTATATAGATATATATATATATATATATATATATATATATATATATATATATATATATATATATATATATTATAAAAATCATATTCAATTATATGAATCTGTTTCACCTCTTCATCTGATCCAATTTCTTTTGTATTACTTGATTTCTTCTGTCTCTACATCAGTACAAATCACAAATCAAACAACGGTATAATCCAAATTCTCTTAGATATAATTTTCTGTTTTATTTAGTTTATTCCACTGATAGAAAATGAAGTGTACTTCTTGTCTACCCAATTGCTGAGTGTCGATTTCACATATCAATTAGGATCTAATACAACTGTTAAATCACATGAACTATACAAGATATTGGATCAAGCCTTCCTTTTACCTATCGCCATTATCAAATAAAAACAACACAAAACCATCGAAACCCATCACCTTTCAATACCTTAAAATCACCACCTTTTACAATTTTTACGAGTATCTTCTTTCCTGCTACACGATACTAGTTATTTCTGTTTTGATATCGAGTACTTTTACATCTGTTATTGTGTCATTCATGACCACAATCCAAACTATCATCAACGATCATCACCATCTCAAAAACGCCATCTTCATCTTTGTCACCCTACCCTCCAATCATCACCTTAGCTTGATCACCATAAGTTGTTTGCTTCAACCTTCTGGCCTAGAAAAAGAACAGACACAATAATCACAATTAACCACAATACCACCACACTCATCTAATCGAAAATATATAGCTGTATTGGATCCATCTCATGACCATGAACCTTCACAACCATCATATAATCACAACGTGATTCCTTGTTTGTTACGACTTACGATTATAAAACCAAATCAACTCATCCTTGCTCGCCACCATTACTACAGAGATGAAGAAAAGGAAAACGAAGATTTATTGATGATGAAAATTATCGCTGTTTTCATATTTTTTTTCCAATTCAACTAATACAGTGACATATATAAAGGAAGGATGAGATAATGAAGATTGATAAAAGATGTTTTCACGAACCCTTTTTCTTTTACCTTGAGGTCGACAGATACCAACCAAAGGAGCCCTACAACTCACGATTCAATTTAAAAATATGCATAACGTGTCTGAGTCGGTCGAATTAAAAGGAATAAGGAAAAGAGGAACCAAACCCTCAATCCAAATTAAATAATACGTACTCCATGATGGCGGATTTTTATATTGTTTGTTGGGCCAGGATTAAATTTTACTTTTCCTTATTTGTTGGCCACCACTACTTTATGAGTACATCTGGCCAGATTCGTTATATAATTATTTTGCTGTGGGATCAGAACTGTTCGAAAGAGAAGCAAAAGAACCAATCTATCTTCATCATTTGTTTGTTGGGCCAAGGTATATGATTTTCTGACTTGGGTCGTATTATCTTATTTATTAGATTTGTGTTTTGCTGTTGGACGAATTAAAATAGATGATGAAATGATTATGGTAATGGCAAGATAAATGATGAAGGTGACAACGAGATTATATGATGATGAGAATGGCGTATGATTATGATTAGATGATGATGATAAGGTTAGATGATAGGAATGATGTTTATGTTATATGATCATGCATATGATTATAATTATGATTACGTTATGATTATGATTATGATAATGATAACATAAATAAGATTATTAGGATTAAGTTATGATTATGATAAGTTGATAATATAGAATAAGGAAATGATAATGGATACCGAATAGTTTGAAATTCCAGTTGATTAATTAAGAAGGAGAAGAACAGACAAGATACGTTACATAGTTTTAATTCTGGATTATATATCAAAAAAGAACAAACAGCTTGATGGTTGGTGTCTGTTGGTGTTTAACCGAAAGGTCCCAGGTTCGAAACTAGAAGTTGGCGATTTCAAATATATTTTTTTAAAATAAAAGCTGGGCTGTTGTGATTGCTTGAGCCTGTTGGGCCGTGTTTTTCTATTGGGCCATTAGAGTAGTAAATGGATTTATGGAGTTAATAAATTGGTCTTGGTTAATTAAAGAAGAAGATTTAAGAAACAGAAAGAATGAGTTAAAAATATTATTCGAATATTATTAATTCAGAAAATCAGAAATGGAGGAATGGTTAAGGAATGTTGTAGGTTTAGCGAGAGGTCTCAAGTTCGAGCCCTATCTAAGACAGTTATTTTCTTTTTGGAGCATTTTCATGTGAGGTAGTATTATTATTATTATTATTATTATTATTATTATTATTATTATTATTATTATTATTATTATTATTATTATTATTATTATTAATATTATTATTATTATTATTATTATTATTATTATTATTATTATTACTAATATTGTTATCATTATTATTAATTTTATTATTAAAATATTCTTATTGTTAAAAAAATAATATCATTATTAGTAAAATTATCATATTTACTAAATTTATCATTTTATTTTCATTAACACTATCATTACTATTATATATCATTATTAATATTCTTATTATTAGTACAAAAAACATTATTCATCTAACATGTATCTACTACATATCTATACTAATATTACATAGTTTTATATTTTTAAACAAAATATTATTTTTATTAATTGATACATAATATATAGATATATTATACAATATAGATAGTAATATGATTATATATGTAAAAGAATTAATCTTAATACATTATAAACCTAGTTGATTAATATTATACGTGTTAATATATGAATGATATAGGTTCGTGAATCCGAGGCCAACCTTACACTTGTTCAATGATGTTATATGTATTTTTACTACGAAATACAGTATGGTGAGTTTCATTTGCTCCCCTTTTACTCTTTACATTTTTGGGGCTGAGAATACATGCGCTTTTATAAATGTTTGATGCAATAGACACAAGTACCTTAACTGCATTCTATGATAGAATTATCTGGGATTGGGGATGATTATTATGACACGGATTAGTCCCCGGTTTTCCGTTAGAGTGTATGAGCTCCCGAGCCGGGTGGATGGTTTATTATTTATGATATTTTGGCACCGGTTGTCCTATATTTTATAAACATGTGTTCAGCCGTGGGGTGTAAAGACCGGTGCAGAGGTTCTATATTTTGAAGGCACATGTATTCAGCCGTGGGGTGAAAGACCGGCACAGATGGTTACTATTATATTTTGAATCCTCACCAGGTGTTCTTCATATGAAAGTTATTTTTTTGTGCAGTTGGAATGGGACTTCTGCACGTTTTATAATATTTAAAATCTTGTGGTCTATTAAAATGATGAAAATGAAATGATTACTATAAACTAATGAACTCACCAACCTTTTGGTTGACACTTGAAAGCATGTTTATTCTCAGGTTTGAAAGAAATCTTCCGCTGTGCATTAGCTCATTTTAAGGATATTACTTGGAGTTATTCATGACATATTTCAATAGACGTTGCATTCAAGTCATTGAAGTTCACTAGATATTATTAAGTAAATGACGGATTAGGTCATTTATAGTTGGATATTATGAAATGGTATGCATAACTGTCAACTTTCGATGTAATGAAAGTTTGTCTTTTAAAAACGAATGCAATGTTTGTAAAATGTATCATTTAGAGGTCAAGTACCTCGCGATGTAATCAACTATTATGAATTGTTTATAATCAATATGGACTTCATCCGGATGGATTAGGATGGGGCGTTTCAGTTGGCATCAGAGCGGTGGTCTTAGCGAACCAGGTCTGCATTAGTGTGCCTAACAGGTAGTTGTTAGTATGCATTAGTGAGTCTGCATTAGTGTGTCTAATAAGTAGTTGTTAGGATGAATTAGTGAGTCTGCATTAGTATGTCTAACAGGTAGTTGTTAGGATGCATTAGTGAAGTCTGGACTTCGACCTAGTAGTTGTTAGGTTATATTATTAAGTCTGGACTTGAACCTGGTCCGCATGTCAAAAGTTTTGCTTATCATTTCGTGTCAAAAATTACCTGCTTATCATTCTTAGCCTAGACACATCTTACTACATTCATTGCATAGATAGTGTATAGACAAAATTCATATCTTAGCGTATCTGCTAAATCATATCTTAGCGTATCTGTTACTGTAGACTTTATCTGACACGTTTCCTTAATTCCCTTCGTAATCTACGAAAATCTTCCGTACTATGTATAGGTATTCTATGTAATTAGAATATCATCCGATATCCGAAAATTATTTCATATCAAAAAATCCTTTATTCAATCGTACGCAATGGAACTCACAACTAGTTCAAGTCCCTCGGATTCTGATATAGAGTCCCACTCCAGCTCCGAAAGCAGCGTCACCAGAATGAATCAATCAATCAGCCATCCCCAATTCATCTGATGAGTTCGTAGTCGACTTAATCAATGGAGACGAGAAGAAGGCGATCTTTTTCACCAACCGAATTCACCTTTTGGCAAAGAACCTGAATCACTTATCGGCGAACCAATTCGAAACACCATTTCACCCTCATTTTCCAAATATCTCGCTATGATTATATACTATCTCAAATTCAAAACTTTATTCACTCGCTTGTTCCTTCCGACAATCATCCCGGAGTAATAAGTCAACGAGCTTCGCACACTAGTTGTAGCCTTGAAAAATATGGTGCAAAATGTACCAGCTTCAGCAATATTACCGGCACCAACAGTACCACCAACAACAACATTCGTATCCCAAGCCTCAATATCACAATCTGTTCCACGAACATCAACATCATACGCACCATGGATACCAAGGAGTACCAACAGCAATTAACAATGAAGTATTGAACCATAACTTCATTAATATTCTGCGAAGAATATGTGGATCCTAATAATTAACGATGAAGTATTGGACCATAACTTTATTAATATTCTGCGAAGAATATGTGGATCCTAATAGTTTTAGAGATTACTTATTCTAGCTCAAATCGAAAATCAAATGAGTCTAATATTATATTGACTCATTAAATCCATAATTACATCTGAAGAAAATATATATGTATATATATTTTCATAAAGATTATGATTAAAAATTCTTTCATACAAACTGTTAATGATGAAAATATTTAACGGGTAGGTAATACCCGAGGAATATTTAAGATTTCACATTAATAAGTCACATTGTACATTCTTCAAATCTGATTCAACTGTCATTTCCTATCCTACTTACATCCACAGATATATAAATCCGTTCACCACAGAAAACTATTTCCATTCAAATTTCATATTTGGATTTTGACCTATCAGAATCTAACGAGTGGCATAATGAATAAAACATTTAACGGAATAAAATTCGTTAGAAACAAACAAATTAACTATGAGAAAATTTTGTTAAGAATCCACGCTAACAAAATCCTAGCTAACTGTTCCTAGCTAACTGTGGACTAATCAACTGAGGACTACCAACAGTGGACAATTAAAATGAATTAAAATATTGATTATAACATATGAAACTAAACAATTCTTCAAGTTTGCCACTTGATTTTCATCTTAAACCTTATTTGTATCTCAACGATTACAATCTGCGTTCAAACCTTTCATGATTCTTGAAAATACCTCAATCGAGAAGATGAACCAACCGCACTTCATCTACGAAAGGAAAGATTTATACATATAGTTATGCACCTGAAAAACTCTCGGAAACTGAGTAAACGTTTAACACGTAGCTGTGCTAATTCCTTTAGCGTTATTATTACCGAAAATAACTTTTCAATCTCTTTCCAAATTAGCCAATTTTGTCACAGCTCCAGCAAGTCCGTTTCGACTTTTCATTCGAAACAACCTTATTATAATCTTGATATAACTACGTGCTCTTTTATTGTTACCGGGGGACCGTTTACACCTCATCACATTATCAGAAAACTTAGCAGCAACTTCATTACTCATTGACTTAAGTCTATCCGAAGAACCATTATGGTTATCCATTAAAACCTTACCATATACTCATCCATATCTTATAACGAGAATTGTCATACCAATTACAGGAAATCAGCAATCAGTATTTTGAATCTCGTAGCATCTCTACATCAAAAGTTATATGTATACATATAACATTTATCTCATAGAATTATGAACTTTCATTCTGAAATTCTGAAAAGCACTCTAGTTTACGAATCAGGTCTCTGAGTTCTGAAAAATGAATCGAGCAAATATGAAGGAGATCAAGGACAAATACAAGGACCAAACCCTGTAATTAAAGAATCCTGATGATTTTATTTCTGATGAAATCTTTAGCGAATACTATACTCCTTAACCGCTCTAAATCATCATGAATGAATTTCTTCATCACAATTTGGTTCTAACATTCCAAAATATTATCGTATCTTTCATTGTAAATATCCTCAATATTTCTGAAGATATCTTCATAAATATTCTCGTCTGATATTAATTATCTCTCCACGCTATCTGTGTTATCTCATAAAAGGAAACTGTTTTAGTTTCTATATTCTATAAATCTTTGAATTTAAATTATGAATGTTTTTGAAGTAGTTTTGGGAACTGATGCATGAGTTAGTATAATATAATGACACTTGATCAACGTGATTATATTACAGTAATTCATGCTGAGTTTCTAATGAAACGTGATGATTCTCAGTACCATCATCATGTACCATTTACATGACTCTTGCATTCTACTCAATCTTTAAACATAGTAAGAACATATCTTCTTGATAGTTCTATCTTTTTGAATATTCTAGTAATTTGACAAATCAAGATCGTGCCATTATGATTTCCTTCTTAGAACATTAACTATGTTCATTTCAAAATCCATATGAATTCTGGACCATTATTCGCTTGACTTGTAGTCGGGAAGAGAAAACAAAAGTATGAATTAATAAAGAAAAAATAGAAGGTATGAGCTGTGGAAATAAGTAAATAAAGAGGGTGGATTTATAGAAAAATATCCGACAAAGAAATCAAGACAGATTATTGCATTTAACAAAAAGGGATTCTAATTTCCTTAATTACCGAAGAATCAAATTTTATTTCGAAGATTTTCTTTTAATCCCTTGAATTCCAGAAAAATCAACCGTGGCAATGTCACCGGTTAAGTCAAATCTTCACTTACTCATTTTCATTCTTTTGTGATAGCTTCACTTATACTCTTCATATAATCAAATTGTTTGATCTATATTAATCAATGATGATAAAACTCTATTCATCGACTCATATTCGTCATGAAAACATTTTTATAGTTAGTCATGACGACCTCGATCAAATTTCGGGACGAAATTTCTTTAACGGGTAGGTACTGTGATGACCTGGAAATTTTTCGACCAAATTTAAACCTAATTCTTAAATGATTTCGATAAGACAAGCAAAGTCTATTAAATTGTGTCTCGAAAACTCTGAACTGTTTACATGTAATCAATTACCCTTCGACTGTTCCCGACGATTCACGAACAACTATCTGTAAATAGATATGTATATATACATACATATATATATATATATATATATATATATATATATATATATATATATATATATATATATATATATATATATATATATATATATATATATAAGATAAGCAAAGTCTATTAAATTGTGTCTCGAAAACTCTGAACTGTTTACATGTAATCAATTACCCTTCGACTGTTCCCGACGATTCACGAACAACTATCTGTAAATAGATAAGTATATATACATACATATACATATATATATATATATATATATATATATATATATATATATATATATATATATATATATATATATATATAATAAATTTTATTAATCGTCTGTATGAATTTATTGTTATAAATAAATACTAATGTCAAGGTTAATATCAATAATATGAATATTATTAATTTAACCTAATATAGATATAAAAAAATTTGATATACTTAAAAGGTTATGTCAGTATTAATATTACTAATATTATTGTTATTATTATTAATAAGATATATATATTGATTATCATTAATATTGTGTTTACTATTATTATATAAAATATGATTTTAGTTATTAAGACAATTATTATTATTATGAGTAATAACTTGATATTATTATTATTATTATTAATTATTAATTCTATTATTATTAGTATTCTTATTAAATTTATTAATAAAGTTATTGTTATTATTAATAGAATTATTATTATTATTTATATATTTATATTTATTAATTATTAATATTAATTATATATATATATATATATATATATATATATATATATATATATATATATATTATAAAAATCAGATTCAATTATATGAATCTGTTTCACGTCTCCATCTGATCTAATTTCTTTTGTATTACTTGATTTCTTCTGTCTCTACATCAGTACAAATCACAAATCAAACAACGGTATAATCTAAATTCTGTTAGATATAATTATCTGTTTTATTTAGTTTATTCCACTGATAGAAAATGAAGTGTACTTCTTGTCTACCCAATTGCTGAGTGTCAATTTCACATATCAATTAGGATTTAATACAACTGTTAAATCACATGAACTATACAAGATATTGGATCAAGCCTTCCTTTTACCTATCGCCATTATCAAATAAAAATAACACAAAACCATCGAAACCCATCACCTTTCAATACCTTAAAATCACCACCTTTTACAATTTTTACGAGTATCTTCTTTCCTGCTACATGATATTAGATATTTCTGTTTTGATATCGAGTACTTTTACATCTGTTATTGTGTCATTCGTGACCACAATCCAAACTATCATCAACGATCATCACCATCTCAAAAACGCCATCTTCATCTTTGTCACCCTACCCTCCAACCATCACCTTAGCTTGATCACCATAAGTCGTTCGCTTCAACCTTCTGGCCTAGAAAAAGAACAGACACAATAATCACAATTAACCACAATACCACCACACTCATCCAATCGAAAATATATAGCTGTATTGGATCCATCTCATGACCATGAACCTTCACAACCATCATGTAATCACAACGTGATTCCTTGTTTGTTACGACTTACGATTATAAAACCAAATCAACTCATCCTTGCTCGCCACCATTACTACAGAGATGAAGAAAAGGAAAACGAAGATTTATTGATGATGAAAATTATCGCTGTTTTCATATTTTTTTTTTCCAATTCAACTAATACAGTGACATATATGAAGGAAGGATGAGATGATGAAGATTGATAAAAGATGTTTTCACGAACCCTTTTTCTTTTACCTTGAGGTCGACAGATACCAACCAAAGGAGACCTACAACCCACGATTCAATTTAAAAATATGCATAACGTGTCTGAGTCGGTCGAATTAAAAGGAATAAGGAAAAGAGGAACCAAACCCTCAATCCAAATTAAATAATACATACTCCATGATGGTGGATTTTTATATTGTTTGTTGGGCCAGGATTAAATTTTGCTTATCCTTATTTATTGGCCACCACTGCTTTATGAGTACATCTGGCCAGATTCGTTATATAATTATTTTGCTGTGGGATCAGAACTGTTCGGAAGAGAAGCAAAAGAACCGATCTATCTCCATCATTTGTTTGTTGGGCCAGGGTATGTGATTTTCTGACTTGGGTCGTATTATCTTATTTATTAGATTTGTGTTTTGCTATTGGACGAATTAAAATAGATGATGAAATGATTATGGTAATGGCATGATAAATGATGAAGGTGACAACGAGATTATATGATGATGAGAATGGCGTATGATTATGATTAGATGATGATGATATGGTTAGATGATAGGAATGATGTTTATGTTATATGATCATGAGTATGATTATAATTATGATTACGTTATGATTATGATTATGATAATGATAACATAAATAAGATTATTAGGATTAAGTTATGATTATGATAAATTGATAATATAGAATAAGGAAATGATAATGGATACCGACTAGTTTGAAATTCCAGTTGATTAATTAAGAAGGAGAAGAACAGACAAGATACGTTACATAGTTTTAATTCTGGATTATATATCAGAAAAGAACAAACAGCTTGATGGTTGGTGTCTGTTGGTGTTTAACCGAAAGGTCCCAGGTTCGAAACTAGAAGTTGGCGATTTCAAATATATTTTTTTACAATAAAAGCTGGGCTGTTGTGATTGCTTGAGCCTGTTGGGCCGTGTTTTTCTATTGGGCCATTAGAGTAGTAAATGGATTTATGGAGTTAATAAATTGGTTTTGGTTAATTAAAGAAGAAGATTTAAGAAACAGAAAGAATGAGTTAAAAATATTATTCGAATATTATTAATTCAGAAAATCAGAAATGGAGGAATGGTTAAGGAATGTTGTGGGTTTAGCGAGAGGTCTCAAGTTCGAGCCCTATCTAAGACAGTTATTTTCTTTTTGGAGCATTTTCATGTGAGGTATTATTATTATTATTATTATTATTATTATTATTATTATTATTATTATTATTATTATTATTATTATTATTATTATTATTATTATTATTATTATTATTATTATTATTATTATTATTATTATTATTATTATTCTTATTACTAATATTGTTATCATTATTATTATTATTATTATAAAAAGTATTCTTATTGTTAAAAAAAATATCATTATTTGTAAAATTATCATATTTACTAAATTTATCATTTTATTTTCATTAACACTATCATTACTATTATATATCATTATTAATATTCTTATTATTAGTACAACAAACATTATTCATCTAACATGTATCTACTACATATCTATACTAATATTACATAGTTTTATATTTTTAAACAAAATATTATTTTTATTAAGTGATACATAATATATAGATATATTATACAATATAGATAGTAATATGATTATATATGTAAAATAATTAATCTTAATGCATTATAAACCTAGTTGATTAATATTATATGTGTTAATATATGAATGATATAGGTTCGTGAATCCGAGGCCAACCTTACACTTGTTCAATGATTTTATATGTATTTTTACTACGAAATACAGTATGGTGAGTTTCATTTGCTCCCCTTTTACTCTTTACATTTTTGGGGCTGAGAATACATGCGCTTTTATAAATGTTTGATGCAATAGACACAAGTACCTTAACTGCATTCTATAATAGAATTATCTGGGATTGGGGATGATTATTATGACACGCATTAGTCCCCGGTTTTCCGTTAGAGCGTATGAGCTCCCGAGCCGGGTGGATGGTTTATTATTTATGATATTTTGGCACCGGTTGTCCCATATTTTATAAACATGTGTTCAGCCGTGGGGTGTAAAGACCGGCACAGAGGTTCTATATTTTGAAGGCACATGTATTCAGTCGTGGGGTGAAAGACCGGCACAGATGGTTACTATTATATTTTGAATCCTCACCAGGTGTTCTTCATATGAAAGTTATTTTTTTTGTGCAGTTGGAATGGGACTTCTGCACGTTTTATAATATTTAAAATCTTGTGGTCTATTAAAATGATGAAAATGAAATGATTACTATAAACTAATGAACTCACCAACCTTTTGGTTGACACTTGAAAGCATGTTTATTCTCAGCTTTGAAAGAAATCTTTCGCTGTGCATTAGCTCATTTTAAGGATAATACTTGGAGTCATTCATGACATATTTCAATTCATGACATATTTCAACAGACGTTACATTCGAGTCATTGAAGTTCATTAGAGATTATTAAGTAAATGACGGATTAGGTCATTTATAGTTGGATATTATGAAATGGTATGCATACCTGTCAACTTTCGATGTAATGAAAGTTTGTCTTTAAAAAAGGAATGCAATGTTTGTAAAATGTATCATTTAGAGGTCAAGTACCTCGCGATGTAATCAACTATTATGAATCGTTTATAATCAATATGGACTTCGTCCAGATGGATTAGGACGGGGCGTTTCAGTATCGATTTAAATATTTCTTAGATGCAGCTAAGGGGTATCATCAAATACCTATGGCTTTAAATGATGAATACAAAACGTCTTTTCACATGACGGAAGGGATATTCTGTTACATGAAAATGCCTTTTGGACTGAAAAATGCAGGAGCAACATATCAGCGACTTATTGTTATGGCTTTTAAGGATCAAATTGGGCAAAATCTGGAAGCGTATGTGGACGATATTGTTATAAAAAGTCATACTGAAGAAAAGATGTTACGAGATATGCAAGAAACTTTTGCATCCTTGCGAAAAATCAACATGAAATTAAATCCCAAGAAGTGTACGTTTGGTGTAGAGGAAGGAAATTTTTTAGGACATATAGTTACAGAATGGGGTATTAAAGCTAATCCTAAGAAAATTCAAGCAATTGAAGACATAAAATCGCCGGTCAGCAAGAAAGACGTTCAAAGATTACATGGATGTTTAGCAGCATTAACAAGATTTCTGTCCAAAGCAGCTGAAAAGTCACTTCCATTCATGAAAGTGTTAAAAGGTTATTTAAACAAAAAGGATTTTGTATGGAAAGCGGAAGCCGAAAATGCATTCCAAGAGGTCAAGCAGTTGTTGAAAATGTTACCTACATTAACAGCACCGAAAGAAGGAGAGACCTTAATTTTGTATTTAGCTGTCTCAAAAGAAGCTATTAGTTCTGTCTTAATCGCAGAACGGAATGGTGTGCAAATGCCTATATATTTTGTTAGCAAAGTATTGTAGCTCAGTGAAATGAATTATCCACCACTTCATCGCATGATTTATGTCCTTGTTGAAATCTCCCATTCATGTTGATTATAAACGTTCCATATTAATTGATTTCGTCGCGAGGTTTTGACCTCTATATGAGACGTTTTTCAAAGACTGCATTCGATTTTAAATCAAACCATAACCTTTAAAATATTATGACGATTATCAAATAATGATAATCTAAAATATAGCGTTTTTCACACGACCATTACATAATGGTTTACAATAATATTACACATCAACATAAGTCTTCGAATGCAGTTTTTAAACAATATTATACAAGCATGGACTCCAAATCTTGTCCTTAATTTAGTATGCAACAGCCGAAGCTCTTAATAATCACCTGAGAATAAACATGCTTAAAACGTCAACAAAATTGTTGGTGAGTTATAGGTTTAACCTACATATTATTAAATCATAATAATAGACCACAAGATTTCATTTTTATAAAACATCTCTTATCAGGCATTTTGCAAACTGCATAGAGATAAAAATCATTCATATGTTGAACACCTGGTAACCGACGTTAACTTAATGCATAGAATATCCCCAAAACAGAACCTCTCGTCTGTATAATAATCTCGAAGTACTAAACCATCCATAACCTGAATGGGAGTTTGTTAAGCCCAATAGATCTATCTTTAGGATTCGCATCAATAATCCAACCATAGAATGTAGTTTTGCGTACTTGTGTCTATTTTGTAAAACATTTATAAAGTTGCATGTATTCTCATCCCAAAATATTAGATTTTAAAAGTGGGACTATAACTCACTTTCACATATTTTATTTCGTCGGGAAGTAAGACTTGGCCACTGGTCGATTCACAAACCTATAACAAATATGTACATATATATCAAATTATGTTAAAAATATATTTACAACATTTTTTAATACGTTTTAATGTTTTAAATATTTTCAGTCAGCTGTCCTCTTTAGTTGTCCATAGTTAGATATACAGAAATAAATTAATATATATTATCTTGACCCAATCCACGACCCAGTGTATATACGTCTCAGGCTAGATCACAACTTAAAGTATATATATTTTTGGAATCAACCTCAACCCTGTATAGCTAACTCCAACATTACTGCATATAGAGTGTCTATGGTTGTTCCAAATAATATATATATATATATGGGTCGATATGATATGTCAAAACATTTGCATACGTGTCTATGGTATCCCAAGATTACATAATATATTAGAATACATGTATAATACAATATAAGTTAGCTAGGATATGATTTGTATAGATTTGTTACCAATTTTCACGTAGCTACAACAAGTAAAAATATCCAATCTTGTTTTACCCAAAACTTCTTCGTTTTAAATCCGTTTTGAGTGAATCCAATTTCTATGGTTTCATATTGAACTTAAGTTTATGAATCTATACAGAAAAAGTATAAGTTTATAGTCGGAAATACATGTTACAAGTCATTTTTGTAAAGGTAGTCATTTCAGTCGAAAGAATGACGTCTAGATGACCATTTTGGAAAACATACTTCCACTTTGAGTTTAATCATGATTTTCGGATATAGTTTATGTTCATAAGAAAAATCATTTTCCCAGATGAATAACTTTTAAATCAAAGTTTATCATAGTTTTTAATTAAGTAACCCAAAACAGCCCACGGTGTTACTACGACGGCGTATATCCAGTTTTACGGTGTTTTTTGTGTTTTCAGGTTTTAAATCATTAAGTTAGCATATCATATAGATATAGAACATGTGTTTAGTTGATTTTAAAAGTCAAGTTAGAAGGATTAACTTTTGTTTGCCAACAAGTTTAGAATTAACTAAACTATGTTCTAGTGATTACAAGTTTACAACTTCGAATAAGGTAGTTTTATATATATGAATCGAATGATGTTATGAACACCATTACTACCTAAAGTTTTGTGGATAAACCTACTAGAAATGAGAAAAATATATCTAGCTTCAAAGGATCCTTGGATGGCTTGAAAGTTCTTGAAGCAGAATCATGACACGAAAACAAGTTCAAGTAAGATTTCCACTCGAAATAAGATTGTTATAGTTATAGAAATTTAATCAAAGTTTGAATATGAGTATTACCTTGTATTAGAAAGATATCTTACTGTAAATAAGAAAGATTTCTTGAGGTTGGATGATCACTTTACAAGATTGGAAGTAAGCTAGCAAACTTGGAAGTATTCTTGATTTTATGAAACTAGAACTTATAGAATTTATGAAGAACACTTAGAACTTGAAGATAGAACTTGAGAGAGATCAATTTGATGAAGAAAATTGATGAATGAAAGTGTTTGTAGGTGTTTTTGGTCGTTGGTATATGGATTAGATATAAAGGATGTGTAATTTTGTTTACATGTAAGTAAGTCATGAATGATTACTATTAGTTTTGTAATTTTATGAGATATTTCATACTAGTTGCCACATAATGGTTCCCACATGTGTTAGGTGACTCACATGGGCTGCTAAGAGCTGATCATTGGAGTGTATATACCAATAGTACATACGTCTAAAAGTTGTGTGTTGTACAAGTACGAATACGGGTGCATATGAGTAGAATTGTTGATGAAACTGGACGAGGATGTAATTGTAAGTATTTTTGTTAAGTAGAAGTATTTTGATAAGTGTCTTGAAGTCTTTCAAAAGTGTATAAATATATATTAAAACACTACATGTATATACATTTTAACTGAGTCATTAAGTCATCGTTAGTCGTTACATATAAATGTTATTTTGAAGCCTTTAGGTTAACGATCCTGTTAAGTGTTGTTAACCCATTGTTTATTATATCAAATGAGATGTTAAATTATTACATTATCATGATATTATGATATATTAATATATCTTAATATGATATATATATATAATTAAATGTCGTTACAATGATAATCGTTACATATATGTCTCGTTTCGAAATCATTAAGCTAGTAGTCTTGTTTTTACATATGTAGTTCATTGTTAATATACTTAATGATATGTTTACTTATCATAATACCATGTTAACTATATATATATATCCATATATATGACATCATATAGTTTTTACAAGTTTTAACGTTCGTGAATCACCGGTCAACTTGGGTGGTCAATTGTCTATATAAAACCTATTTCAATTAATCAAGTCTTAACAAGCTTGATTGCTTAACATGTTGGAAACACTTAATCATATAAATATCAATTTCATTTAATATATATATACATGGAAAAGTTCGGGTCACTACACTTGTGCATACTGCACGACGTTTACGAAGGTATTTTCAAGGTCATCCTATCTTGGTGTTAACAGATCAACCATTGAAGCAAATACTCCGGTGTCCAGAATCATCTGGCCATCTAGCAAAATGGACCATCGAGTTAGGGGAATATGAAATCAATTTTGCTCCCCGGAATGCAGTTAAAGGACAAATTTTGGCAGATTTTCTCTTGGAAACAAATGAAAAAGTGGAATACGACAATAAAATGGCACCACAACAGCATGTGTGGAATTACACACTGATGGGGCCTCCAGTGAAGAGGGAACAGGTGCAGGACTGGTTTTAACAAGTCCAGACGGAGAAGAGTATACTTATGCATTGAAATTTTGTTTTATGCATCCAACAACGAAGCAGAGTATGAGGCATTACTCTCCGGCTTACGCATAGCAGTGGAAATGGGCATAACAAATTTACGAGCATTTGTTGATTCTCGAATTGTGGCCCAGCAGGTTAATGGAACGTTTGATGCAATGGATACATCAATGAGGCAATATGTAAAGTTGGTGGAGGCAATTTCAAAGAAATTTGATAACCTTGAAGTCGTGCAAATCCCTCGAAATAAGAATAAGAAGGCTGACGTTTTAAGCAAACTAGCTACTTTAACATTTGACCATTTGCACAAACGAGTGTTGGTTGAAGAACTTAAAGAAAAATCAATACATGAAAAACCAATTATGATGATAGTTAACGGTGTCAAAGAAACTTGGATGACTCCATATTTATGGTATTTGCACGACGGAGAGTTACCCGTTGACAAGACGGAAGCCAGAAGGATAAGAGTAACAACACCAATGTATGAAGTGATTAATGGTGTCCTTTATCGAAAGTCTTACAATGGTCTGTTGTTAAGATGTTTAACCAATGATGAAGCATTAAAGGTAGTCAAAGAAATGCATGAAGGAGTCTGTTCTCAACACTCCGGCTTCCATACTGTAGCATCATGGATTATGCGGCAAGGATATTTTTGGCCTTCCCTTTATCGAGAAGTTGCAGAGATCATCAAAGCATGTGAGAATTGTCAGCGGCATGGTACAGTTCAGCGTCTCCAAAAATATGACTTGATACCAGGGTCATCTGCTTGGCCGTTCTGCAAGTGGGTGATAGATATTGTGGGACCATTCAATAGAAGCACTGGCAATGCTAAGTTCTTGGTGGTAGCAATTTATTTTTTCACAAAGTGGGTTGAAGCAAAGGCTTTAGCAAAGATTACAGGAGAAAATGTCAAGAAGTTTGTGTGGCATGATATAGTGTGCCGTTATGGGGTTCCAAATGAAATAGTCAGTGACAATGGCAAGCAATTTGTAGAAAATCCATTTCGAAGTTGGTGTGAAGAGCTGGGAATAAAGCAAAACTTTACATCTGTTGCTCATCCTCAAGCAAATGGGTAAGTGGAGGTTACCAACAAAGAAATTTTTACTGGAATTAAGGCACGGTTAGGGTTAAGTCAAACTGGTTGGGTGGACGAACTGCCAAATGTGTTATGGGCACACCAGACAACTCCAAAGCGGAGCAAGGGGAAACACCCTTCAGTCTGGTATATGGTACAGAAGCAGTAATACCAGCTGAAATATGTGTCCCAACACAGCGCATTATGGAATTTGATATTGAAGCTAATTTTGAAGCATTAAGAGACAATCTCAATTTGTTGGAGGAAAGACGATTGATGGCCGCCATCCGGCAAGCAGATCACAAGCATAAAATGGCAAAATATTATAACAAGAAAGTAAAGCATACACAATTTGCAGTTGGTGATTTGGTGCTACGGGATAATGAGGCAAGCAGATAAATCAAATTTGTAAAGTTAGCACTAAAATAGGAAGGACCTTATAGGGTTACAAAAGTAAATCAGAACGGATCGTACATGCATGCTGCGCCATCCGGCGAGCAATATGAAAGAGCTTGGAATGCAATGAATTTAAAGAAATTTTATGCGTAGTACTATATGCATGGGCAGCTTGATCACTTGTCAAATGTATGAGATATAGTCATAAATGTAAAAATTTCTTTACGAATATGAATAATAGAAATTATTCTTATGGCAATATTTTTTCATAATTTTTATCCGGCCAAGGATTTTTTAGCCCAGGTGTCGCATAGCTGTGTGTCATCCCTGCCTGCAGAAAGAAAGATAACCTTTCGGTGGTAGAAGTGCAATCATACTCAAAATGGTTGTATCGATAGTGAGACATGTAGAACTCACTAAAACATCGAAGCGTTAAAGCGAATCTACAAAAATGTCATGACACAAAACTTAAATATACAAACTACAAAGCAAAATGGGTAATGGACAATAGCATCCTACAAGATATTTGAAGGCAAAAATAGTTCACAACTTTTCCTCATGAGTTTCATGACGGAAAGCGTATAATGGAAAATACAAATCCAATGTATGAAAGCATAATGGTTGCAAAGTAGCATATTCATATTACATGCATTTTTTTCTCTGAATGTGTTAAAAGCTTCAAACATTTTACTAGTAATTATAGCAAGAACAATATTAGAAAAGCATATATAAACATATTTTCATTCATTTTGTGGGGTGTAATTCAGTACATCGTCTATAGTTACATTCGGATTTTTACCCAGATTTTCAAGATCAGAAAACCTCATATTTTCTATTGAAGCACCGGCTGCATCAGCTTCTGAGATAGCGTTTTTATTGATTTTTGATGTAATAACCTCAGGCAGAGGATTTAGAAGTTCTGGTAGTTTTCTCTTCATAAAGTTGAAAAAATTTAAGCGTTCAGCAGACTTAGCAAGGCGGCCGAACTCACGGATCATGTGAGATAGTGCCTGGTAGTTAAAAATACGGTTAACAAGGGCAGGAATCCCAGCAATTATACGTTTTTCATTATCCTCTTTGGCTTTAAGTTGTTCTTTCAGAGCATTATTCTCCTTTACCAATTCTTCAATCCTGCTTAAGTGTTGATTTTCTCTGAAAGATAGTTCTTTCACTTGTTTACTATATTCTGCCTTCTGCGTGTTACAGTGCTCATAATGCCTCTTCATCATATCATAATCTTTCTTTAAAGATGTAGCTACTTGTTCCAGCTTGGTTATTTTCTCTTTTTCAGCCGATAGTTCCTTCTTGGTGGTAATTTCATTGCTTTGTAACTCAGATAGGCGTTGAAGGTCATTTAACCCAGAGGCAATGCTAAGAACGATACTTTGTGCCTTAACCTTCTTAGCATATGCATCAGAAAGGCTGCTAAAAAATTGGGCTAGTGAAGGACATACCATGGCATTCAAAAAATTCATGAAATCTTCATAAGAATGTGGTGATCCCTTTAGAAAGGAGGAAAGTGTATTTGTATCAAGGTTGGGAAGCATAATTTATTGTTGAAAAGAACTAGTGCCGGCTTCTTGTTGAGCGGATGGCGGAGCGTTTTGACCAGTTCTTCTTCTCTTGGCAGAAGGCGGAAGAGTTACTAGTGTAGTGCCTTGGTGTGATGCAGTAGCTGTTGGAGATAAAGGGAAATTGTTACTTATAAAAGAGTTCCAATACGATTCACAAGATTTCAAAGGTGGCATAATGTATAAAGAGGGGTTTGGATTATAAAATCCACCAGTACTAGGCCTAAAAGAAAACAAATTCAGCTTTTGGTCTAGTATTTTACATAATTTAGTCCTATCATTCTCATTACCCGAGGCACGACGTTCTCTAAAAGCAATTCAATTCATACCTATGTCCACTTCTTCATCCTCTTCTTCTTCTTCCTCCCTTGCATCATCCTTTTCAGGTATGGGAGTGTCATCAATAATTTTTTTGGTGGTAAACTTAAGTTGTGAATAAGATGATGATCGCATGGCGGTAAGCAGAGTAATTTCTGCAAAAGTTTTGAAGTCACAGTAGTTAGTTGGATAAACAAAAAGATGCATCTTATAAAGCATATGTAGCAAAAATAAGCACTTACTCTTTCTCCCAGCAAGAACGCAGGCAAAACCTTGAGAAATATCCCAATCCTGGCTTACAGATGTCAATGATAACATATGTTCTCCATACTTGACATCGTTGATTTTTTCATATTTCAGCTTTTTGAGCAGAGCACTCTCTTTGTTGTTTAACCGTGGAAATGTAATTGATACGGGATGAATGTGTTGACGTCAAAATCGAACAGATGAGTACTCGTTATCAATTGAATCTTCATTTATAAAGATAAAAGAAGCGTGCCAATCATGGGCAGGATGATCAAGTGCAAGTCTTAGAAATCCATCAACCTTGTTGAAAGTAAACCAACCTTTTTCGTGAGAGGCTATACGTACCAAAGAGCAAAAAATCCGAATAGATAGCACTATATTACTCGCATGGCAATACATCTCAAAAATGAGAATTTTTCGGATAGCTGTTGGTTCGAATTGACCAACAGCAACTCCATAAAATTTACAGACTTCTAAGAAGAATGGTGTAAAAGGCAATCACAAACAATAATTGAAGAACGAATGACCATAGACAGCAACCTTGCTCAGAGGGGGTGAGCAGGCCCTAGCATTAATTGCAGGAATTATTGGATCAAAACCAGCCAATCTAGGAAAGTATCGCAACTGCAGAAACAAATATTTGTCGTTCACTCTACTATGAATAGTTGTAACGTCATGTATTGACTCCATTAAAGCTTTAATGAAACAGGAAGTAAAGAAGGTATTAATGGTAAATGATGAAGGCTGTAGAAAAAAGCTGTGAAAGTGAAAAATTGATTAGGGTTTTTGGTGGTTAAAAAGGGAAAAGATGTAACAGCTGTGATCGGTGGTGATTTTGGGGGTTTTTATTTTCAACCACACACGTGTATGGACACGATTAAAAGGCGAGTACATCGAAATGCCTTTTTACAGCTAGAGGCGTGTGGGGTATTATAGTCATGCAAAAAGCAATCATCACAATGTCAGTAAAAATCCGTCTGTCATTAATGGTTGAAACATTTTCCTGATGTAAATGGGAAGTGTGAAGATTTTTTTGGGATACGTTATCAAAAGTTTAACAACTTAATCATTTTTCAAATACTTAAGTCATTAAACCGGGGGGGACTTAATGGTGTATCCTATTGTATACACGCATAAAGGCACAATATTCACATGAAAATAGCATCAAGAACACTGAGAATAATGGTTTTGTAAAACTGTCAGCCAAGCATTCTCCGCTGTGCAGGCTTCTTCCGTCATGCATAAGTCCTGAAGGTCGCCTAGTGCTTAAGCCCTAGACGGAGAGCGCCACATTCAGCGTTGTAGTGACCCAAACTTTTCCATGTATATATATATATTAAATGAAATTGTTATTTACATGATTAAGTGTTTCCAACATGTTAAACAATCAAACTTATTAAGACTTGATTAATTGAAATAGGTTTCATATAGACAATTGACCACCCAAGTTGACCGGTGATTCACGAACGTTAAAACTTGTAAAAACTATATGATGTTATATATATGGATATATATATAGTTAACATGGTATTATGATAAGTAAACATATCATTAAGTATATTAACAATGAACTACATATGTAAAAACAAGACTACAAAATTAAGGATTTCGAAACGAGGCATATATGTAACGATTATCGTTTTAACGACATTTAATTGTATATATATATCATATTAAGATATATTAATACATCATAATATCATGATAATGTAATAATTTAACATCTCTTTAGATATAATAAACAATGGGTTAACAACATTTAACAAGATCGTTAACCTAAAGGTTTCAAAACAACACTTACATGTAACAACTAACGATGACTTAACGACTCAGTTAAAATGTATATACATGTAGTGTTTTAATATGTATTCATACACTTTTGAAAGACTTCAAGACACTTATCAAAGTACTTCTACTTAACAAAAATGCTTACAAATACATCCTCAATCATTTTCATCAACAATTCTTCTCGTATGCACTCGTATTCGTACTCGTACAATACCCAGCTTCTAAATGTATTTACTATTGGTATATATACTCTAATGATCAGCTCTTAGCAGCCCATGTGAGTCACCTAACACATGTGGGAACCATCATTTGGCAACTAGCATGAAATATCTCATAAAATTACAAAAATATTAGTAATCATTCATGACTTATTTACAAGTAAATAAAATTACACATCCTTTATATCTAATCCATATACCAACGACCAAAAACACCTACAAACACTTTTGTTCTTCAATTTTCTTCATCTAATTGATCTCTCTCAAGTTTTATCTTCAAGTTCTAAGTGTTCTTCATAAATTCTATAAGTTCTAGTTTCATAAAATCAAGAATACTTCCAAGTTTGCTAGCTTACTTCCAATCTTGTAAAGTGATCATCCAACCTCAAGAAATCTTTCTTATTTACAGTAAGATATCTTTCTAATACAAAATAATACTCATATTCAAACTTTGATTAAATTTCTATAACTATAACAATCTTATTTCGAGTGGAAATCTTACTTGAACTTGTTTTCGTGTCATGATTCTGCTTCAAGAACTTTCAAGCCATCCAAGGATCCTTTGAAGCTAGATATATTTTTCTCAATTCAATTAGGTTTACCTACTAAAAGTAAGGTAGTAATTATGTTCATAACATCATTCGATTCATACATATAAAACTATCTTATTCGATGATTTAAACTTGTAATCACTAGAACATAGTTTAGTTAATTCTAAACTTGTTCGCAAATAAAATTAATCCTTCTAACTTGACTTTTAAAATCAAATAAACACATGTTCTATATCTATATGATATGCTAACTTAATGATTTAAAACCTGGAAACACGAAAAACACCGTAAAACCGGATATACGCCGTAGTAGTAACACCGCAGGCTGTTTTGGGTTTGATAATTAAAAACTATGATAAACTTTGTTTTAAAAGTTGTTCTTCTGGGAAAATTATTTTTCTTATGAACATGAAACTATATCCAAAAATCATGGTTAAACTCAAAGTGGAAGTATGTTTTTCAAAATGGTCATCAAGACGTCGTTCTTTCGACTGAAATGACTACCTCTTACAAAAACGACTTGTAATTTATATTTCTGACTAAAAACCTATACTTTTTCTCTTTAGATTCATAAAATAGAGTTCAATATGAAACCATAGCAATTTAATTCACTCAAAACGGATTTAAAACGAAGAAGTTATGGGTAAAACAAGATTGGATATTTTTTTGATTGTTGTAGCTACGGGAAATATTGCAACAATTCTATACAAATCATATCCTAGCTAACTTATATTGTATTATACATGTATTCTAATATATTATGTAATCTTGGGATACCATAAACACGTATGCAAATGTTTTGACATATCATATCGACCCATCTATATATATTATTTGGAACAACCATAGACACTCTATATGCAGTAATGTTGGAGTTAGCTATACAGGGTTGAGGTTGATTCCAAAAATATATATACTTTGAGTTGTGATCTAGCCTGAGACGTGTATACACTGGGTCGTGGATTGATTCGAGATAATATATATATTGCTTTATTTTCTATACATCTAACTGTGGACAACTAGTTGTAGGTTACTAACGAGGACAGGTGACTTAATAAACTTAAAACAGCAAAACGTATTAAAAATGTTGTAAATATATTTTGAACATACTTTGATATATATGTACATATTTGTTATAGGTTCGTGAATCGACCAGTGGCCAAGTCTTACTTCTCGACGAAGTAAAAATCTGTGAAAGTGAGTTATAGTCCCATTTTTAAAATCCAATATTTTGGGATGAGAATACATGCAGTTTTATAAATGTTTTAGAAAATAGACAAAAGTAAATGAAACTACATTCTATGGCTAGATTATTAAACTGAATATGCCCCTTTTTAGTCTGGTAATCTAAGAATTAGGGAACAGACACCCTAATTGACACGAATCCTAAAGATAGATCTATTGGGCCCAACGAGCCCCATCCAAAGTACCGGATGCTTTAGTACTTCAAATTCATCATGTTCGAAGGGAGTCCCGAAATGATAGGGGATATTCTATATGCATCTTGTTAAGGTCGGTTATCAGGTGTTCATCATATGAATGATTTTTATCTCTATGTATGGGATGTATATTGAAATATGAAATCTTGTGGTCTATTATTACGATTTGATAAATATAGGTTAAACCTATAACTCACCAACATTTTTATTGATGTTTAAAGCATGTATATTCTCATGTGATTATTAAGAGCTTCCGCTGTTGCATGCTATTATATGGACACGATTTAGTGTCAGCATGCTTGTATAATATTGTTTAAAACTGCATTCGAGATTTATTTTGTTGTAACATATTAATATTTGTAAACCATTATGTAATGGTCGTGTGTAAATGGTATATTTTAGATTATCATTATTTGATAATCTACGTAATGCTTTTTAAACCTTTATCGATAAATTAAAGGTTATGGTTGTTTTAAAAATGAATGCAGTCTTTGAAAAACGTCTCATATAGAGGTCAAAACCTCGCGACGAAATCAATTAATATGGAATGTTTATAATCAATATGAACGGGACATTTCAGTTAGTATCCGAGCGTTGGTCTTAGAGAACTCGAAATTTGCATTAGTGTGTCTTATCGAGTTTGTTAGGATACATTAGTGAGTCTGGACTTCGACCGTGTTTTCTTTAAAAACGATTGCTTAACACTTTTGTTGGAAACTATATATTATTAACATGTAAATATTATGTGATATATTAACCTCTTAATGTGTTTGATATTGTGTGATAGATGTCTACCACTAGTACAAATTCCATCGACTCACCTAATAATAATGAAGAGTCGAATATACTTTGGGAAGATTCACAAATTCCCGAAGAGGAACCGGAAGAGGAGGAACCGGAAGAGGAGGAACCGGAAGAAGAGGAACCAGAAGAGGAGGAACCGGAAGAAGAAGAGGTTCCGGAGGAAGAAATATTGATACCTACAGTAAATCGATTAAATAAAAGAAAATCCTCAACCAACGGACCAAAGTTAAAAATGGTCAATGGTGTTTTCGCCAAGGAAGCAAAATATTGGGAAGATTACCAATTTTTCGATGAATCGGATCCCGATGAGGATTCCGATGATGTTATAGAAATTACCTCCACCCAATTTAATAAAACAAAAGAAAATAATAAAGGAAAAGGTATAAAAATAGAGAAACCTGATTCCAACCCCGATGAACTTTATATGTATCGGCAACGTCCGTATTTCCTAAAATGTAACAATAACCCGGGAACCTCTAAACCACCAGGTTTTTCTAAACCATTGTGGAAAACGACAGCTCGTATTAGGGGAGCATCATATATCCCTAGGAAATTAGCAAAACGAACCAAGTCCGAAGAAGAAGAAATGAGTTAGTCAGATTAAAGAGTTGTAATCATGTTGTGTAATATATGTAATATAGTGTGCTTGTGCTTTTTTGATAAATGTAAAATTGCTTGTATTGTTTATTAATTATCTTTTATTAATCTAACCCTCATCTATTTTTACAGTATAAAAACACAAAATAGACGTTAAGGGTAAACAACCGAATATTTTAGAAGACCTACCAGAGGATATGATTGATGAAATCTTGTCTAGAGTCGGTCAGAATTCATCAGCACAATTAGTTATGGCGAAATTAACTTGTCAAACATTTGAAAGACTTTCAAGAAATGCCTTAGTTTATAAAAGGCTTTCCTTTGATAGGTGGGGTATATCACATTGGGGAGACCGTAAGTTACGCCGTGTTTTCTTTAAAGCGTTAAATGTGGGGAAACCAAATGCAATTTTACGCTACGGGTTAAGAACCTATTTTGACTCAACATATCCCAACATAGGATTTCATGAGTTAGAAAGAGCTTCTAACATGCAACATAAAGAAGCATGTTATGCTTACGGGTTAGTGATGTTTCCTTCTCACCAAAGTGAGAAAAAGAACATCGGATTACAACGATTAAATGAAACATTCCCACAAGTGATGGACTCAGTAGTTGGGGTAAGAAACAAGGTTTTTAGATTGCTACGAGGCTGTTGGGCATTACGAAACCCTCGTCCTTTTGACGACATTACAACATGCTGCCTAGCCAATGGTCAAAACGGTTACTTTCCACAAGATCAAGGATGGGAAGTCATTTTAGTAAAACCATAATGCATGACCTGTTTCTGGACTTATGAATTATGTGTCTTTATTGCCTTTACTGAACAACTTGCGTATTAATAAGAATTACCTTTATAGCTGTCGTGTAGCAAGTTATTATGTGCTATATTTCATCCTATATGTATAATAGCGGTATTGTAAGTTTGTAAATTTTGTATAAAGTTTGAACGCGAAATATTATTGTAATAAGTTTTTCATATAGAATCGTAGTAGTTGAATTGTATAATAGCTACTAAGTATGAACTTAACGGGTAGGTACTACCTGAATTAAAACTATAAAATGCTAATATGAAGAAAAAGCTTTTATAAATAAGTTCATATTATGCTACGAAATACTATTGACTACTCTTAAATTCTATATGATTAACTCAATTCTTTTGGGCTATTTTTGAAGGAAATGGCACCGGCGACTCGTCAGAATTTGAACATGAGCGAGGAAGACTTCCGTGATTTTCTTTCAGCAAACATAGCCGCAGTACAGGCTGCGATGCAAAATAACAATAACTCTAGATCTAGCAGTGGAACTAATTCCACAAGAAATCGTGTAGGATGCTCCTACAAAGAATTCACTGCCTGCAAACCTTTGGAATTTGATGGAACCGAAGGACCAATTGGAATGAAACGGTGGACCGAGAAGGTCAAATCGGTGTTTGCCATAAGTAAGTGTATTGAAGAGGACAAAGTTATGTACGCTACGCATACCTTCACAGGTACTGCGTTAACGTGGTGGAACACCTATCTTGAACAGGTAGGACAAAATGCTGCTTACGCACTACCGTGGTCGGCATTCAAGCAATTGATGAACGAGCAGTACCGTTCTAGAAACAAAGTCAATAAGCTCAAGGTAGAACTTAGAGAGTTACGAACACAAGGATTCGAAATTACCACATATGAACGACGATTCACAGAGTTGTGCCTATTGTCTCCGGGAGCGTTCGAAGATGAAGAAGAGAAGATCGACACGTTTGTAAAAGGGTTACCAGTAAGGATTCAAGAAGATGTGAGTTCACACGAGCCCTCTTCCATACAGATGGCAAGTCGAATGGCTCATAAACTCATAAATCAGATTGAGGGGAGAATTAAAGAACATGCTGCCGAAGAAACCAACACGAAACAACTCAAGAGGAAGTGGGAGGAAAACGGTGACAAGAGTCACCAGTACAACAACAATAACAATTACAACCACAACCGCAATAACAATCGCAATAATAATCGAAATTCTAACAATAACTACAATAAACGTCCCAACAACAACAACAACTAATACAATAACCGTTTCAATAACAATAACAATCCCAACAACAACCTCAATAACAACAGAAACAACCTTGCTTCAGGTGTGCAGAGTACCATCCGAATGTGTTTTGCACAACAGTTTGCACCAAGTGTAAGAGAAGTGGTCATGACACGGCAAAATGTGAGATTTACGGACCAAAGAACAACAAAAATAAAGAAACAAATAAGGTCAGAACAAATAATGCCGACGTAGTTTGTTATAAATATGGAAAACCGGGCCACATTATTAGAAATTGCCCAAACTAAGGGAATACTAATGGGCAAGGCCGCAGAAGAGTTTTCAATATTAATGCGGCAGAAGCGCAGGAAGACCCGGAGCTTGTTACGGGTACGTTTGTTATTGACAATACATCTGCTTATGTTTTATTTGATTCGGGTGCAGATAGAAGCTATATGAGTAGAGATTTTTGTGCTAAATTAAGTTGCCCATTGACACCTTTGGATAGTAAATTTTTACTCGAATTAGCAAATGGTAAATTAACTTTAGCAGATAATATATGTCGGGATAGAGAAATTAAACTGGGGGATAAAACGTTTAAAATTGATTTAATACCAGTCGAGTTAGGGAGTTTTGATTTAATAATAGGCATGGACTGGTTAAAAAAGGTGAGAGCAGAGGTTGTTTGTTACAAAAATGCGATTCGCATTATGCGTGAAAAGGGAAAGCCTTTAATGGTGTACGGAGAAAAGAACAATGCGAAATTAAATCTTATTAGTAGTTTGAAGGCGCAAAAACTAATGAAAAAAGGTTGTTACGTCATTCTAGCACACATCAAGGAAGTTAAACCTGAAGAAAAGAACATCAGTGATATTCCCGTCGCAAAAGAATTTCCCGATGTATTTTCGAAAGAATTACCGGGATTACCCCCACATCGATCCGTTGAATTTCAAAATAGTTCTTATACCAGGAGCTGCACCAATAGCTCGTGCTCCATACAGACTAGCACCCAGCGAAATGAAAGAATTACAAAGTCAGTTACAAGAACTTTTAGAGTGTGGTTTCATTCGACCAACTACATCACCATGGGGAGCTCCTGTTTTGTTTGTCTAGAAGAAGGATGGTACATTTAGGTTGTGTATCGACTACCGAAAGTTGAACAAACTTACCATCAAGAACCGCTACCCACTACCGAGAATCAGCGACTTATTTGATCAACTACAAGGATCGTCGATTTATTCCAAGATTGATTTACGTTCTGGGTATCATCAAATGCGGGTGAAGGAGGATGATATTCCAAAGACTGCTTTTAGGATACATTACGGTCATTACGAGTTTATGGTTATGCCGTTTGGGTTGACCAATGCACCAGCTGTGTTCATGGACCTCATGAACCGAGTGTGTGGACCATACCTTGACAAGTTTGTTATTGTTTTCATCGATGACATACTTATTTACTCAAAGAATGACCAAGAGCATGAAGAACATTTGAGAAAAGTGCTAGAGTTGTTAAGGAAGGAAAAACTGTACGCTAAGTTTTCAAAGTGTGCATTTTGGTTGGAAGAAGTTCAATTTTTCGGTCACATAGTGAATAAAGAAGGTATTCAGGTGGATCCAGCAAAGATTGAAACCGTTGAAATGTGGGAAACCCCAAAAACTCCGAAGTATATACACCAATTTTTAGGACTAGCTGGTTACTACAGAAGGTTCATCCAAGACTTTTCCAGAATAGCAAAACCCTTGACTGCATTAACGCATAAAGGGAAGAAATTTGAATGGAAAGATGAACAAGAAAAAGCGTTTCAATTGTTAAAGAAAAAGTTAACTACGGCACCTATATTGTCATTACCTGAAGGGAATGATGATTTTGTGATATATTGTGATGCCTCAAAGCAAGGTCTCGGTTGTGTATTAATGCAACGAACGAAAGTAATTGCTTATGCGTCTAGACAATTGAAGATTCACGAGCAGAATTATACGACGCATGATTTGGAATTAGGCGCGGTTGTTTTTGCATTAAAGACTTGGAGGCACTACTTATATGGGGTCAAAAGTATTATATATACCGACCACAAAAGTCTTCAACACATATTTAATCAGAAACAACTGAACATGATGCAGCGCATGTGGATTGAATTATTGAATGATTACGACTTTGAGATTCGTTACCACCCCGGGAAGACAAATATGGTAGCCGACGCCTTGAGCAGAAAGGACAGAGAACCCATTCGAGTAAAAGCTATGAATATAATGATTCACAATAACCTTACTACTCAAATAAAGGAGGCGCAACAAGGAGTTTTAAAAAAAGGAAATTTAAAGGATGAAATACCCAAAGGATCGAAGAAGCATCTTAATATTCGGGAAGACGGAACCCGGTATAGGGTTGAAAGAATTTGGGTACCAAAATTTGGAGATATGAGAGAAATGGTACTTAGAGAAGCTCATAAAACCAGATACTCAATACATCCTGAAATGGGGAAGATGTACAAGGATCTCAAGAAACATTTTTGGTGGCCGGGTATGAAAGCCGATGTTGCTAAATATGTAGGAGAATGTTTGACGTGTTCTAAGGTCAAAGCTGAGCATCAGAAACCATTAGGTTTACTTCAACAACCCGAAATCCCGGAATGGAAATGGGAAAACATTAGAATGGATTTCATCACTAAATTGCCAAGGACTGCAAGTGGTTTTGATACTATTTGGGTAATAGTTGATCGTCTCACCAAATCAGCACACTTCCTGCCAATAAGAGAAGATGACAAGATGGAGAAGTTAGCACGACTGTATTTGAAGGAAGTCGTCTCCAGACATGGAATACCAATCTCTATTATCTCTGATAGGGATGGAAGATTTATTTCAAGATTCTGGCAGACATTACAGCAAGCATTAGGAACTCGTCTAGACATGAGTACTGTCTATCATCCACAAAATGATGGGCAGAGCGAAAGGACGATACAAACGCTTGAAGACATGCTACGAGCATGTGTTATTGATTTCGGAAACAGTTGGGATCAACATCTACCGTTAGCAGAATTTTTCTACAACAACAGCTACCATTCAAGCATTGAGATGACACCGTTTGAAGCACTTTATGGTAGAAAGTGAAGGTCTCTAATTTGTTGGAGTGAAGTGGGGGATAGACAGATTACGGGTCCGAAGATAATACAAGAAACTACCGAGAAGATCATCCAAATTCAACAACGGTTGAAAACCGCCCAAAGTCGACAAAAGAACTACGCTGACATTAAAAGAAAAGATATAGAATTTGAAATTGGAGAGATGGTCATGCTTAAAGTTGCACCTTGGAAAGGCGTTGTTCGATTTGGTAAAAGAGGGAAATTAAATCCAAGGTATATTGGACCATTCAAGATTATTGATCGTGTCGGACCTGTAGCTTACCGACTTGAGTTACCTCAACAACTCGTGGCTGTACATAACACTTTCCAATTCTCGAATTTGAAGAAATATTTTGCTAAAGAAGATCTCACTATTCCATTAGACGAAATCCAAATCAACGAAAAACTTCAATTCATCGAAGAACCCGTCGAAATAATGGACCTTGAGGTTAAAAGACTTAAGCAAAACAAGATACCAATTGTTAAGGTTCGATGGAATGCTCGTAGAGGACCCGAGTTCACATGGGAACGAGAAGATCAGATGAAGAAGAAATACCCGCACTTATTTCCAGAAGATACGTCAAAACCTCCAACTACTTAAAATTTCGAGACGGAATTTATTTAACGGGTAGGTACTGTAGTGACCCAAACTTTTCCATGTTTATATATATTAAATGAAATTGTTATTTACATGATTAAGTGTTTCCAACATGTTAAGCAATCAAACTTGTTAAGACTTGATTAATTGAAATAGGTTTCATATAGACAATTGACCACCCAAGTTGACCGGTGATTCATGAACGTTAAAACTTGTAAAAACTATATGATATCATATATATGGATATATATATATATATATATATATATATATATATATATATATATATATATATATATATATATATATATATATATATATATATATATATATATATATATATATATAGTTAACATGGTATTATGATAAGTAAACATATCATTAATTATATTAACAATGAACTACATATGTAATAACAAGACTACTAACTTAAGGATTTTGAAACGAGGCATATATGTAACGATTATCGTTGTAACGACATTTAATTGTGTATATATATATATATATATATATATATATATATATATATATATATATATATATATATATATATATATATATATATATATATATATATATATATATATCATATTAAGATATATTAATACATCATAATATCATGATAATGTAATAATTTAACATCTCTTTAGATATAATAAACAATGGGTTAACAACATTTAACAAGATCGTTAACCTAAAGGTTTCAAAACAACACTTACATGCAACGACTAACGATGACTTAACGACTCAGTTAAAATGTATATACATGTAATGTTTTAATATGTATTCATACACTTTTGAAAGACTTCAAGACACTTATCAAAGTACTTCTACTTAACAAAAATGCTTACAATTACATCCTCATTCATTTTCATCAACAATTCTACTCGTATGCACTAGTATTCGTACTCGTACAATACCCAGCTTCTAAATGTATTTACTATTGGTATATACACTCCAATGATCAGCTCTTAGCAGCCCATGTGAGATACCTAACACATGTGGGAACCATCATTTGGCAACTAGCATGAAATATCTCATAAAATTACAAAAATATTAGTAATCATTCATGACTTATTTACAAGTAAACAAAATCACACATCCTTTATATCTAATCCATATTCCAACGACCATAAACACCTACAAACACTTTCATTCTTCAATTTTATTCATCGAATTGATCTCTCTCAAGTTCTATCTTCAAGTTCTAAGTGTTCTTCATAAATTCTATAAGTTCTAATTTCATAAAATCAAGAATACTTCCAAGTTTGCTAGCTTACTTCCAATCTTGTAAAGTGATCATCCAACCTCAAGAAATCTTTCGTTTTTACACTAATATATCTTTATAATAAAAGGTAATACTCATATTTAAACTTTGATTCAATTTCTATAACTATAACAATCTTATTTCGAGTGGAAATCTTAATTGAACTTGTTTTCGTGTCATGATTCTGCTTCAAGAACTTTCAAGCCATCCAAGGATCCTTTGAAGCTAGATCTTTTTTTCTCATTTCAAGTAGGTTTACCTACTAAAATTAAGGTAGTAATTATGTTCATAACATCATTCGATTCATACATATAAAACTATCTTATTCGAAGATTTAAACTTGTAATCACTAGAACATAAATTAGTTAATTCTAAACTTGTTCTCAAATTAAGTTAATCCTTCTAAATTGACTTTTAAAATCAACTAAACACATGTTCTATATCTATATGATATGGTAACTTAATGATTTAAAACCTGGAAACACGAAAACACCGTAAAACCGGATATACGCCGTCGTAGTAACACTGCGGGCTGTTTTGGGTTTGATAATTAAAAACTATGATAAACTTTGATTTAAAAGTTATTCTTCTGGGAAAATGATTTTTCTTATGAACATGAAACTATATCCAAAAATCATGGTTAAACTCAAAGTGGAAGTATGTTTTTCAAAATGGTCATCAAGACGTCGTTCTTTCGACTGAAATGACTACCTCTTGCAAAAACGACTTGTAACTTATATTTCTGACTATAAACCTATACTTTTTCTTTTTAGATTCATAAAATATAGTTCAATATGAAACCATAGCAATTTGATTCACTCAAAACGGATTTAAAACGAAGAAGTTATGGGTAAAACAAGATTGGATATTTTTTTGATTGTTGTAGCTACGGGAAATATTGTAACAATTCTATACAAATCATATCCTAGCTAACTTATATTGTATTATACATGTATTCTAATATATTATGTAATCTTGGGATACCATAGACACGTATGCAAATGTTTTGATATATCATATCGACCCATCTATATATATTATTTGGAACAACCATAGACACTCTATATGAAATAATGTTGGAGTTAGCTATACAGGGTTGAGGTTGATTCCAAAAATATATATACTTTGAGTTGTGATCTAGCCTGAGACATGTATACACTGGGTCGTGGATTGATTCAAGATAATATATATATTGCTTTATTTTATGTACATCTAACTGTGGACAACTAGTTGTAGGTTACTAACGAGGACAGCTGACTTAATAAACTTAAAACAGCAAAACATATTAAAAATATTGTAAATATATTTTGAACATACTTTGATATATATGTACATATTTGTTATAGGTTCGTGAATCGACCAGTGGCCAAGTCTTACTTCCCGACGAAGTAAAAATCTGTGAAAGTGAGTTATAGTCCCACTTTTAAAATCTAATATTTTGGGATGAGAATATATATGCAGTTTTATAAATGTTTTAGAAAATAGACACAAGTAAATGAAACTACATTCTATGGCAAGATTATTAAACTGAATATGCCCCTTTTTAGTCTGGTAATCTAAGAATTAGGGAATAGACACCCTAATTGACGCGAATTCTAAAGATAGAACTATTGGGCCCAACGAGCCCCATCCAATATACCGGATGCTTTAGTAGTTCGAATTCATCATGTCCGAAGGGAGTCTCGAAATGATAGGGGATATTCTATATGCATCTTGTTAAGGTCGATTACCAGGTGTTTACCATATGAATGATTTTTATCTCTATGTATGAGATGTATATTGAAATATGAAATCTTGTGGTCTATTATTACGATTTGATAAATATAGGTTAAACCTATAACTCACCAACATTTTTGTTGACGTTTAAAGCATGTTTATTCTCAGGTGATTATTAAGATCTTCCGCAGTTGCATGCTATTAATTGGACAAGATTGGGTGTCAGCATGCTTGTATAATATTGTTTAAAACTGCATTTTAGATTTATTTTGTTGTAACATATTAATATTTATAAACCATTATGTAATGGTCGTGTGTAAACGGTATATTTTAGATTATCATTATTTGATAATCTACGTAATGCGTTTTAAACCTTTATCGATACATTAAAGGTTATGGTTGTTTTAAAAATGAATGCAGTCTTTGAAAAATGTCTCATATAGAGGTCAAAACCTTGCGACGAAATCAATTAATATGGAACGTTTATAATCAATATGAACGGGACATTTCAAGCCTAAACTTCGGATCATGAATAACAGAACGTATCATCATCTGACACGTGTCCCCGAACAATCCGGTGGACCTGTCACTATAAATAGACCCCTTGGGTCATCATTTTACACATTCAGACATTCTGACAAGTTGTGAGCATAGACTTTACTTTTCTCTCTCACATAGCACTTTCTCTTACTAGAAGTCATCCGGCTAACAGCTGAACGCTAAACGGACAACAGATTTATTAAGCCACCCCACAGATTTCCAGATCTGTGTACCGGGTCTGCAGGGATTATTTTCCAAGGGTAAAAATCAATCGGCAACACTCCCCCACCTTTAGCTTGATCACTTCTAGTATTGTGCTAACACACTAAGCCTTACGCCATAAGGAAATAGGTGTTAACAATAAACTGGACAATGTTGCTAGCTCCGCGTTAAGTTACCAAGAAAATGGGTGAGTTTACTACTGTTTTTGCAAATCGGCTGTCCATGTTCATTAACAGAAATTGGAATTCAAACAGATGCCTTCTGTTTCCGGATTTTTCGCATAAGTGCCGGTCCTCGAACTCTGTCGCCTTTATCTACAAAATATGAGCACTTGGTTTACAATTGATATACTACTAAACAATCAACAATATAAATCAAATAAACAAAAAATTAGAAAAACAAAAAATAACATGATTCATCTACTAGTTGGGTGGTTTGCTGATCAACATTCATCACAGGTTGAGTACTCGCATTTACTTCTTTACTCGCATAATAAAAGGATACTGAAAGTTAGAATACATTATTTAACATAATAAAAAGAATCAAGCAATATATAACAAATAAATATTCTAGTTGTTGGGTGGTTTCTCGTTGGTGGTCTTCAAAATCATCATAATATATATTTCCATATACGTAACCATCGTAAATATCATTGTTGGCTTCATACTGAGGCCCGGGCTCCGTATCCGTTTCTTCATTTCTAAGACTTCTAGCTTCTTCGTGTCTAACTTTTTTGTGTCTAGCCACCAACTTTCCTTCTAAATTTTGATCTTCAGGATTGTCTTTGTTAAGTAATGTAATCAATACATGTATTATTATATATTGTGAATGAATTATCAGTACATGAAGAGAGGCCATATATAGCCAAATACCCTAGCTAAGTATAATGGGCTAAGCCCAATAAGCATAATAAATGGGCTGAAGATTGTCTAAACCCAACAGAAACATACAACAAAAAACAAGCCCGATACAGCAAAAACAACTAATACACCCCAGATCAAGGTTTAATGTGAAATCTACCACCAAACACATCTAAATTCCATACATTAGCAACTGATGTGTTCAGCGGTGTATACAAAATACTATTATTTTTATTACGAAATACGATACAATTTACACAAGTTTTATTTATTTATATAGATGGGATATACTTAAACCTTGCTACAACACTATAGGCAGTGTACCTAATCGTAGAGTATTGTTGTTTTTAGTAAGTCCAGTTTGTTCCACAGGGAGCTAGTGATACGTACTATATTTTTAACAACTATATTTACATAATATATATATATATATATATATATATATATATATATATATATATATATATATATATATATATATATATATATATATATACATACCGTTTAATGACCGGTTTGTCAATTTTATATTTTAAGCGTATAGATAAATGATGATAATTAAAATGCGTAAAATAAATAACAATATTTAAAATGACAATAAATAAATGACAGTAAATAAAAGTACGATGAGATATAAAATAAAACAATTATGCTTATTTAAACTTTCGTAACCATGATGTTTGACGTTTTGATTTTAATTTATTACTCTTGGGTTAATTGTCCTTTGTCCTGGATTATTTGAAACCTATCTGGTTTTTGTCCATAATAGTTCATCGGTCATAATTATAAAATGCTCGTCAAATTAACCTTATTCCCAAAGTCAAATATTCCAACTAATTAGGGATTCGAACTGTAACAAGGTTTTAATACTTTGTTTACAATTACACCAATTACCCTTGTATGTAATCCACCCCTGTTATAATTAGTCCATGATACAATAATTTATTCACTTGGCCATAATGAATAATATATTACCCAATCCAATTGATTAAATTAAATGATTTGTAAAAGATGTCGTATAAACGTCAATAAATAGGACATGCATAATCATTTAATAATTATTAGATTAACTACTTTGAAGATAGGTTCGACAAATTCCAATGAGTTGTCATTCAATTAGACAATACCCCCATCTATTAATAGTCCATAGTCCAATGTTCACAAGTGTCGGTCTTTTGTCCAAACCCAAATTATGGTACAAAATCCAATAACCCCGTCTTTAACATTTAATCTAACATCACGATTACTTCGATTTAAATAAGCATAATAATAACTTAGTTACGAGACATTAATTTAAAAAGGAAGAACATAGCTTACAGTGGTGATTAATCGCGTAGCGTTACACGGACAGAGTTCCGTCTTACAAAACCTTAAAACATTTCTTACATTAACCCAATTATTATTAAACTTAATTTTAAACTTAATATTATAAATATAAATATATATTACATTGATAAGAGGAAGGAAAAGAAAAAGATGTGTTGGTGTTCTTCTCTCGTTCAGAATTCGTGCAATTTATAGACCTGGCCAACTTTCCTTAGCCATGCGATCGCATGGAATTAGTGCTTCCTGGCCATGAGATCGCATGGCCGCCTGTGACAGCTAACATATTTTGTTTTCTTCTTTGTCGACTTAATTTTTAATATATATATATATATAATATATAATTTATATTAATTATATATATATATTATATTATATTCTTGTGCATAGTTGACTCGTAATTTTAGGACAGTTGACTCGCGCGTTGATGCTCAGTTTACGTCTCAGTTTCAGATTTTTGAACGCCTTTTCGTACGCGGAGATATCTTGTACTTTGCGTTCCGCGACTTGTACTCTTGTCTTTTTTATACGTTTCTCATCAATAAATTGAACCACTTGGAGTTTAACTTGTACGTTTGAGCATTTTGGACGTCTGCGTCTTCAAATCTTCGTTTTCTTCTTTTGTCTTCGCACTTATTTATTTAAATGATTATTACATAAAAATAGAACAATTGCAACTAAAAATTTTACATATTGGAAGGATATTGCACCTAAATATATGTTTATTTGGAGCACTATCAGCAACCCTGCTAATACCTTCACAAATAATACATGATATGTGTACAGAGTAATGAAATAGTTAATATGAACTCACCATGACTGACTCTTATTCCATCTAGAGCTTTACTTTTTTTAACCCTCGGCCTCGTATCACTTGTTTGGCCCTTGGATTTTGCGTATAACCCTTTAGAGTCATCAGGAGTAACATAAACTCTTTTATTTGTTAAACTCGCTTTTCTCATTGTATTGGGAGCAAGGAACTGTTTTCTTTTGCTTTTCTTGGTGGTTTGAGTCACAGTAGCCTCAACCTGTTTACCGGATCTAAGCTAGCAAGAGTTCTTGTTTCCTTCCATTGACATAATCTAAAAGAATGTAACGAACAATACGTACTCAGCAATTATTTGAATAACATGTAATCATTTAACATAAAATACTTATATATTTATAAACCTTTTAGCTACATAAAAATAAAAATTAATAAAGCAAGCATAATACGCATTTTGGATGGTCCATACTCCACACATAATGCGGAGTTACATCTTTTCATTGTCTTATGCTCAAAAAGATTTAAGATTGGTTGGAACTTAATTCAAGTTTATGGCTGTTTTTATTTAAAATGCTTGTTATTGGAAGTTAATTCTACAGAGTAGTTGACTATTTTAAATGCAAAATTAATCAAAGCATGGCCGAATTTGTTAAAGACAACATTCTCATTAGAAAACTTCTTATATAAAGAACATCTATTGATTTAACGCAACAGAGTTATAAACAATTTTATATATGGAGTAGTTAGCAACAATGTTATAAACAATCTAAAAGAATCGTTAATAACAGACAAGATAGATACATGTACTGTGTTCTTTGGTGAAAAAAGAGATAACTTGAGTTGCTTTGGTGAAAAAAGAGATAAGTGTGTTGTTCAGAAACCTTTTAGCTACCCCAATTTGATGTGGCGCCTTGAATTTTTGGGAAGTGATCTTTACACACTAGCATTTGATCCATCCACACCAAATTAATCCAAACTTCCTATTTTACCCTTAAACTACTATTTAGTCAATATACTATTTATAAGGGTAAAATAGGTAATTTATATTGTTTTGGTGTGGATGGATCAAAACTAGTGTGGCAGGATCAACCCCGAATTTTTTAAATTTACCAAATTTTTGAATGAAAACATTTGGATCAACTTAAAAATTTGGCTCCAAAATCCATGATATTGGCGGTAATGTTTGAGAGGGTAATTTTGGTGAAAATTAATTGAGGATAACTTCTCTATCTAGTTACATATTTACTTACATATACTCCGTATAATTAAATAAATAATACGTATCTATCTATCTATTTATTTAATTTAATTTATTTATTTTTTAATATTAAATCTCTAAAATGATGATGTTATAAATAAACATTTTCTAAGCATAAAAATAATTCAAAATAAAAAGGAAATTTTTTTAAACATCTTTGATGATGTCATTATTTTATATTAAATTTATTAAAAAAATAATACGAAATTTTTTATAAAAGGAAATACTAATCTTCAAAAGAACACCAACATATTTACAAGTTCATGTTGGCCGTTAACCTAAACGAATATCGTCTATCATAATATTGATCCTAATTGAACATCGTTTATCATATATGTTAATTTGTTTAACGTAAGTACAGTGTATTAAGATCAATATATGAATCAACATTATTAAGATCATCGAACACCCGATAAGCCTTTAATTAGAGCATTCGCTACCTCAGCTCATTCAATCAATGGTATTTTATAATTGAGATCGCCTGATCGATTGAGTTCATATGTCTTATCATATCATCCATCAAGTTCTAAACTACTTGAATAGCTTGTTAGGTGATATACCATGCACGCATTAAGTTCGTCCGATAAGTAAGCTCATCCTCGATCATCATTACGATGGGTCGATGGCACTAAACCCTAAACCCTAAACACTAAACCCTAAATAGTACTAAACCAACAACAACAACAACAACAACAACAACAACAACAACAACAACAACAACAACAATAAACATACCCAATATCACATGTGTGAGGTATGGGGGAGGTGAGACGTAGACAATCCTACCTCTATCATATCCTAGAATAAAGAGAAATCATTTCTCTACCCCGAGTGAAACACTCACAAGCTAGAGTAGAGAAATTCTTCCCTCTCTCTATTCACAATAAACCTATAAACCCTAACCCTAAACCCTAAACCGTACACCCTACACCCTAAACCCTACACCCTAAACCCGACTTAAACCCTAAACCATAAACCCTACCCCAAACCCTAAACCCTTATAAACCATAAACCTAGCTAAACCCAAAATTATGTACCCTAGTCATTAAACCATAAACCTTAAACCCCAAACACTAAACCATAAACCTAATCCCTAGCTAAAAATTCAAACAAGAACCATACAAATTAATAGCAAAAACTGTGAGAACCATTTAATTTCAAGGTGACACCACGTGACCGACTTGATTCAATTCACATGTAAATGTTAATGGCCGGATAGTAATTAAGATTTAACAAAAAAAAATTTAAAAAACATATATATAATATCTAACCAGCCATATAAATATTAGATATATATATAATTTCTCGTATGTGCGTACGTGCAGGTATGTTGTGAGCATGTGAACATTTATACCCTAAACCCTACCCTAAAGTACCGGCCTAAACCCTATATATACCCCAAACCCAGCCTATACCTAAACCCTAAACCCTAAACCCTGAACCCTAAACTCTAAACCCGCCTATACCCCAAACCCTACACGCACCCTAATCCCTAATTAGCATGAATGTACAATATTAATTAGACCATGCATATATACCCTAAACATTACATTAAACCATAAACAAATTAATAACCCTAAACCCTAAATCATTAGTGTTGTATATTATAGCTAGCTTTAAGCTTGTCCAAGTCGATGTTATGATTATACGTCACTCTAATTAAGTTAATGCTAGCAGTACAAAATTGAAGACATAAGTTAATTGCGATCATCGAAAACTTGACAAATTTATTGAACAAGGTTAATTTCTTTCTCCTGCTTACTGAAGTCATTTAGTTTAATGATCCGTGGAACCACAGAGTCCGACTAAGAAACTCTTCAGCTAAACATTTCATCAAACACCTAAAATGAATATTAAACATTCCATATTTTTATTTTAAAAGTGTAAACTAAAATATAAATTTAGAATTTGTTTCCTTCTGTCTAGCTTTTTTACCTTCTCGTACTCAATTCATAATAATTAATTGAAATAATTCAAAATTATTTAATTTTAATAATTAAATTAATTATTAATAAGATTTGTTAATAATAATTAATTAATAAGATTTAATTTTAATTCAAAAAATTTTACAGTAATGACATCACCCACCATGCTTAGATTTTTTTTTTGTTTTTTAATTTTTTAACAAAGAAATTAGCCTAATAATGACATCATCATTATAGGATTTTAATAGAAAATGTAAATAGATAGATTAAGTACATTTTTGTAACACCAAAACGTAGTTTTGAAATTAAACAACACCACATGCATACCCGTTTGATTACTTTTATTATTTTATAAATCATTTTGATTTTCTTTATTCACCTTAGATTTCAAAAATTAATAAAGATAGTATATGATAAAAAAAACCGATCTCAACTATGTTTATTTGATCCAACTATGTTTAAAATCCTTCGTATGTTTACTTAACAAATGAATGAGGATGCATTTTATGTAAGTCCTATATAAGAAATTGATGAATATTGCAGATTTTGTCAAAATTTCCAATAATAATATGTTAATATAAAAGCGAACTAAAATCCAGATTTTAGGAAATTAATAAGTATTTTAGTAAGGGAAGGATTTTAATTGAAATTGATATAACTATAAATTTTATGTTGCTGTTGTTGTAAAATTTAATTTGTAATTTCTTAAATAATTATCAAAAACTTACTTATTAGTCAATATGAGATAAATTTGAAATAGATTTTAGGAAATCTGCATCTAGTATATTTATATATTTATTTCTGTATTCCATGTTTTTTTAAAAGTCGTTATTTATTAAATTCAAATCTTCTAATTTAATTTTCTTATTTGCATCTTTGAATTAATAATCTATTAATTACGAAAAATGCTCCATTAATTTAGGATCATTTTTTTAATAAAATTTTAATTTTAATTAGAAGATTATGACATCGGCATGATTAATAAAAAACTGACATGATAACAAATTTTGAGTTAATGGTTGCATGATAACAAATTTTGAGCTAATTTCGTAATAGATTGCTCAAATCACTAAAATTGTCTACTTTATTTTAATCATAATTTAATATTATTATGTTATATTTGAACATGGACATCAATGAATTTGATCTAATGGTCCTCATCCAAAGTTACTTTTAATCTAAGGGTTAATTTTCTGCAATGTAATCTTTGAGTTAATATGATTTGCTGATAAAATTAGAAGTATATACATACTGTATATTTTAATTTTATTTATACTCTATATCATCATTAAGTGCACGCGTGGAACTTTGACGTCGGTTGACTATACCAAAAATCAACTTTAAAAGGACGTGGGCAGACGACAAGTTGCCTTTTGTACTTGTTATTTCCCATCATCATCATCATCATCTTCCATAAACCTAAGCACAATTTTCATCTCTTTTACAATATCTTTTAAACAAAATACAAAAATAAATGGATGTTAGGGTTATACATGCGAACATTCTAGAAGATCTTCCATAAGATATACTTGTGGAAATCTTCTCTAGAGTTGGTTAGAATTCATCCGCTCAATTATTCATGGTGAAGTTGGTTTGCAAAGCATTTGGGAAGCTTTCCGATCATGCTTTGGTTTATAAAAGGCTTTCATTTGATAGGTGGTGTATCTCACCTTGGGGAAACCATAAGTTGGCACATATTTTCATTTCTTCTATGTATTTTGGAAACCCTAATGCGATTTTTTGCTATGGTTTGAGGGCTTATTTTGATTCTAAATACCCCGATATAGGGCTTCATTTATTAGAAAAAGCTTCGAATATGCAACTTAAATAGGCATGTTATATTTATGGTTTGATCATGTTTGCCTCTCACCAAATAGAGAAGAAGGACATCAGATTACAAATTCTTAATCAAACATTTCCACCCGTGCCGGATTTGGTAGTTGAGGTGAGAACCAAGGTTTTTGATTTGTTGCGACGCTGTTGGGTATTATTTAACCACCATCCTTTTGATGATGTCGCAACGTGCTGCACTATCAAGGTCCACAATGGTTATTTTCCACTTGACCATGGGTGAAAAATTATATTGACTAAACCGGAATGCATGTCTTGTTTTTGGTCCTATGAGTTGCGTGTTTTTGCTGAACGATTTGGGTTTAACTAGATTGTTAGTATTTTATGTTTTCTATATTTTAGATTTTGTATAAATTTTACTCATCAGTTAATGTAAATATTAGTAATTATGTCTATTATCATATATCAGTTTATTTCCATTTGCGATGTTATATGTTAATTACGGAGTACTAGTATGTTTGTGATGAAACTGTATTTTTATAATCTATGTTAAGTAATACTGTAATATACAATAGTGAGTGGAAAGTAAAATAATCATGAGTTTAGATTATTACCTACATAATAGGTCAGAATTACCTGCATAATAGGCCATGATAGCATGTAACTTACTGTTATCTATAAAGTAAATTACAAGTTATAATACATACAAAACATTTCTTTATTTGTTGGATTTAGTCACTAGATAACCACTCTCATTATTATCATGAAATTTATAAAAAAACCATTCTCATAATTTTTTTTAAATGCACATTATTAATCTTATTAACTCACTACAAAAAAAATTCTCTTTTTTTTACACTTAAAATTGCCAAAAGAAAACTTTTTGACACTTTAAAAGTGTCAAAAAGTTAATACTTCATATTTTTTTTTGACACCATATTTTTTGACACTTCAATTTTTTTGCACCATATTTTTTGACACTTCAATTTTTTTGACATCATATTTTTCCACGCTTTCAACTTTTTAATACTTATAGGTGTCACTAGAACAAGTGAGAAGAAGCAAAATACAAAGGTTGTAATCTAACGATTCTCATTATTATCTTGAAATTTAAATTCAAAAATTAGATTTCAATCTATATACGTATATCTATAGGGTTTTTAACTTTTTATCATAGATACCCTCTTAACCTTTAAAATTACATATTTACTCACTTAAATATGTTACTTTTAGACATTAAAAAAAATTTCACCTTAAGTGGGAAAATATGAGATTTCAAAAATTATTCACCTTAAGTGGCAAGTATTTCGTAATATTGGCAAATATTTTATGCTTAAATAAAATAAAATGAGCGCATTAAATGCACGTCGAATCAGTATCACCAAAAATCTCCTTTAAAGGTTAAGATGTCAGACAAAAGGTTGAATATTTTTCCAAATACAGTCTTCTCTCAAGTACACCAAACACAAAAACTTAAAAAATCCTTTTTTGTTTTTTAAAGAATACAATAATGGAAGAAGTTACTCAAGCGAACATACTCGAAACTCTTCCACAAGATATGCTTGTGGAAATTTTATCTCGAGTTGGTCAGGATTCATCCAAGCAGTTGTTCATACTCAAGTTGGTTTGCAAAAACTTTTTGAATCTTTCCAACGATCCTTTGGTTTGTAAAAGGATATCCTTAGATAGGTGGTATCTCGTACTTTGGAGAAAACCTAAGATGGATCATATTATCGGACGTTGTTATTTTTTTGGAAACCCTAATGCGATTTTTCGTATGGGTTTGATAAATTATTTTGATAAATCTTGCACCGAGTTAGGGCTTCGTCTTTTAGAAGAAGCTGCGAACAGCCAAATTATAGAGGCGGTTTATGTTTATGGTTTGATCATGTTTGCCTCTCACCAAATAGAAGCAAAGCATGTCAGATTACAATTTTTAAATAAAACATTCCCACCAGTGCCGGACTTGGTGGTTGCGATGAGAACCAAGGTTTTTCATTTGTTGCATGAATTATGGTTACATAACCGCCGTCCTTTTGATGACTTGGCAACGTGTTGCCCTATCTCCGCCACAAAGATTATTTTCCACACATCCGAGGGAGTGAGTTTGAAATGAGGATACCAGAATGCATGTCATGTTTTTAGGCCTATGAGTTGGGTGTTTTTGCATACCAATTTGGGT